>NC_056748.1:938114838-938414838 GCF_019279795.1 Protopterus annectens
TCTATCAAACCTCCCTTCATGGTGTTTCATAAAGATAGTGACCCTTGATTCATACCTAAGGTTGCCACAGAAGCAAATCTGAACCAGTCAATTTAATTGCCAGTTTTCTTCCCAAATTTTGCTAATAAAGGAGAATATCTCTTGCATATGATAGATGTGCATAGGCAGTTACGATTCTACTTTGATAGAACAAAGGATTTCTGCAGGTCTGACCAACCATTTGTGGCGTTCTCTCTTAACAGGAAGGGTCAGAAGATTTCCAAAGTATCGGTCTCCCATTGGATTTCGATGTGCATCTCCTTCACCTATTCATCCAAAGGGTTATCCTTACCAGGTCCAATCAGAGCTCATTCCACTAGGTCAATTGCTACATCAACTGCCTATCTTGTCCATCATTCCATGGATGACATTTGTGAGGCGGCCACCTGGTCTATCCCTCACACTTGTGTCAGTCACTGCAAGCTTGGCATTGTCTCCAGGAACAGGACTTCCTTTGGCTCCACAGTTCTTCGGCATGTCCTTACATGAGGTTGCCCAGGATTTAGAGTAGCTGGGGACTCTAACTTGGCATCTGTGTTATCCTTTGTCACTATTCATCACTATCCCTCCCTCCTTCCCCCATCCTGTGGGATCTAGAGGTTGTGGAAATGTCCTATCTGGTGGTCAAGGTTCTTCCTTAGCTGCTTTTTAGCTTAGGGCAAACTTGATCTGAGGGGTTAGAGGGCAGCAAGGGATCATGGGAGTGGGAGGAGATGGAGCGTAGAAGCTGACTATAAAGTTGCTGGCTCGGATCCGATGTCAGATCCAAGACCTCAAGAGTAATGAATAGTGACATAGGATAACACAGATGCCAAGTTAAGGTAAGTACATAGCTCTTTTTTTTTTTAAACTAAATCTTTACATTTTAGAATTTTCAGTTAGTAGTGTATTCACAAATACTTTCACATGCCTACAGAGCTGGCTGCAATGTTTCCTAACTTATTTATCTTGTCTTTTTAACCAGGATAGTCCAACTGAGCAAAATTAAATTTTATTTTATTTGATTTTGTTTACGGTGAAAATCCATGTGAGTACATTGCTTTTTTTCAGCGGAGGCCCAGGGAGAAAAGCTCCAAAAATGGTAGAAGTACAATATTGCAAAGTTTAAATAAGCTATAAAGAAAGATTTACAAAATAAAGGAGTTCAATAACATGGAATAAATGGGGAAAAAATTGCACAAAGTTATAAACTGTAAGTTATAAGAAGTGAGATTAGTGCACATTATAGAACATTGTTGAAGTAGTATCACTAAATAGAAATTTGTGAGCTAAAGTAATGTGACATGCACCTGTATTCATGCTGATTTGTAAGCTGTATACGAGGAACAATAAAGCATACATTTCTCTTGGGAAGAGAGCAATAAACTCACTTCGGTCTTTCGGCTTTTCCTGGTTAGGGGTCGCCACAGCGGAATGCTGGTCCGCTTATGATTGGCAGTAGCCAGTTGTGAAGAAGTGGTTCAGTAAGTAAGAAGAGTAAATCTTGAGTGGTTTGCTGTTTTTATCCAGGAGATTCAGAACAATGTTAAACTGTAATATGACTTGCATTTATTTTGAGGTTGCTTTTAAAAGCAAGGAGGTTTTTGTTTGATGGTGAAGGTAATTGTGTTTATAGTTTAGCTGTCCTCATTGTGTACAAGGTGTCCCCATATGAGTGACTGGATTTTGGGGATTCTATTAGGCTTTGGTCATTTAATTGAATGTTCCTTTTGGGTTTGTACCATTTTATTATCTTTTAATGGCTGAGATGTTTGAGGGATGGTATAGTACTTTATATGCCATTATGTGCTTTGCTTTGTATATGGTATGGAGTGTGGTAGTTCTAGGTATTTCAATTTTTGCAAGGTAATGCAGTGATGAAAAGTTCCTTTTCAGTAAAGTCCCATGGAGAAAATCACCACAATCAGACAAGTAAACATATGTATGTGAATTCAACTATAGATTTGTAATTTGGGTAATAGAAGGGGGTACATAAACAAGCTGGTTAAACTTTTTGCCTTAACTAACTTGACCCCTTAAAATAACCTGTAAGGCATAATAACTCATGGGATACATGTGGGTTGCGTGGTTAGGCCCTAGTGGTCATTAGCCTAGTTTATATCTATGAACCCAAGAGCTTAAGTTTAAGAAATTGATTTGTGTTAGGTGATGGAACGTTAGTGTGCAGAGTAGGAGTAGTAGGGTTAGGACATGTAATAAACAAGTAGGTTGTGTTAAGACTTGGGGGGTTAGATAAACAAGGGCTTATTGTAGGGCAAAGAGTGAGAGTTGTTAATGTAGGATGAAATGTTGGGGTAAAAACTAGAGGATAGTTGTGTAAGGTGGGAGACAGGGAAGGAGGTGGGTGGTTCAGAGGAGGGGGGGTAATAACAATCAGTACAAGGAGTTTAGTGAGTTTAGCTAGTAGTATAGTAATTACCAGATACGTAGTCCTGTGGATGTAGTTGCTGCTAACTACAGGTGCAATTTTTTTTTTAATTTACATTGGCAGACTTTTGAGTTTGATTCAGCTTTCAGATCTGGGGGAATGTAGGTCCATTCTTTAGCTGTGGAGTCCGAGTAGATGGAGTTCATCATTTATTTGTTTAATTTACTTTATTTATTTACTTACTTACTCACTTACCCACCCTGAGCCCCTCATGAATCATTTTCAGGTTATGTTAAGAGAATAATGAAATGCTTTGACAGCACAATAGAGTGAAAAAAATGAAAAAAAATAATATACTAGAGTGGAAACAGCATGCATGCAGTAGTAAAGACTGATTATACAGATTATGCAAAAATAAATGCAGATTATGCAAAAATGAGTATAATCTGTATGAAAGTAAAAATAAATAGGTTGAAGTAGCATAAGAATGTAATGCATTGGAGAGATGTGTTGACAGTATGTTCGTAGTCCTAGTGACATGGAATAAAGGTGGAGAGGAAGAAAGAAAGATGTTGACAGGGAGGAAAGGGTAGAAAGGATAAGTGTAAGGGGGGAAGAGAGAGAGCGGGAGATGAGTGAGATGATGAAGGGATAGGAGGAATAGGGTAATTTTTTCAGGTAATATTACATGTGATGTTGTCCTAACTCGCCTTCATTCTTATTAGGTTGGATTTGGATCTGATTCTTGAATCCGTTTCGGCCTTATTTATAAGCTCGAGGCTAAATCCCTGTCCCTGCATGCACCAAGGCCATCCCCAGATCTCGTTTGCCGCTAAACAGATCGAGCATTCGTCTGCTGGCTCTGGCCAAGTATAACCATTTTTGATATTTTTTTTGCTTCAACTCTGTTATTGTTGAATATCTAGATTTTTAACTAATTAAGCTTAGTGCCTTTCTTATTACTAGATTTTTCCGAGTTGAGCTGTTTATTGCTGAATTTTGGCTGTCGTTTATCCGCTAGGCCTTGTATCCCTTCCCGGCACCTAATTTTTTTGTATAGGTCTTGTTCTGTCACAGTTTGTTTAAATTGGAGAACTGTCAAGCAGCACGTTTTAGTTAGAGGGCTTTATCCCCTTGTCCCTGTTATTCCTGTTCTTTTTTCACAGATGTTCTTCATCTCACATTGCTGCAGTCCTTACACTTGGGTAGTCCGCTGTCCTCGGTCGGCCCGAATATCAAAGTATAAGGCTGACGTCGGTCAAGGCGCATTTGACTGACATCAGAACGTCAGGGTACAAATGCGCATGACCGACGTCATATCCTCAGTCTTTTTTGCCGCATGGTCCGATGCAGAAGCAGCATTGCAAGTGCCGGTTGGCGTTCTGAAATTTTTCGATTTCGGAGTTTCAGACCGAGTCAAAGTTGGCTAAGTACCCCGTTGGGGAATATTTTAGTTTTTTCTTGCCTCAGTGGTTTACCGGATGTCAGAAAAAGTGAATAATTGTATTTCTTGTGGGAAACAGAACGCATAGAGACTATCATACTTTGTGTATTCCTTGTTTAGGGCCTGAGCACGACGTTGTTGGGTGTCGCTCTTGTGCTAGATTCAATAAGCGCACTATAAAGAGAAGGTTAGATTGTGCCAGGTTAGTCTTCGGGAAGCGGTGCAATTATCAAATGCCGTCGGATGCTCCGACGCCCGCTTCTTCGAAGAAGCGCAAGGACAAAGCAGTTAAGCCTAGGCTAGAAGAACCGTCCGTTCGTTAGAGGTGTCGGTGGAGCCGGTGGTTCCACCGGAGGTTTCTTTGGGATCCCAGGGAGAGACTTTGTTATTGCAGGATGTGGCCTCTCAGGAGGCAGGTCAGGCTGAAGGGGCTTCTCAGGTTACTATACTCCCCTCCCTGCCTAGGGTGGTTAGGCCCTCTCCTTCTGTTTCCAAGGCTTCTCCCAGAGGCAGGCCAGGTTTAGCTTCAGTTGGTGTCACCCCTAGTTCTTCAGGAACTGTGCCCAAGAAGCATATGCTTAAAATGGCAGAAGATTTGATTACTTTGATTAGGGTTCTTTGCCCCTCCTGATAAGAGACCTAGGGTGGAGCCTGAGCTAGGGAGTTTTGAGCAGGCTTCGGATGTTTCAGAGTCTTGGCTGAAGACTTGCAGGAGTATTCCTTATTCTGATTCTGATGGGGATGATTCTACTCCTTCTGCTTCTCCTCCTGAGGATTTTTCTTTTCAGAAACTCTTCATTCCATGAGGGAGCATTTTAAGTGGGAAGGTCAGGACTTCTCTGATTCCAGGAAAAGGCTTAGGGAATTTTGTTTTTACCCCAGCATAGGCCTTTGGCTATACCTCTTGTTTTGGATGTGGTGGAAGATGTTTTTACAGAGGCTTCTCTTAATCCTGATTCTTTGCCTCCTGCTCCTGTTAAACCGGATAGGTATTACAGGGTGCCTGAGGCTCATAAGTATCTTTTTAAGAGTCCTAGGGCGGACCCAGAAACTGTTAGTCAGGGGCCTAAAGGTGTTAAGGCTTCTGTTGTCAAGAATCCGGTTCCTACAGATAAAGAGGCCAGGGCCTTGGATAGATGGGGAAAGAAAGTTTATACTTCTTCCACTCTAGCTATGAGGGCTTTGAATTGCCAGTTTCACATGTTGAAATACCAAAACTATCTCCTTTCACAATTGAAGTCTAAGGTTGATGCTCTGGCGGAAGGTATTGATTGTAAAGAGTTACAAGATTTAGTACATGTTTCTGAACAGGTGGGTAAGCATTCTTTGCAATGTGGTTTTGATGCTGTACAGGCCTCGTCTAGGGTGGCTGCCACTGGGTCAGTTCTTCGCAGGCACGCCTGGCTGAGGGATCAGAATTTATCTGACCATGTTAAAACAAGGATTTTAGATGCTCCTTTACAATCTGATGTGTTGTTTGGTTCTCCTGTTGAGGCAGTTTTAAAGAAAATGGAAGACAAGGCTAAGTCTATGCAGACTGTTAAAGATTTTTGCAGGTTCAGCCTCCAAAGTTTAGTAGAAATTGGCCTACTAAAGGGTGGACGTATCCTTCTTATGATTCCCAGTCTAGGGGTAGATCTAGGCGTGGTAGGGGCAGAGCTCAGGGCTCTTTCAGGCCTAGAACAGGGAGTTCTCCTGCACAGTCTTGGTGAGGGCAGGGGTCAGTCCTTTCGTAAACAGACCCAATGACCTACCTTTTCAGCTGCCAGAGCCTTCTCGTCTGGCAGCACCTTTGGGAGGAAGGTTGGCACTTTTCAAAGAAAATTGGAGTTTAATTACCCAAGACAGATGGGTATTGGATATCATACACCACGGTTACAGGTTTTATTTCCATACCTTGCCTCCTTTCAAAGGCATGCCAGACGTTCCTCCTCAACAAAGAATAGAGGCTCACAAGCAAATTTCTCTGTTACTCCAAATAGGGGCCATACAACCGGTCCCTATGCCAGAAGTGGGCCTAGGATTTTATTCTCGCCTGTTCCTAGTACCAAAGAAAGGGAACACGTGGAGACCAATTTTGGACTTATCTATCCTCAACACTTATCTGGACATTCCCAAGTTCAAAATGTTGACGTTACAGCAGCTTTTACCTCTGCTGGGCAAAGATCATGGGATGGTAACTTTGGATCTCAAGGAGGCTTATCTTCATGTTCCTATCAGACTGAGTTGCAGGAAGTATCTGTGTTTTCGAGCTGGGACTTTTCATTATCAGTTCTCTGCATTGCCCTTTGGCTTATCTACTGCGCCCAGAGTGTTCACGAAAGTTCTGGCTCCAGTGATAGCTTTCCTCAGGTTAAAAGGAATACAGATCTATCCTTATTTGGACGATTGCCTGATTCTGGCTCAAGGAAGGGACGAGCTTCTTCATCATTTGGATTATGTGATAGCAGTGCTAAGATGCCTGGGGTATTCTGTGAACGAAATAAAGTCCAGTCTAGTACCCTCTCAGGACATGTGCTTTCTGGGTGTGAGACTGAATACAGCATCCCAGATGGCCTTTTTGACCCCGGACAAACCAAAGAATCTTTCCCTTTACTTTCATCAGTTGTCTCATCAGTCCAGGCTGACTGCAAGGACAGTCCTTCAAGCCTTGGGGTTCATGGCATCTTGTATTCTGGTGCTTCCCAATGCCAAACTGCATATGAGGAAGCTACAATGGTATCTCAAAATGTATGGACACAGCACTGCCAGGATTTGGACACTGTCATTCAAATAATACCTTGCATTCAAAAGGAATTGTTGTGGTGGGCTCAGGAATGTCACCTAAACAAGGGACTCTCTGTGACCCGGCCAGAGGCGAGTCAGATTCTAACGACAGATGCCTCAGACAAAGCTTGGGGAGCTCATCTGAATGGAAAGTGGATACAAGACAAGTGGCCTGCCAGACTACAACATCTACATATCAACTTGAAAGAGATGTTAGCAGTCCAGTTTGCATTAATAGCTTTCAAGGATTTACTTCTTCCAGGGCAGGTGTTGATTCTAACAGACAACACAACTGTCATGTGGTACATCAACAAGCAAGCGGAACACATTCTTATCCTCTATGCAGGCAAGCAATGATTTTGTGGGAGACTGCTCTCAGTTTACAGCTAAATCTTCAGGCAAGGTTTCTGCCGGAGCACAGAACTCCTTAGCAGATGTGTTGAGCAGACAAATTATGGATCCCCACGAGTGGAAATTGGATCCTCATGTATTTCAGAAATTGACAGTGTCATGGGGAACTCCAGACCTAGATCTGTTCGCTTCTCCACTAAACCACCAGCTGCCAAAGTTTTGCACAAAAGGTTTCATCCCACAGCTTGGAAAGTGGATGCTCTTTCTTTCAATTGGAGCAATCTTCATGTGTATGCCTTTCCGCCTCTGCCTCTCCTCCCAAAGGTACTACTAAAGGCCAGACAAGACAAGCCAAGGATGATTTTGATAGCTCCAGATTGGCCTCGACAGCATTGGTACCCATTACTGAGAAGCCTGGTACGGAAGCCTCCATGGCCTTTGCCTTGATTCCACACCTGTTGTCTCAGGAGGACAGTCATTTGCTCAATGTCAAGCTTCACTCTCTGCACCTAACAGCCTGGCATATTCTGTTTTGAACCGTAGTGGGCCTCCACTTCCACAGCAAGTTTTGAATGTTATTTTGGAAGCTAGAAGGCCTAGTACAAGGAAAGTGTACGCAGATAAATGGAAGAGATTTTTATTTTGGAGTGCAGCAAAGGATTTTGATGTTTCTGAGCCTAATTTAAGTGTGGCTCTTCAATATCTTACTGAGTTACTGGACAAAGGTTTGTCCTTCTCTTCTATTAAGGTTCATGCTGCAGCAATTTCGCTCACTATGATTGTGACCCACCATTGTTTTCTCATCCTTTGTTCAAGCAATTTCTTAGAGGGGCAAAGAATATAAGACCCCCAAAAGCTCCTACTCCTGCTTGGGATCTCAATTTTGTGTTGGAGAAACTCACTCTACAACCTTTTGAGCCTGCAGCTACTACTGAATTAAAGTTTTATCATGGAAGACTGCTTTTTGTTGGCTATTACCTCTGCAAGAAGGGTTTCTGAGTTGCAGGCCCTTATGGCGGTTGAGCCTTTCTTAATTTTCCATAAGGATAGGGTATCTTTACGTACTAATCCTTCCTTTATGCCTAAAGTGGTTTCTAGTGTGGCTTTAAACCAATCTATTCATTTGCCTACTTTTTATGCAAATCCCCAAAATAAAGGGGAAAAGATTTTGCACACTTTAGATGTACACAGGCAGTTGCGATATTATTTGGACAGAACTAAAGGGTTCAGGCAGTCTCAGCAGTTATTTGTTTCTTTTGCTTTGAGTTCTCAGGGCAAGCCTGTGTCAAAACAAACTATTTCTAAGTGGATTGGGTTTTGCATTACTTTCTGTTATTCCCATCATGGCAAGGAGATTCCAGCTGGGATTAGGCCTCATTCCACTAGGGCTACTGCCACTTGACAGCTTTTGAGGGGTGGCAACTAAGGATATTTTGGAGGCAGCTACTTGGAGTTCAGTGCATACTTTCTCTAGGCATTATCACCTACCACTTTACTCTAAATCCAGGGCTGGTTTTGCCACTGCTGTTTTGCAGGGCATTTTGGCAGCTCCTGCTTCCTTATAGTTTGGCCATCCTCCCTTACCTCTGCTTTGGGATTCTACCCAAGTGTAAGGACTGCAGCAATGTGAGATGAAGAACATAGTACAGTTTTGTACCTACCATAAATGTAGATGTTCAAGATCCACATTGCTGCAGTCCAATTTACCTCCCTCCTTCCCTCTGTAGTTAGAGGCGGTTGTGTGGGTTGGGTTGTCAATATGTTGTATATTGTATATATTGTACATATTTTTAGTGCTAGGATGGTTGGTTGTTTGTTTGCTGTCTTTTGGTTTTGACCTTTATTTTTAGGGTCTTCTGACATCTGGGGCAAGAAAAGACTGAGGATATGACGTCGGTCATGCGCATTTGTACCCTGACGTTCTGATGTCAGTCAAATGCGCCTTGACCGACGTCAGCCTTATACTTTGATATTCGGGCCGACCGAGGACAGCGGACTACCCAAGTGTAAGGACTGCAGCAATGTGGATCTTCGAACATCTACATTTATGGTAGGTACAAAACTGTACTTTTGATCCTTTGTGTAGTAGCATTGTAAAGTCCGTTTAAATTAGAGGACTAAGTTTTTCTCCCCTCTGTGTGTTCTCTGTCGAGGCCCGTTTAAGTTCGAGAGCTTTGTTTTGTTTTTCTCCAGTGTGTGTATTGTACTTTGCAATAGTTTGACCTGTTTAAGTTAGAGGGTCCAAAAAAAACTCCCTTGTTTGATTGTTGTTGTTGTTGACCTTAGCAATGTCAGGTAAGGAGTCTAGACCAATGGGTTTTAAGAAGTGCGAAAAATGTAGCAAAAAATTACCCCTTAACAATAAACACACCCTTTGTGTTTATTGTCTAGGGGCTGTCCGTTTCCAGGAGTCCTGCTCTGTCATTCCTTTAAACCTAGATCCCTCCTGGAGAAGAAGAATAAACTGATTCTAAAAGGTTTTCTCAAAACCCCCTTATCAGAGGCGCTGGAAGAAGGTATGAGTTCACCTAAATCAGATAAATCTCCTTCTTCCAAATCTGACAAGTCAGGAAAATCTGTTAAAGGATCTTCCCCATCTACTACTTTGGATCCAGCCTATAAAATACCAAGATTATCCTCTTCAGATCCGAGAGATACCGGATCAGACAAAATCCCATTGGCTCTGACCTCTTCTTGCTTGGTGCCAATGGAGTTCGCACTAAAGAGCAGGTCCCCGACCTTGGAGCTGGTATCTCCTATTTTGAGGTCTCCTATACTTCAAAAAGCAAAATCTCCCATCCCATCGACCTGGTCTTCGAGGAGTATTTCAGATGATTACATGGATCGGGTGGTACAGAGATTGCTACAGACACCGGTGTTGGTCAGATTACTGTTGGATCTGACCCCTAGGGCTTCAGATCCTATGACATCCACCTTCTCTGCTCCATTTCCTCCTCTGATCCAGCCCCTGCCTTCGGAGTCAGAAGAACCGGAGTTGGTATTACCGGAGCTGTCGGATCCTAGACCCACCTCGGGTTCCATGGATCCAACAGCCTCTGCTCAGTCTGAGCTGGAGGAGTCTAGGAGCCGACACTCTTCAGTCGGGTCCAGGGGATGAGTTGAATCTGACTATGCCTCTCTGGGCCTTGGCTGGGGTGAGTTCAGCTCCTCCCTCTGCCTTGGGTCTGTCGTCCTTGGTTCCGGAGGGGTCCTTCAGCTTCTTCAGATCCAGGGATATCCTCGGATCAGGGAAGGGGGCTTTCAAGGTCACGAGGAGGGTGTTGTCGCCAAAGACAGGTTTGCAATCCTCTCTGGAGATTCCTCCCCCCAGAGCATCGGTGCCTGCCAACTTACCACAGCATCCACAGGGATGCAGTGACCCTAGGCCTCAGGATGCCCCATAAGGCACCCCTCACTCTTCTGAAACCTCCCCAGAGTATCCTTCTAAGGAGGTCCCTCAGAAGAGACTGTGCAAGGGGAAGCACTTTAGACTCCCCAGAGGAGTATGACACCTCTGATACAGACCTTGATGATGCTGAAGGGTCCCCATGGTCATATCCTGATGTCTCCTTTGGAGACATTCTGGAAATAGTTAAACAGAGGGGTGGCTGGAAGTCCTCCAACCCTTCCGCAGAGGAGTCCGTATACCTGAAGGCTTTTGGGTCTCACCCTTCCACATCTTGGGTGTCTCCGCCTTTCAGCGAACTTCTAGACCTGGTTTCTTGAAAGCCGTGGGATTCCCCAGATTCAATAAAACCTATTCCAAAGAGGCCAAACAAGTTCATCACATCCACGTCTGACAAAATCTTCTTAACCAAAGGAGTTCCAGTTGATGCCATGGTTGTGGCATCGACTACTAAGAAGGAACTCTGAGACATCTTCTGTCCATCTTATGAACAAGAAGTCCGGGACTGTGGACAGGTACAGAAAGCATATCTTTTCCTCAGTGGCGTTTTCTCTCAGATTGCTGAATTATCTTACCCATTTCCCGAGACTGCAGAGGGGTCTCCTGAAAGAGCTAGGAGATACCCTCCAAGGTTCAATAGCTGAAGGGGTTACTGACAACGTATCCTGTCAGCTGACTATCTTGAATTCAGTAGTTAACGTATCCATAAAGACTCTTATCATATGCAGCTGATGAGCAAGTAGAGCAGCGACTTCTGGAATTTCCCTAAGGAGGCATTCTTGGATGCGCTTATGTGACTTCGGGGAATCCTTTAAGTCTTCCTTTGTAAATGCCTCATTTGACGGCTCATCTTTGTTCTGGCCTAAGGTAAAGGACACATTCACAGGTGTGGACAAGAGGGAAAGACTCTGTCTGCCATAGGAGTCCATTTTTCCATGCTTACTAGACTTTACCCCAAAGGTCAGAGAGGTAGTGGTAAAATGTAGTTCTGAAAATCACAGAAATCTTTTCAGGACACAAGTGGTGAACCTTCCCTCAGAGGCAGAGGGGGAAGCAATAATGGAAGATGCTGACCTCGTGGCGGGGGGGGGGGTCACAAAATCAGGGCAACAGAGAATCTTGCTTTGGGAGGGCCTTTCAGAGCTCCTGAAAGGAGGCCTGATTGTCCAGCTCTGGCGGCAGTTGGTGGTCATTTATCCTTGTACCCAGAAGCCTGGCAACAAATAAGACAAATGGGTACAAGGCATCATATCCAGAGCTCAAGTCATCCCCTTCTCCCTTCTCCCTTCTTCCCCCAAATATAGAAAAAAACTTCCAGTGTCCCACCCAGTCAAAAGGAATGGGCAACTGTAGAAATTCAAAGGTCGCTAGACAAGTCATCCAAAAGGCCCCTGCAGACCAAGAAGGATTTGGAACTTACTCAATATTCTTTTTAGTTCCAAAGAAAACAGTGGACTGGAAACCAATTCTGGATCTCAGCTTTCTAAACAAATCAGTAAAGAAGTGCAAGTTCCGGATGGTGACACTGCAGTCTGTATTCCCATTTTTGGGAAAAGACAATTGGATGTGCTCGATAGATCTCCAGGATGCATACTATCACTTAAAGATGGACAGGCAATCCAGGAGACACTTGCGCTTTTGGCTGGCAGCCAGTCACTACTAATTTCAAGCTCTTCCCTTTGGCCTCACTACAGCCCCCAGAGTGTTCGCCGAATATATGGCAGTAGTACAGGCTCACTTGAGAAGACTAGTATTCTGGGTGTTCCATATTTAGATGACTGGCTGTTAACCTCCACGACCAGGCATCGACTAATCAAAGGCAGTAATACATCCTTACAACTCTGCTCCCGCCTGGGGATTATGATAAACTACGGAAAATCCTCCTTAGAGCCTTCTCATTATATGGTATTTATGGGAGCAGAATTAGACTTTACACAAATGGTGATGAGACTTCCACCAGAAAGGATACAATCTCTAAGGTACCACATGATATATCTTCTAAGAAGGAAGAAAACACAAGCAAAGATGGTCCTCAACGCTCTAGGGGTCATGGCAGCAGCAATAGTTTTGGTTCCCCTCGCACAGCTGCACTTGAGGATTCTTCAGTGGTTGCTGTTCACTCAGTGGTCAGTCAAGAACGAAGAACAATGTCGCACAAAATATTCATAACAGAAACTTGCAAGAATGATCTTTGATGGTGGCTATACTCCTCTCAAGTAACTCTAGGTCGACCGTTTGTCCTTCCACAACCTGTAGCCACAGTGGCCACGGACGCCTCTCAGATAGGATGGAGGGACATTATCTGGGAAAGACTGTCCAAGGCACCTAGCAGGATCACTGGACCCATTTGCACATCAGTGACCTAGAGATGAAAGCAGTGCTTGTAGCGTTGCAGGCACTCCAGGACTCTCTCCCCGGGAACCATTGCAATCCAGACTGACATGTCAGTTGTATGGTATATAAACAAACGAGGAGGAACCAGATCTTACCCTTTGTCGAAAGTCCCTGAGAGTATGGCAGTGGGCAACCTCTTCGCAATGTTTTTCTGATAGCAATGAATATCCCGGGAAAATCCAGTGTGATGGCGGACAAGCTAAGCAGAGCAAATGTTAAGTTGTCTATCTCGCCTTCATTCTTGCTGGATGGGTTCGGAGCCGACCTCGGCTCCGACTCGGCCACTCTAAAAGCTCGAGAGTTGGTTCCACCGGCTCGAGGCTCCCCTTATATCCCACAATGCTAGGCGAGAGTTACCTCAGATCTCGTTTGCCGCTACAGCGATCGAGGTGTTGGTTTTCTACCGGCTTGTTGGTAAGTGTATTTTTCTGTGAAGATAGATACTTAAACCCTTATTTTTTTAAGTTTAACTACTTTTCCCTTAGTTTAGTGGATTTCTACCCCTGTTTTTCAGAAAATCCCGTTTTTTTCTTCCCAGAAGAACTTAAAAGTTCTCCCTCGGGCCCTTTGGCCTTCCCCCATTCCCTAGTGGTGTGTGTGTGTTACTCTTAATAAAACTTTTAACTATAGTTTTATTTTTTGACTTTAAAATAAGATAGTGTAATCAGTGTGTCTGATTGAGTGTGTGTGGTTACACTTTCTTGTTCTAGGATGTCTAAAGACACAAAGGTCTCAGGCTTCAAGAAGTGTGATGCGTGCTGTCAGAAAATGTCTCTGACAGACGGTCACACTTCTTGTGTCTACTGCCTGGGGCCTTTGCACCTGCAGGACTCCTGTGCTGTTTGCCACGGCTTCAGTCCCAGGGTCCTGCAGGAAAGAAAGAACAAGTTGATCTTAAGGGGTCTACTTAAGCCTGAGGATTCCCTTTCTGTTACTGGGAAGCCCTCTAAGGCATCTAGGTCCTCGGCTCCAGCTTCTGAGCCGAGATCTAAGGTTGTTAAACCTACGTCTGCATCGGCTCCGGCTGGAGCCGATGAGTCTACAACTTCTGTGGTTCCCTCGGCTCCGGCTGGAGCCGAGGTATTAGAAATCCCCTTGTCTGCTCCGACCAGACCTTCGGAGCCGACATCTAGGAAGAGATCTAGGTCACCATCCCTTGGCTCCGTTCACTCGGCTCCAGCATCTCCTCTTCTGTCTGAACGGAGCCACAAATCTCACTCCTCTAGGTCATCGAGGCTGTCGGATCATGACCTTCAGAGGGTAGTGAGTCGACTTCTTAAGTCCGAGGCACTGGCCCAAATGCTTCAGAGCCCGACTCATCAGTCGATGCCTGCCCCTGTCCATCAATATGTTCCTCCTCCGACTCCGTTGAGCTCGGAGCGGCATTTCGAACCCAGACTGTGGTAGCGTCGGAGCCGATACAGATGTCTTCGGCTCCGTCGTCGGCTCCGATTTCTTCCTTCGAAGAATCTCGGCGCCGGACTTCCCTCGTCGGCTCCGAGGGGGTGAGTGGCATCGGACCCTTGTCCGACCCCGCTCTTCCTCTCGGAGCTTCGGCGCTGGTGAGTTCGGCTCCGACATCGGCCTCGGAGCCATCACTGTCGGTGCCGAGGGAGGTTCTCAGCATCTCGGAGCGGGGACCTCTGGCTCTGCCTGACAGGGGTGCGTTCGAGGTCATGCGGAGTGTGTTAGAGCCTGGCTCTACTCCACAGTCGGCTCCATCCGCCCCTCCCTCACGGTGCCTCAGGTCAAGTCGACTCACTCCCTCATCCCGGACCGCAGAGAGCCAGCTCCTCAGGAACCCCCTGTGGGGATATCATCCTCTTCCGAGGCCTCTCCTGATTTGGCAGAAGAGCCCCCTCGGAAGAGGAAGTGTAAGAGGAAACACATTGACTCACCTGAGTCCATTACATCTGACACAGATTTAGAGGATTCGAGGGTTCCCCGTTCCCCTACTGAAGATGTCTCTTTTGCAGACATTCTCGAAATCCTCAAACAGAGGGGAAATTGGCCAGCCCTCAACCCTTCGGAGGATGAATCTGTGTACCTTGAGGCGTTTGGCTCTCGTCCTTCCACCTCCTGGGTGTCTCCCCCCTTTGACCCCCTCATGCAGATGGTAGCTAAAAAGGCATGGACGGCTCCTGATTCAGTGGACCCCACTCCCAGGAGACCCTCAAAATTCATAACGGCACCAGCAGACAAACAGTTCTTGACAAAAGGAGTTTCTGTGGATGCTATGGTGGTAGCTGCTGCCACTAAGAAGGAACTAGCTGATCCTTCAGTACCTGTCCATCCACCTAACAAGGAATCTAGGTCCATGGACAGGTACGGAAAGCGGATGTTCTCGTCAGCGACATTTACTATGCGTTCGCTGAACTTACCTGTGCCATTTCACTCGTCTTCAAAGGGACTTGATTAAAGAAGCGAGTGACATGTTGAAGGACCCTACAGCTGCGGGTTTTCAAGATAAGATGAACACTCAGCTGGCTACCCTTAACTCCATAGCCAACTCCTCCATGCGCCTCCTTTCTTATGCGGCTGATGGAGCGAGCAGGGCCGCAGGGACAGGTGTGGCCTTACGTAGGCATGCCTGGATGCGGCTATGCAATTTTGCGGACCCCTTCAAGACGTCTTTCACTAACTCCCGTTTGATGGATCATCTCTCTTGGTCCTCAAGTGAAAGAAACCTTGACTAGGTGCGAGACTGATGGCAAGACTCTTTCTGCCGCCGGAGTCCGTTTTCTACTCCTTCTAGGCCTTACCCCAAAGGCCAGAAAAGTGGGAAAATGTGGTTCCATAAACAATCTCAAGGGACTTCGCCTGGCGACAAAGTCGCTTCCCGCCAGAGGCAGAGGCGGGAATAACAATGGTAGACGCCCTCGAGGCAGGGGCTTGCAGAACCAGGGCAATCGAGAAGCCTTCTCTGATAAGCCCTTTCAGCATCCCTGAGGTGTTGCCCGACTGCCCACCTTCGGAGGCAGTCGGGGGAAGATTGTCACTGTACCCAGAAGCCTGGCTATCCCTGACTCAAGACAAATGGGTACAGTCCGTCATTTCCGAAGGCTATTCTATCCCCTTTCTTCGCATTCCGAACCAATCAAAAAAATCCCTTCCAGATGTTCCACCCGCTCAAAGGGATCTAGCGGTTTTGGAAATTTCAAAACTGCTTGCAAAAAGAGCAATTCAGCCAGTTCCAGCAGACCAGCAAGGATCCGGAATCTACTCAAGGTTCTTTTTAGTTCCAAAGAAAACAGGGGACTGGAGACCAATTTTGGATCTCAGTATCTTGAACAGATCAGTCAAGAAAACAAGATTTCGGATGGTCACGCTGCAATCTATCCTTCCCCTATTGGGAAAAGGAAACTGGATGTGCTCTATAGACCTTCAGGATGCGTACTATCACATAAAAATGAACAGACGCTCCAGAAGATTCCTCCGCTTCAGGCTGGGAACCAGTCATTTTCAGTTCAGGGCCCTGCCCTTTGGTCTCACCACTGCCCGGGTGTTTACCAAATGCATGGCAGTGGTAGCTTCTCACCTGAGACGACAAGGATTCCAGGTGTTTCCATATTTGGACGACTGGCTCCTCACAGCTCCCACCAAGCATCTCCTTCTGATGGCCAGGGATTACACCTTTCGCATTTGTCAAAAGTTAGGCATTTCAATAAATTGCGAAAAGTCTGTTTTGTCGCCTTGTCGTATTATTACCTTCATAGGCGCAAATCTAGACACAGTAGACATGTCTGCGAGACTAACAGATCAGAGAATAACAGACGTACACAAACTGGTCTCACTCCTTTTCAACAACAACAGAATCAAAGCCAGGTTAGTTCTGAAGGTGTTGGGAATTATGGCGGCCATACCTCTGCTTCCATTAGCCAGATTCCACATGCGGATCCTTCAATGGATGCTCTTTACACAATGGTCATACCAGCAACTTCCAATGTCCCACACCATTATGATCACGCAGGCGTGCAGAAATCATCTCATGTGGTGGATGTCTTCCCCTCAGCTCTTGTTGGGAAGACCCTTTGTTCCACCCCCTCCGGTTGCTACTCTGACAACGGATGCCTCCCTGATCGGGTGGGGGGGGGGGGCATTATCAGGGCAGGACGGTCCAGGGCACATGGCAACCAAACGAATGCCACTTGCACATAAATGTTCTGGAGATGAGAGCAGTGCTTTTAGCGTTGCAAGCCCTTCAAGACTCTCTTCCCTTGGGAATGATTGCAATCCAAACAGACAATATGTCTGTAGTGTGGTACATCAACAAACAAGGCGGAACCAGGTCCTACCCCCTGTGTCGAGAAGCACTCAGATTGTGGCAATGGGCAATTTCTTCTCAGCGTTTTCTGATAGCAACGCACATCCCCGGGAAGTCCAATCAAATCGCGGACAAGTTGAGCAGAGCTATCCTCATGCCTCACGAGTGGTCTCTGAAAGACTCTGTTGTGAGAGAAATTTTCCTCAAGTGGGGTCAGCCTTGCTGCGATCTTTTTGCTACTCCCCAAAACAGCAAGTGCAGAGATTATTTCACTCTATTCCCTTTTCCAGGCCAACCCAGCAGAGACGCTCTAGTCCAAGTTTGGCCCCGGGACTTCTGTATGCATTTCCCTTCCCACTAATCTCTCAAGTGATACAGAAAGCTATCGCTCAGAAGGCCTCCT
This sequence comes from Protopterus annectens, assembly GCF_019279795.1. Taxonomy (NCBI): domain Eukaryota; kingdom Metazoa; phylum Chordata; order Ceratodontiformes; family Protopteridae; genus Protopterus; species Protopterus annectens. The sequence goes on from NC_056748.1 coordinate 938,132,274, forward strand.
TGATCCTCATTGCTCCTTACTGGCCTCGACAGGTGTGGTTCCCCTTTCTACATCAATTCCTATTGAGCGACCTTGGCATCTGGACCTACTTCCAGATCTTTTGATCCATCAGTCGGGTCAGTTACATCGCTCCCTCCCCTCTCTGAACCTCACTGCTTGGTTCCTCCAGTTCCAACCTTAGCCAGGCTTCCTCAATTATCTCACTCCGTTCGAGATATTTTGATAGCTTCCATAAATCTTCCACTCGGAAGATTTATTTGAGTAAGTGGAAACGCTTCACATATTGGGCTCAAGGAAGGGACATAGATCCTTTCACTGCTTCCATCCAAATAGTCCTTGATTTTCTAGCTGAACTCTTCCATGCAGGTTCATCTCCTTCTACTCTTAAAGTTCAATTGGCAGCTATTTCTAACTTTCATGTGGGTATTTCTGAGTCTGCCTTAATGTCCCACAAGCTTTGCAAAGCTTTTTTGAAAGGAGTTTTTCTTCTCAGACCTCCTATAAGAAATCCTCCTTCTCCTTGGGACCTAAATTTAGTTCTTACTTCTTTGATTCTTCCCCTTTCGAACCTGCAGCTTCCTGTTCTTTAAAATTGCTATCATGGAAAACTCTGTTTCTGGTAGCAATTACTTCAGCTAGAAGAGTTTCGGAACTTCATGCACTCAGTTGTCGACCTCCTTATCTGTTGTTCCATAAGGACAGGGTATCCCACGAACCAACCCGTCCTTTTGCCTAAGGTAGCCTCTACGTCTAATCTAAATCAAAGCATTGACCTCCTGTGTTTTTCCAGAATATTCCAATAGGTCTGAACAAAAATTACACTGGCTAGATGTTCATCGTCAGTTAAGGTACTATTTGGATAGAACAAAACAATTCAGAAAATCTGACCAACTGTTTGTCTCCTATGCAGAAGGCAGGAAGGGACTTTCAGTTTCAAAGGTATCATTATCTAGATGGCTAACATCTCTGATTTCCCTTGTTTATGAAATTAGACACCAAAAGCTACCTAACAAACCTAAGGCCCATTCCACCAGAGCTTTGGCTACTTCCATAGCCTTCCAAGACAGACTGCCTATTGACACCATTTGTGCAGCGGCTACTTGGGCTACTCCTCACACTTTCATTTCTCATTATAAGTTGGATTTAGCTTCTAGGCATAGAGCTAACTTTGGTTCCACTGTTCTCAGGAGTCTGTTCCGTTAGGCCACCCGGGACAAGGTGCTAGGGACGCGGTCCCATCCAGCAAGAATGAAGGCGAGATAGACAACTTAACATATAGAAGTTATGTTCTTACCATAACGTTCCATGTTAGTTGTCTTCTTCTCGCCTTCTTCAGGTCCCACCCTCCTTCCCCTGGCCTGGACAGACCTAGAGGAGTTGTGATTGTGACCTCTCTTTCTACCACCTCTTTACTTAGGCATATGCTGCTTTGCATATTTCCTGAATCAGGATGTAGGTCACCCTTCTTTCTCCCTGTTGTTAGAGGTGGACTCTGTTATAGTTATTCTGTTACTATTATAAGCTGGGGTTAGCTTACAAACGAGATCTGAGGTAACTCTCGCCTAGCATTGTGGGATATAAGGGGAGCCTCGAGCCGGTGGAACCAACTCTCGAGCTTTTAGAGTGGCCGAGTCGGAGCCGAGGTCGGCTCCGAACCCATCCAGCAAGAAGAAGGCGAGAAGAAGACAACTAACATGGAACGTTATGGTAAGAACATAACTTCTATTTTTGATACTTCATGAGTGCTCTTTGAAAGTGGAAGTAGTGGAAAAAAATTTCAAAAAATGGGGCCAGCCTTGCTGCGACATCTTTGAATGCCTATGCAGCAGCTACTTTGCCCTCATCCCCCCCCAGGAGAGTCATCAAGGGATACACTCTTTCATGATAGGCCCGGGTCTCCTCTGTGCTTTTCCTCCCTTTCCTCTTAATTCCCAAAGTCCTTCAGAAAGCCAGTTCTTTGGGAAGGGACTTTATGCTCATCGTTCCATACTGGCTTCGCCAAATCTGGTTCCCCTTCCTGTGGCCTCATCTTCGTGAAGAACCTTCGATTCTAGACCCACTTCCAGACCTCTTGACTCATTCAAACCTTCAAACTGACAGCATGGCTTCTCCAATTCCAACGATAGCCAGGTTTCCAACCCTCTGCTCTCGGGTTAAACACATCCTTATCTCTTCCCATAAGGTATCAATGAGGAAGATTTATAAGAGCAAATGGAAGAGATTCTGCCTGTAGGCTAACAATAGCCATGTTGATCCCTTTTTGGGTCCTATTACCTTCATCCTGGACTTCCTAACAAAACTTTTTAACACTGATGCAGTTGCAGCCACTATTATGGTTCAGCTAGCAGCGATCTCCAATTTTCATGTGGAAGACTCTGGCTCCAACATAATGTCTCATAAACTATGTAAGGCCTTCCTTAAAGGTTCTATGATATTACAGCCGTGTATCAGAGACCCTCCAGTGCCCCTGGACCTAAATTTTGTTCTATCCCACATAATTTTTTCCTCCTTTTGAACCAGCATCGTCTTGCGAATTAAAGTTCTTGACTTGGAAAACTTGTTTTTGGTTGCAGTCATGTCTGCCAGAAGGGTGTCAAGAGTTGCAAGGTTTGTCCATAAAGCCCCCGTATTTGCTTTTTCATAAAGACAGGGTGTCTTTATGAACAAACCCCTCCTTCTTACCCAAAGTGGTTTCAGAGCCAAATTTAAACCAAAGTATAGAATTACCAGTCTTCTTAAAATTTGAAAACAAGGCAGAGTACATGTTACATCAACTTGAAGTACATGGACAAGTATGTTTTTGCCTACATGGGACAGCAGAATTCCAAAAATCTGATTTGCTTCCTTTTCAGATTCCAATAAAGGATCCCTTGTCTCTAACTTTGCACTTTCCAAATGGCTGTCAGACTGCATAACTTTTATTTACAAGTCTCAAAATAAAAGAACTTCCAGAAAAAGTTAAGGCCCATTCCACAAGAGCCATTGCAACTTCTTCAGCCTTTTTGGCCAAGCTACCAATTGACACCACTTGTGCTGCAGCAACATGTCTAAACCACATACCTTAATCACTCATTACAAAGTTGATTTGGCTTCCAGGAATAGAGCCTCCTTTGGATCCATGGTTCTGCGGAATATTCTCCCATGAGCCACCCAGGAATCAATGTGCTAGGGACACTGTCCCAACCTAGTAAGAATGAAGGCGAGATAGGACAACATCACATAAAGAAGTTATGCACTCACCATAATGTTCCATGTGTGTTCTCCATCTTTGCCTTCATTCTTACATCCCACCCTCCTTTCCCAGTTCCTTTCTGCTATTCCTAGAAGTCCCGGGTCTATACAAATTGGATTACCATGACCTCTATCCTTCTTCAGCAGCCTCTGACTCCTTCCATGAAGTACATATAATGTTGCATTTAGGGCACACAAGATCTGAGGTTGGTCCTGGTACTTGCTGGGATAGGGATTTAGCCATGAGCTGGCAGAGAGATGGACAATGAATGAAGATGAAGGCGAAGATGGACAAGGCGCATGGAACATTATGGTGAATACATAACTTTTTTTTGGCATTTACGTTTGGCTTCTTGGTTTAGAAACTTCTGAAGGTTCATGCAGGATTCAAGGTAGTTAGAGACTCTGGTCTCTATTGTGGAGTCTCTTTCAGTGGGAAGAAAGAGCAAATGTGCCTTGGGTGGTAGATTTGGGCATAATTTCATACAGATCTTGTAACTCGAGATATTCATCATATTTGATCACTGCTGCAGTAGCCTTAGCTATGTAGGTTATATCCTGCCAAACATATAACAGCAGACCAGCTTCCAAAGCTTTAGGGCATCTTCATGCACCGAAATTGTCAGGCATCTGGAGCTGAGTTGACTAAAAGACAAGTTTGGGCACTAAGCCCTTAGCAGAATTACTCCCCCTGAAGAGTACGCTCCTCTCAGTCTTTTTGTGGCTTGACTGTCTGCGTTTTCCTTTGCTGGGCAGACAAGTTTCCTTAGCACAAAAAAAAAAAACTTCTGTATTTCTTAATTTTGTTGATGTTTTATTAATTTTCTCTTTAGGAAAGTGTTTTTAAACCTAAGAGTATTGTGTTTTAACAGACCGTCTCGAGACTGTAATGTACTTTTAAATTGAGTGTTCTTTTTCTGTCAGCTTAAAAATGGTGTAAAGTAACTGAAACCATTTTTTCTGTGGATAAATTGTACTTATTTTATGTTTTGGGGCTGGCATAGTCTTTTAAAGTGCTTTTTACTGTGTTTTTCTGTCAAAAAAGTAAAGCTTGTGGACTGATAAGTGTTTACTGGCAGTTGTTGCTTGTATTCCCTAGAAACAAAGCACTATTTTTGGCTTGACTGTGGAACAGACTACCGGTCCCATGGTCGATCCTTATTCCAGCCAGAAAAAGAAAAATTAAGCAAACTGCTTTTGCCACCACAGCAGGCTAGCAATTTGCCTCAACTGCAGGTGGGTGACTGTGGCCATTTGGTGACCCTGAAAACAATCCTTTACCCCAGATTCTTCTGGTGAAGTGCCTACAGCCACTGTCGACTGGGGGTTAGCCATGTCCTGTGCTGCTGTTGGGTCCCCTCTGTGGGCAAGGGAGAGACACACTTGTCAGTCCTGGTAGAGGGAAAAGGGAAGTTTTACCTGTTGTATCAGGAAACCTGGGGGAAGAGCTGCTGTTGTCATTAGTAAAGTGTCTGGCCCCATTATTCCTATAATCACTTTACTACTGGCTCCCTCTCACTCTTCCAATTGCTGTCTTACCCTGTTCAAAACTGCTTCCTCAACTTGTACAACTAACCTGCTTCTGGCTCTTTTTGTCCACCCTGACCTTGAGAGATGCATCTTACCAACATGTTTACATTACTTTATCATACGTCTTAAAATCAATGTTGCTATCAGAGACACCTCTCTGTTCATGTTTGCTTTTACTTCTGTTGAATCACTTGTGTAATCTACTTGAGTACCAAAGTCTACAATCTCTGTATTGTTCTCATTAATACTATTTTTATACCCTTTTGTTTCTCTGTGGAGTTTTTCCTCCCCAGTCCTCCACTAAAAATGGGCTCTAGCTCAGTCACACTTTCCAGGTCAACAAATGTCAAATAAATAAATCCCTGGGGAAGTTGCTGCTGTCATTAGTAATGCGTTTGGCACCATTATTCCTGTTAAGAAAGAAATGATAAACTAAGTACGTGTCTGCTCCTCCATAATTTTTTTTTTTGATGGGGCTAGTTCACTGGGTCAGGCTCAAGGTTTAGTTCAGACTGTTGATCCTTCTTACAGTTTCTGGTAAAAGAAAGAGGTATTCCTCTTTTCCTGAAGAGATTTGAATTTCTGAATCTGAACAGGAAGATGCTGGGATGGATGCATTTTTTTTTCTTCTCAGATTCCTGATTCAGACTCGCAGGATTGCCCAGTTTCTGAGTCTCCCTGTGGTGGTTTTTCTTTCTCTGAGACTGTTGTTAGAATGTCCCAATGTTTTCAGTGGTAGAATACACTGAGATTCCTCAGTCCCTCAGAAAATACTTTCAGTTGTTGCAGAAGGATTTTTCAGAACGAACACCCATTCCTCCCGTTCAGTCAGCTTTAGAGAATGTGTGTTACTGCCTGTAATTTTCCTGATATTAAGGCAGCTACCCCTAAAACAAAATGCAGATCGGATGTATAAAGTTCCTCATTTTTTTTTTTAATTTTATGCTATTCCCAAACATGACTCAAGTTGAGTATTGGGTATGGAAAAGTGTGTATCTCTGCACCTTTGATTTTCAGATTTTGAATTGTGAGGCTGATATGCTAGTTTCTTCTGACAAATTGTGAAGGCACAAGGAATGTTTTGTTTGTATTTTCTTCTTGTGGGGGGAAAACCTGCTTTAAGTAATGTAATTTCTTCTATTGCACAGGCCACTACTCATTATTTACAGTATGTGTACAACTCTGTTGATAATTCTTCAAGGGCTATGACCATTGGTATTGTTTTGAGGAGGTCTGCATGGCTGCATTCTCTGAACCTCCCAGATGACGTTAAAAATAAGATTTTAATTTCACCATTGGATAGAGATTTAGTGTTTGGCCCTTCTCCTGCAGAAGTGATCAAAAAGTGTGATGAAACGAGCAAACTTATCCAGGGAATCTCTAAGATTTTTCAGCCCTTCTTTTCCAAATTTTCTAAGGGATTTTCTATCTTCTCATCTTGTTTTGGCAAACAAAAAAATATACCGTCTCAACAAAATACTGGTAAACGGACATTTAAGAAGGAATGGCAAAGTTGCTCCAAAATGAAGTCTCAAACCTTCTAAAACCAAGGACACAAGTCTGAATGACTGTTCAAGAGATCTTATGAACCCCTCTAACCCTGGCCCCTCTTCTTCCAAAAAGTCTGAATCTCTACCCTTCTCTTTGGCAGCAGATAGTTTCAGACAAGTGGGTTATGAAAATCTTTTGTGAAGGTTACATATGGCACTGGGAGGAAATTCACCCTTTTCAGGGGACCATTCCTCATCCACCAGATCAGATTCTAGTTTCCACCAGTTCTTCATCATGTTGTTCCAAGCAGTGATAGAACAAGTTCCTCATTCCCAGGTGGGGAACGGGTTTGTATTCAAATATGTTCCTAGTGCCAAAGGAAGAAAAAAAAATGCTTGGAGACCAGTTCTGGGTCTTTCGTTCCTAAACCTGTTTGTGGTAGTGCCCAAATTCAAAATAATGTCCTTTCACAACCTGTTACCTCTTCTTTCTTGTCTTTCAAGATGTTCATCGTGTTTCACTGCTGCAGTCATTACACTTGGGGTATCCTGCCGTCAGGCAGTCCCGCAGTCGGCCAAAGTTCCAAAGTCTTGGTCCGGCGTCGGTTGCTGTCACCTCCTCCCTGACGTCAGTGCGTCAGGGGTATATAAGAAGCAGCTAACGCCATTTTCTTCAGTCTTTCTTGTTGCGCGGTGCCCGAAGCAAAAGCAGTTCGCAAGTGCCGGTCAGCCGACTCCTGAGATATCTATTTCGATTTTCAGAACCGAAGTCTTCAATAAAAAGCTAAGTACCCGTTAGAAACTTTTCTTGCCTCAGACCGATGTCAGTAAAAGTTAATAATTGTATTTCTTGTGGGAAGCAAATACCTCATAAGGATTTTCATTCTTACTGTATTCCATGCCTAGGCCCAGATCACGACGTCACTAGTTGCCGGTTTTGTGCTAGAGTTAACAAACGCACTATTAAACATCTGTTTGATTTTGCTCACCATTACTTTGGCCGAAGGTTTATTTATATCATGCCGTCTGAACAACCGACTACCGGAATTCACAAAAAATGCAAAGATAAGGATAAGGACAGGCAACCAAGGGCCAAAACTGACGACAAAGCCTCTTCTAGGCCAGTCGCTGGTTCACCGGTTCTCAGTGAGGTGCTTTCGCAGCCCCTGACACCCGCTACCTCAGAGCGGCAGGCCACGACAGACTCCCATGTGGAGTTGCCTAGGCCTCTGGATGCTCAAGGTGTTGGGCCTATGGAGACTAACTCTTCAGATGGGTCCGGAGCCGCTGAGCAGGCATCGGCTTCTGAGGGTGTTTTCAGACCTTCACAACTTACTATTGCATCTACAGCCAAGTCTAAAACTGCATTAAAGACAAAGAAGCAAGTACAGTATTCACCTGGACAGGACTCCATGCCTAAAAAGCAGATGCTCAAAATGGCCGAAGACTTAATTACTCTGATCAGGAGTTCCCATCCCCCTCCTGATAAAAGGTCTAGGTAGGATACAGACTATGATTCCTGTGACCAGGTTTCTATATATTCTGATTCCTCTTCAGACCAGGGATATTCTCTACCCCCTTATGAGGACTCTGATGCTGAAGAGTCAATTCCTTCAGCCTCTCCTCCAGAGGATTACTCTTTTGGGGAAACTTTACATACCATGAGGGAGCATTTCCATTGGGAGGGCCAGGATTACTCAGAATCCAAGATAAAGCTCAGAGACTTTCTTTTATTGCCTCAGCACAGGCCCCTTGCTATTCCGCCAGTGTTGGATATTGTGGATGATGTGTTCCCTGAATCCAGTTTAAATCCAGATTCTTTACCCCCTGCTCCAGTCAAGTCAGACAGGTACTACAGAGTCCCTGACTCTCACAAATTTCTTTATAAAAACCCTGCTGCTGACCCAGAAACTATTTCCCAGGGTCCCAAAGGGGTCAAGGCCTCCACGGCTAAAAATCCAGTCCCTCGGACAGGGATTCTAGAACATTAGACAGATGGGGGAAGAAAGTTTACACCTCTGCAACTTTAGCAGTAAGGGCTTTAAACTGCCAGTTTCACATGCTTAAATATCAACAATATTTACTGTCTCAGTTAAAACAGAAAATGAGTACAAGTGCAGAACAACCTGATTTTAAGGAAAATGCAGGATTTATTGCATGCAGCTGAACAAGTGGGAAAGCATACTTTGCAATGTGGTTTTGATTCATTAGAAGCTTCTTGTAGAGCAGCAGTTACAGGATCTGTGATTCGAAGACATGCTTGGTTAAAGGAACAAACCTTACTAGATCATGTTAAGGCAAAATTATTGGATGCTCCATTACAGCAATATATTTTATTTGGTGTTAAGGCAGAAGAGGTATTAAAGAAAATGGAGGATAAGGCAAAATCTATGCAAACAGTGAAGGATTTCTTACAGGTACAGCCACCAAGATTTAGCAGGAATTGGCCTATGAAAAATTGGTCCTTTCCAGTCTCAGACAGGCCACAAAGAGGCAGATACAGACGCCCAAGAGGCAGATCTCAGCCCCAATGCTCTTACAGACCACGACAGTGGGGTGCTTCAACCCCAAAAGGAGGTGAGGACAAGTCACAACCTTACAGGAAACGGTCCCAATGACTCCCCCCTTTCAATGCCAAACTCTTCCCTTTTGGCAGCTCCCTTAGGGGGAAAACTAGCACTTTTTTCACAAAACTGGTAAGCAATCACCCAAGACAAATGGGTGCTGAATATTGTGTCTCAAGATTATAGGTTCCACTTTCACACTTTACCAAGGCTAAAAGGTATGCCAAACCTGCCACACAGTCAATGGGCAGAGGCACAAAAGCAAATTACAGCCCTCATGGACATGAGAGCTATTCAAAAAGTACCACAGCAGGAACAAGGACAAGGATTTTACTCAAGACTCTTCCTGGTCCCCAGAAAGGACAAAGCCTGGAGACCCATACTAGACCTTTCCAGTCTAAATACTTACCTGGATGTTCTGAAATTCAAAATGTTGACACTACAGCAGCTTCATCCCGTGTTGGGCAAGAAAGCTTGGCTTGTTACTTTGAACCTCAGAGGCATACCTGCATGCCCCTATGAGACAAAATTGTAGAAGATACCTCCGATTCATAGCTGGTTCAATGCACTACCAATTCTCTGCACTGCCCTTTGGCTTATCTACTGTGCCCAGGGTCTTCACAAAGTGCCTGGCACCAGTAATTGCATTTTGCAGACAAAAAGGAATTCAGATATATCCATACCTGGACGACTGCTTGATTCAAGCAGAGATCAAGGACATTCTTCTAAAGCATCTGGCGTTTGTAAAAAAGTTGTTAAGTTGCCTAGGGTACACAGTAAACGAAAAGAAGTCAAAACTAGTGCCCTCACAAGAGATAATATTCCTGGGTTCCAGCTTAAATACAACGGCCCAGATGGCTTATCTCACGCCAGACAAACAAGGACAACTAACTCAGTATTTTCAAATGATGGCAACAAAGTCCCAGCTCCCTGCAAGAAAAATTCTGCAGGCCTTGGGATTAATGGCATCCTGCATTCTACTAATTCCATATGCCAGACTGCATATGAGGAAATTACAATGGTACCTAAAAAGTGTTTGGACACAACACTCTCACAGCTTGGAAACAGTAATACCACTAATTCCCTGCCTACAACAGGAGTTTCGATGGTGGGCACAGGCATGTCACCTCAACAAGGGTCAGCCTTTCACTATTCCCACAGCCAAGCAGACTTTAACAACAGATGCTTCGGATTACGCCTGGGGAGCACACATGGCAGGAAAATGTATTCAGGGCAAATGGACCACAGACCAAATGCATCTTCACATCAATCAAAAAGAGATGTTAGCTGTACAAAATGCCCTAACAGCTTTCAAGGACCTTCTGCATCCAGGACATTTACTATTAAAGACAGAGACAACACCACCGTGATGTGGTACATAAACAAGCAAGGGGGCACTCATTCTTACCCCCTATGCAGACAAGCCATGACCTTGTGGAGCACAGCTATAACTTATCAAGTTCATCTGCAAGCACAATTCCTGCCAGGAAAGAAAAATACTCTGGCAGACGACTTAAGCAGAAACATCATGGATCCTCACGAGTGGAAATTAAATCCACAAGTTTTCAGCATGATAATAAAAAAATGGGGGTACCCATACATAGATCTCTTTGCCTCACCACTGAATTGCCAACTACAAAAATTCTGCACAAGGACTTATCACACACAAGCATGGAAAGTGGATGCTCTTTCGTTCAGCTGGAAAAGCCTAAACGTTTATGCCTTCCCACCTCTGCCTGTCATTTTAGAGGTACTCCTAAAAGCCAGACAGGACAAACCACAGATGATTCTGATTGCTCCAGACTGGCCACGCCAGCATTGGTACCCAATTTTAAATAACTTAGCTCAAGGCCCACCTTGGATTTTGCCTCAAATTCCACACCTTCTGACTCAGCAAAACAATCAGATCCTGCACAGTCAGCTCAAAACCTTATCCCTGGCTGCATGGCAGATTCATTAGCCAAACAGACAACACCTCTATCTAAAGCTGTTATGGATGTCATTTTGGAGGCCAGGAGGCCTAGCACCAGGAAATCTTATTCAGAAAAGTGGAAGAGATTCTGTGCCTGGAACCGGGCTCAAAGCTTTGACCCTCTTGTCCCTAACATTCCTCATATACTACAATACTTAACTGAGATGCTGGACAAAGGACTATCCTTCTCATCCATTAAGATACACGCTTCTGCCATTTCGGCTCATTACAACACAGATCCTCTTATTTTCTCCCATCCATTGCTAAAGCAGTACCTCAGAGGGGCTAAAAGCATAAGACCGCCCCGGAGAGCACCAACTCCTACTTGGGACCTCAACTTTGTCTTGGAAAAACTCACTTTACCTCCTTTTGAGCCAGCCAGTTCAGCATAATTAAAATATATATCATGGAAAACTGCTCTGCTACTGGCAATAACCTCAGCACGAAGAATCTCAGAACTACAGGCACTAATGGCAGTGGAGCTTTTCATCATTTTCCACCAAGACAGGGTTTCTTTAAAAACAAACCCTTCATTTATGCCTAAGGTGGTATCCAGTGTGGCTCTTAACCAAACTATTCACTTGCCAACATTTTATCCAAATCCCCCAGAATACAGGGGAGAGAATTCTACATTCCTTGGACATACACAGGCAATTACCCTTCTATTTGGACAAAACAAAACCTTTCAGAAAAACTGAACAATTGTATCTTATGCTGCAAGATCACAGGGAAAGTCTATTTCAAAGCAGACCATTTCAAAGTGGATAGGGCACTGTATCAGGTTCTGTTACATACAACATGGGAAACCTGTGCCATCTAACATTAGGCCATATTCCACCAGGGCAACTGCAACTTCTACTGCCGATCTTAGAGGAGTACCTACCAAAGACATTTTGGAAGCTGCAACTTGGAGTTCAGTGCACACCTTTACCAAGCATTATCACTTGCCTCTTTACTCTAGATCCAGAGCTGGCTTTGCCACTGCAGTGCTGCAGGGCTTCATAGCCACACAAATCCTCTCTAGAACCAGCCACCCTGACTCAGCTTTGGGATTCTACCCAAGTGTAATCACTGCAGCAGTTAAACATGATGAACATAGTACAGTTTTGTACCTACCATAAATGTAGATGTTCGAGTGTCTTCATTGCTGCAGTCTGGGTTACCCACCCGCCATCCCCTCTTTCTTAGCTGGGTCTTATCTATATCTTTCTACACTATACTACCTATGTGGTGTATTTGCTGGTTACTGAAGGTTTTGTTTTTACCTTACTGTATGTTTTGTAAGCAATATGTATTGCCTATCTTTTTGGGGGCACCTGACATCTGGTGCAAGAAAAACTGAAGAAATTGGCGTCGGCTGCTTCTTGTATACCCCTGACGCACTGACATCAGGGAGGAGGCGACAGCAACCGACGCCGGACCAAGACTTTGGAACTCTGGCCGACTGCGGGACTGCCTGACGGCAGGATAACCCAAGTGTAATGACTGCAGCAGTGAAGACACTCTAACATCTACATTTATGGTAGGTACAAAACTGTACTTTTCCTAGCAACAGAAAAAGATGCTTACTATCACATCCGTATTCATCCAGCCTTCAGAAATTTCTTAAGGATTTGTGCATCTGGATCACATTACAAGTTGTCTGTCTTATACTTTGGACTATCTACTCATAAAGAGTGCTCACAAAAGTGCTAGCTCCAGCTCCAGTCACAACTCATTGTAGGCCACAGGGTGTCCACATTTTCCATATTTGAACTACTTGCTTATCTTTGCTGAGTCTTGTTCTAAGTGGCAGGAATCTCTCTCTCTCTCTCTTCTTGTGATGGGTGTCTTACACAAACTAGAATACCAAGAGAACATTCAAAAGTCTTTCTTGGCTCTTTTGCATAAGATTGTGTTCAAGGAATGAGAGCTAGACAGCTCAATTCAAAGAGATTTTTTTCCACAGGAAAAAAAAAATAGATGTTTACATAGATCTGTTTCCACTCCGACTTTGGTCACTGCGAGGAAGTACCTCAGGATTTTGGTCTCATGATATCTATGAATCTGATGTAGTCATTTTTCATTCATTCCTCAGCAAGTGGGTTCAGATTCACTTGGACCCAACTGGGCTGCTTTTTTACATCTCATGGATATTGGAAAATCTTTAGCTTCTCCCTTACCGTAATGATCTAGTCCCCTACTGTACCTCAGATCTCATTTGCTGCCTTCACGTACAGACGTGATCGCTGTTAGGTTTCAAGCTTTAGTGTGGTATTTGTAAGCAAAATAGGATTTGTATATTTTATTAATTTTTTTAGATATATTATATAGTCCTTTCTTCTCATTCCTACATTTGTGTATTCGTAGCTTACCATTATTGGTAGCATTTTTTCTCTTTTATACCCTTGTGTTAATTTCTTCTATTTTCGTTGTTTTCCAATTCTTTTTCTTTTCTTTCTTCATTGAGAAAAGGTCTTGTATTTCTATTACTACTGTATTTAAGTTTTCTTCTTCGATGTGGCTGAAAAAACTACGGATTTAAAAAAAATGCAAAGATTTTGGGCATAGAAGACCTCTGTCTGACTCACATGATTTCTCTGTGTACTGCTTAGGCCCAGGTCATTTAAAAGAGTTGTGCAACATCTATAAGGCATTTAATCCATGGGCCTTAGTGGACCACAAAAATAAACTAATTCTAAAAAGTTTATTACTGACTTCATTTTTGGAGACTGTATCTGGAGCTCAAACCTCCAAGAAATTAGGCAAGGAGTCCAGAAAGTGGACCAGATCCACCACTCCAAGGTCTGACCCTACTCTTCAACCTTCTAACAAGGTGTCTGAGTGGTCCGATTCAAGTTCATTGGATCCAAAAGCTATAAACCCTCAGATCCAACAGCTTCTGATCACAGATCCACATCGTCAGATCTGACACTGAGCCGAAGAAGCTCCCTAGGACCTGATATGCATCATCTTCCTTCCTGTCTACCATCGTCCTTCCTAGAGAAATGCCATCATTGTAGGACCCCTTGTTGCCTGTTGTTCTTCCAGCAGCCTGACAGAAGCAGATGTGAATAGAATGATGAGGAAATTTCTTTTGGCACAAATTCAGATGGGAATTCTCCCGGTTCCTACCGCATTGGGTCCAGATACCTTCACCAGTATTACTCCACCTGTTTTGGCTTCTTCTCCCATCTGACTTTTGGCTTCAGAGCTACTGGATCCAAGATTTATGGAACAGTCTGTGTCAGATCCAAAGATTTTTATGTCTTCTTCTCTGATACCTTCTCTGAGTGGACCAGCTCTGAGTTTGTTGGAGAGGGATGACTCTGGAGCCATAGCGCCGATATTGGGTCAGAGGTGTTGGAGTCAACTCTGAAATTGTCAGAGCCATCTCTGTCCCACAGAGCCTTGGCTTTGGACAGCTTGACTGACCTCTGCCTTGGGTGGTCTGTCATCAGGTCAGAGGGAGCAAACTGTCCGAAACATGCTCTTTTGACCCGGAGCATTCTGCTTTTGTGGTAGTTGAGAGAGTGTTCTCTGCTTCCCGAGAAAAGATGATGACCCCCCCCCCCCGATCCATATTACCAGTCTCATGTGTCTTGAGCCTCAATATTCTACTCCACAGGGACAGCCAGCCCAAAGTCTCTAGACTACCCAGCAGGGTCTATTCATTTTTTCTGATACTCCAGGCTTGGGAGGAACCCAATGCCATCGATCCAATCCTCAAGAGACCAGACAGGATATTGGCACTACCAAAAGAGAGAGAATTTTGGAGCAAAGAAGTACCAGTAGATACTATGGTCATAAAACTTGCAGAACAGAGTTAATCTGTCCATCCCCTAACAGGGCGACCGGGGTGATGGACAGAGTTGGGAAGTGCATATTTGCTTCATCAACTTTTGCACTCACATCATTGAATTATTTGGCACACTTCAGCAGACGTTAGAGGGATTTGATTAAAGAACTATACAAATCTCTGTCTGGGACGATAACTTCTAAGGCAGAGACCTCTGTTGCCTCACAGTTGGCTACCCTACAGTCTGTTTCAAATTCGTCCATGAGGCTGTGAAGGTACCTCGAGGGCAGCAGGTTCAGGCATTTCCATTAGGAGACATGCTTGGATGTGCTTGTGTGATTTTTGCAGAGCCCTTCATCAATGCTCCCTTTGACGGAAGTTCCTTGTTTGGCCCCAAAGTTAAAAACAATCTATCCAGGTGTGAGCAGGATGGTAAGACCCTGTCTGCAGTGGGCTTATGTTTTTCAACTGCTCAAAGAACCTTCTGTAGGAATCCAGTGAGGTGGTCAAAGAATGTGGTTCAGAAAATCCCAGGATCTTTTCCATGACACATGTGGAGATGGTTTCCCCAGGGGCAGACGGGGGAATTCTAATGGGAGACGTCACCCATGTGGCAGAGGAAGCTTGCAGAATCAAGGATCTAGGGACTCACTATCTGATAGATTCTACCAGTGCTCCAGAAAGGAGGCCTGATTGTCCATCTCTGTAGGCAGTCTCGGGGGTCATCTCTCCATACAGCTGAGAGCCTGGCTAGACATGACAAAAGCTACATGGCTGCAGAGAATTATTTCCAGAGGTTATATAATACCAGTTTCCCTCCTCCAACTTTAACAGTAAGCAAAATTCCCAGTGTTCCACCCAGTTAGAGGACAGCATCAGCAATGGAAATAACAAAAAAGCTGCTAGTCATCTAGCTTTAAAGTTATCCAAGATGTCCTCCCAGACCCGAAAGAGTCCGGAACTTAGTCAAAGTTCTTTTTAGTGCCAAAGAAAACAGGGAACTGGAAACCAATTTTGGATCTCAACAGTCTGAACAAATCAGTTCAGTATACAGAGTTCTGGATGGTCACTGTTCAGTCCATTTTACCTGTCCTGCACAAGGATGATTGGATGTGCTCAGCAGATCTTCAGGATGCGTATTATCACATAAAAATAAATGATCCATAAGATACCTACACTTCCATCTGGGAGCTAGTCATTTCCAATTCAGCGCTCTGCTCTTTGGCCTCACAACAGCCCCCAGGGTGTTCACCAAATCCATGGCAATAGTAGCAGCTCAAAAGGTATTCCACCAGTGGGGTCAGCCTTGCTGTGACCTCTTTGCATTCCCCCTTAACAAGCACAGCAGGTTCTTTGCTTTGATCCCCCACCCAGCAAATCAGAGAGACACTCTACCTCAATGATTGGGTATCCCAATCTCCTTTATGCTTACCCCAACTCCTGTGATCCCCAAGTTTCTCCAGAAAGCATATCTGTTGAAAAGCAGAGTCATTCTCATTGCACCTTATTGTCCTTTGCCAGATTTGTTTCCCCTTTCTTTGGCCTCATCTAGTTCATCCACTATGGATTCTGGATCCAATTCCAGACCTGTCTCATCGGATGGGTATGATTCACCTGGAAATTTCAGGCCTAAAGTTGACCGTATAGTTTCTCCACTTCCATTAATAGTCAGACAACCAAGCTTTTCCTCCCCTGTACATTGCATTCTTTTGTCTTCCCATAAAGATTCCACTAGGAGAATATACAAAAACAAATGGAAAAGATTTGCTTTTTGGGTACAACAAAGAGACACTGACCCTTTTTCAGTGTCAATACATTAAGTTCTTGAGTTTTTGGCTGCAATTTTTAATGAGGAGGTAAACTCCTCAACTGTTAAAAGTTCAACTAGCTGCCATTTCTAATTTGCACATGAGTAGATGATTCCTCCGTAGATTATTCAAAACTTTGTAAGGCCTTTATGAGGGGAACTTTTCTTCTTAGACCCCCTTCTAAAAATCCAACTCTGCCATGGTACTTGAATTTAATATTACAAGCTATAACTCTATCCCAGTTTGAACCATCAGCAAAGTGTGAACTAAAATTTTTAACCTGAAAACTATCTTTTTAGTGGCTATAACCTTTGCTTGAGTCTCTGAACTTCAAGCCCTGTCTTCTAAGCCTCCTTGTTTAATTTTTAATAAAGCTAGGGTAGTGTTACGAACTAACCCAACCTTCCTTCCTAAGGTGGTGTTAGAATCCAACATCAGTTAATCTATTAATCTTCCAGTTTTCAGTTAATATAGTAATCTTCCAGTTTTCTGTCCAAATTTCATGAGCAAAAGAGAGATACATGCTACATTTCTTAGATGTTCTCAGAGAGTGACGCTTCTGTTTGCACAGAAAAAAGGTTGAGAAGAATTTATCAATTATTTGTCTCTTTTGAAGAATCAAAATTGGGCAAACCAGCTACCAGAGTAACTCTAGCTAATGGTTAATGGATTGCATTTCCTTTGTCTACAACATATTAGGCTTGTCCTTGTTGAAACCTTTTAAGATCCCATTCAACCAGTTCCATGACAACTTCATCAGTATTTTTATCCAGGTCTTCCATGGATGATATCTGTGCAGCTGCAACTTTATCACTCATTACAAATTAGATCTCGTCTCGAGGGGAAGAGCAGCCTTTGGCTCAACAGTGCTCAGGAATATCCTTCCTTAGTGTCCCCATGAGATTCAGATTAGCTGGGGACTCTGTTCCACTTGTTGAGGGGGTCCCTATTATTTATTCAGAAGAACAGATCCTCGAAAGGCATTTTATCGAACATGCCGTTTGAACTGTTCTTACTGAAATCGCATTACAGTAGGGATCAGGAAGTTTGCCCTTTCCCACTGTAGAGTGATCTCAGAGTTACTATAATTTAGTGGGGGGGGGGCCCAGCCCCCCACATGAGGAGGGTTTGATAAATGTTATTTCTGATGAAATGCCATTCGATGAGTTAATATAGATCCTGACGAAGAATGAATGAAAATTGACAACATCAGATAAAGAAGTTGTGTACTCACCCTAACTTTCCATCTATGTTGTCCATTTTTATTCTTCCTCAACCCACCTACCTTTTAGTTTCTGACTTCTGGAAGAATGAGATGATAATAAATGAATCAGGGTTCATGCCACTGAGCTCCAGGTATTGATTTCTTTTATATTTGTTTTTAGGTTTCTGTGAAGCCAAGAGTTCAGCAAACAAGATCTGAGGTATGTAGGGGACTAGACTATTATGGGTAAGGGAGGAGATTGAGAGTTGCCAGTATCCACGAGCAGTAAAAAAGCAGCCTATTTGGATCCATTGGTAAGATCTGAACCCACTTGTTGAGGAAGAATGAAAATGGATAACACAGATGGAACGTTATGGTGAGTACATAACTTCTTTTCTCATGATGTCCCTGGCAAAACCCCACATGATAAAGATGAAGTGGTATATAAAATCTCTTTGGTCTTAGCATCAACAGCATCACTGCCCCATTATCTTTTCAGATCCTAGTACTGGGGTTTGTCATAAGGGAAACTTTTTGGTGGATACAATGGATATTTATAAACCCAGATCTCTCCTTTTCCCTCCCTGCTGCGAAGCAGTTGGTCATCACAGATGCTTCAGACTTTGTTTGGCAACATGGCAAGAGTACACATGATGCCCAGCAGATTTGATAGCTTTGTGGACAGACAGGAGTTTTTTGGTCACTGGATCGTAATGACCGACAAGGAAAATAGTTGTATAGAATATTTAGTGCTGGACAAATGGATGGATTCCAGATAACTTTATAGGTGGTAAAAAACTGTGTGTTAGTTGATGGGGTAGTTCTAACCAGTTTAGGCTTTTTAGTGCTATAGAGTAGTGGGTTCTGAAAGGAGTATTTGCTGCACATTTATCAAATTTGTTATAGCATTGTTCAAGTTTTGATTTTTGTGTTGCCTTAAGGTTAGTAAGGATGGTAATACCATAAAGAATTGTAAGGCGAGATAAGTAGTGTAAGTATAACTTTAGTCATGTCAGTGAGAAAGGTTTTGGCTCTGTAAAGCATCCCTAGTTTTTGCTAAGTTTTTCTTATGGAGATTTGTATATGCAGGTTTAATTTAAGGTCATCATCCACAGTCAACCCTAATCTGCTATTAGATGTGACTTCAGTTGTATTATCAAGAGAGAAGACTTTACATTTTGATCTGATTATTTCAGTTTTCATTCCATCTTCAACTAATGGTTCAGATCTGACCCCTCGGATCCAACTCGGCCATTGCTAAAGCTCGTGGCACTCAAAAACTCTTGAGCTTCTCCCTTAGCCATAATGCACCAACCCCAAGTACCCCCAGATCTTGTTTGGCACTTTGTGAAAGACTTGGTGACAATTACTCTTGAGTAAATAAGTGTTACATTTTGTGAATTTGTATTTCTTTCCAGTTAAAAACCTCTCTTCACAGGTTTTTACTATTCCTTACCTCATCACTTAAATTTATATATTCTCTCCCTTTCTTTTCCTTTTTTTGTACAGTTGTATTTTGAATATTATTGCTAATATTCCTTTCAGGTTCTACACAGAGCGTAGCTTCTTTATTTAACATTGCTGGTAATATTTTCTATTTTTTTCTCTTTCTAAAAATAAAACGTTTAGTCCTTAGTCCTTCTTTAATGTTTCTTATTGATAGTGTTTTACTATTGTTGCTTTTGTCACTATGGCAGAGAATATCTCAAGTGTGGGCACAAGATTCCTGTATCCAATGCCCATGCTTTGTGTGTATTGTCTCGGGCCTCTAAATTTACAGGAAGACTGTGCTATTTGCCATGGGTTTAATCCCAGGGCCCTTGTCAAAAGGAAGAATAAATTGATCCTAAAAGGTTTACTTCCTTCCTCATTCGAAGAGGCTTTATCTGGAGCTAAATCTAAAGAGTCAGTCTCCTTCTCCAGGTCCATCTACTTCTTCCTCCAGGGCCTTGGAGCATTCCAAAAAGGGATCTCATTCTGATCTGATCTCAACATCAGATACTAAAAAGAAGTAATTATTGGATCTGACTCCAACATCTGATCCTAAGCAGAAGAAATCATTGGATCCAATAGAAAAGTTACTGGATCCAACCACTCCTTCCAGTATTATTTACCTACCAAGCACCAAATACTCACCTTCTGTGAACCCAGTACCCTCCAGGGTCTCTCACCCATTTTGGAGACACCCAGATTCCCCCTCTGTAATTTCCACTCACTCTTCGAGGAGTTTAACAGATGATGTGGAAAGAGTGGTGTGAAAAATCTGGCGCAGAGTCAGATGGTTGTCTTACTGGCTTCTATCCCTTTGATTCAGCAGGGCTGCTCTTCTA
This sequence comes from Protopterus annectens, assembly GCF_019279795.1. Classification (NCBI taxonomy): domain Eukaryota; kingdom Metazoa; phylum Chordata; order Ceratodontiformes; family Protopteridae; genus Protopterus; species Protopterus annectens. Next base: position 938,152,181 of record NC_056748.1, read on the forward strand.
CCACACCCCCTTTACCAGTTCCTCCTCTGATGGTGTCTGCTGTATCAGAGTCCTTTGATCTGTGCCATTTTACTCTGCCTCAGATCTAAGGATAGCTTTATCCTCATATCCGAAGTCCACTCTGAGCACTTTGGTTTAGTCGGATCCAGAGAGCTCTTGGAACTTCCCTGTCGGATCTGAGGTGTTGGAGCTGACTCTGAAATTGTCGGAGCTGTCTCTGTGCCTTGGAACAGGTTAACTCAGCTCCAGCTTCTTTCTTTGGGATTTGCCTTTGGAACCGGGAGGGACACCTGCCCAAAAGCTTGCCATTTCGGATCTGAGGTCTTCTGTCTCTCTCTCTGGGGCAGTCTGCCTTTGAGGCTACGGAAAGAGCATTGTCTGCCTCAGTAGCAGCACAGATGGATTGTACCCCCTCGGATTTTTCAGTCGGCAGCCTTGACATCTCTGAGTTCAAAGTCTCATCACTCTTTTCCACAGGGACAGCTAGTACAAAAACTCCAGGGATTCCAATAGGGTATCCCAAACTTCTTCTGATAACCTTCCCAGCGCATCCCACTATGGAGGTCCCTAAGAAGAAGAAGACGTGTAAGAGGAAGCACTTGGACTCCCCAGAGAAGTCTGTCACAGAAGATACGGACTTCTACGATGGTGAAGGGTCCCCACAGTCACCTCTTGAAAATGTCTCATTTGGAGACATTCTTAAAATCCTTAAGCAGAGAGGTGGCTGGACACCCAGCAACCCTTCATCTGAGGAGTCTGTATTCCTGGAAGCTTTCAGTACTAGCCTGTCTACCTCCTGGGTGACTCTGCCCACTGACAAGCTCATTGAGTTAATCTCTCAGCAGGCATGGAAGGATCCCGACATTATTGAAACTATACCTCAGAGACCAGACAAAATTATGGCACCACCAGTGAACACAAAGTTTTGGGGAAAAGGGGTGCCTGTTGATGCCATGGTTGTGGTGATGGCCACTAAAAAGGAACTTGCTGAGGACAGTTCCACTGCTAATCCCCCCAGCAAGGAGTTGCAGGCAATGGACAGGTTTGGGAAGTGTGTCTATGCTTCATTGAACTTTGCTTTTAACGTCTTTGAATTATGTGCCACATTTCACAAGGTTAAAGAGGGATTTGATTAAGGAGATTACAAGTACCCTCTCAGGATCCATTTCTGAAGTACAATTGTCCGTGACTTCTCAGATGGCTACTTTGCAGTCTATTTCCAATTCTTCCATAAGGCTCATTTCACATGTAGCCGAAGGAACCTCAAGGACAGCAGGGTTCAGGCATTTCTATCAGGAGACATGCCTGGGTGCGCTTACGTGATTTTGTGAATCTCTTCAAGTCTTCGTTCGTCAGTGCTCCTTTTGATGGCACGTCTTTGGTTCCAAAGTGAAGGACACATTTTCCAGGTGTGAGAAGGATGGAAAGACACTGTCTGTCTATTGTGGGTATATGTTTTTTGACCCATCAAAAATCCTTTATTAGGAGTCAACAAGGTGGTCTAAAGATGGGGTTCAAGAAATCCCAAGCATCTTTCCAGGACATACATGGAGGAAGTTCCCCCAGGGGTAGGGGAGGAACACTAATGGTAGTCACTGCCCCCATGGCAGAAGTGGCCCACAGAACCAGGGGTCCAGAGATTGAGTCTTTAACAAACTCTTCCAGTATTCCTGAAAGGAGGCCTGATTGCCCTACTGTGGAGGCAATCTGGAGTCTACTATCCCTGCACCAGAGAGCCTGGCTAGTAATAACAACAGATGCTTGGGTGCAGAGGATTATTTTCAGAGGATATATGATACCCTTTTCCCTTCCTCCTTCATTTTCAAGAAAAATCCCTGATGTTCCACCCAGTCAGAGGGAGCAAGCAACAATTCAGGTTCAAAAGCTAATAGATAGAGACATCCAAGAGGTCCCACCAAACCAGGTAGAATCTGGAACTTGCTCAAGATTCTTTAGTGCCAAAGAAAAGAGGGGACTGGAGACCGATTCTGGATGTCAGCAACTTAAACAAGTCAGTTCGATGCACCAAGTTTCATATGGTCATGGTTCAGTCCATTCTCCCCTTTCTGGGAAAGGACGACTGGATGTGCTGTATAGATCTTCAGTATGCATACTATCACATAAAGATGTACAGACGATCCACAAGGTACTTGCGCTTCCGGCTGGAAGCTTGTCATTACCAGTTTAAAGTTCTGCCCTTTGGTATCACCACAGCCCCCAGGATGTTCACCAAATATATGGCAGTAGTAGCAGCTCACTTGAGATTGCAAGGATTCCAGGTGTTTTCATATCTGGACAACTGTCTCATTACTGATCCGATCAAGCATAGATTAATAAGATCAAGAGATCAGGTTCTCCTAATGTGTTCTGTCCTGGGGATAACCGTACACTATAAAAAGTCTCAACTGGATCCAACTCAGAGTTTAGAATTCATATGAGTGCTACTCAATACAAAATCAATCATAGCTTCACTGCCTCCCAGAAGAGTTCAGACCATAAGATCACAGGTCAGAAAAATAATCTGCAGTACCACGATTTCAGCCAACTTGGTCCTTCAGACTCTGATCAATGACAGTGGCAGTAACACTAGTACCTTTAGCCAGATTTTACATGAAGAGTCTTCAGTGGATGCTAGCTATGCAGTGGTCAGTACTTTACCAGCCCATGTCTACTCTGATTCGAATCCCTCACATATGCAGTAGATCTCAGGTGGTGGATTCAGTCGGATCAGGTTCTGCAAGGCCATCCAGTCATTCCCCCTCAGCCGAAGGCCATAGTGACCATGGACACTTCCCATTTTGGAGTGAGGGGCATTTTCTGGGGAAAACAGTCCATGGCACGTGGTCCTCTGAAAAGGCCAACTTGCATATCTATGTTGTAGAAATGTGAGCAGTGCTTTTAGTGTTGCAGGTCCCTCAGGATGCTCTCCCTTCGGGGATGATTGCATTTCAAATGGACAATGTCAGTAGTTTGGTACATCAACAAACAAGAAGGACCAGATCTTACCCCTTGGGTCGAGAAACGCTCAGTGTGTGGCAATGGGTGATCTCATCCAACTTCTTTCTCCTAGCAATGCACATTCTGAGGAAGTCCATTGTGATAGCAGACAAGCTGAGCAGGTGCATTCTTCTACCTCATGGGTGGTCTCTCAACAAGAATGTGGCACAAATGTTTTTCGTCAGTGAGGCCAGCCTTGCTGTGATTTTTTGCTTCTCCCCTAAACAACAAATGCAGCAGCTACTTTGCCCTAATATCCCCCACAAGAGGAATCACCAATGGATGCTCTACTTCATGACTGACTCTCTGGTCTACTGTCCACCAATCCCACTAATTCCAAAATTCCTACAGAAAGCTGCCATGTCGAACAGCAAAGTCATCCTCCTTTCACCTTACTGGCCTCAACAGATTTGGTTGTTCTTCCTTTGCCTCACTTCACCAACCTTAGGTTCTGGATCCAACTCCAAATCTCCTGTCTGCTCTGACAGGTATGATCCATTCAGACATATCAAACCGAAGGCTGATGGCCTGGCTTCTCCAATTCCATTAATAGCCAGACAACTAGTGCTCTCTTCCCAGTCTGGCATATACTTTTATCGTCCCATAAACCTTCTGTGTAAGCTCTATTCCATTAAATGGGAAAAGGTTTGTTTACTGGGCACATCAAACTAATGTTGATCATTTTTCAGATGTTCGTGTTTCACTGTTGCAGTCATTACACTTGGGTTATCCTGCTGGCATGCTACCCGCAGTCGACCAGAGTTCCAAAGTCTAGGTCCGGCATCGGTTGCTGTCGCCTTTTCCCTGATGTCAGTGCACCAGGGGTATAAAAGATTCAACCAACGCCATTTTCTTCAGTCTTTCTTGCCGCGTGGTGCCCGAAGCAAAAGCAGTTTGCAAGTGCCGGTCGACCGACTCCTGAGATTTTCAAAATTGAGTTTCAGAACCAAAATCTTCAATAAATCTAAGTACCCCGTTGGGGAAACTTTTTCGTGCTCCAGACCGATGTCAGTAAAAGTTAATAATTGTATTTCTTGTGGGAAGCAAATACCTCATAAGGACTTTCACTCTTACTGTACTTCTTGCCTAGGCCCTGACCACGACGTTACTAGTTGTCGGTTTTGTGCTAGATTCAACAAACGCACTATTAAATGTCGGTTTGATTTTGCTTTACATTATTTTGGCCGAAGGTTTAACTACATAATGCCGTTGGAACAACCGACGACCGGAATTGATAAAAACCGCAAAGACAAAGAAAAGGACAGGCATCCGAGGTCCAAAACCGACGACGAAGCCTCTTCTAGGCCAGTCACCGGTTCTCAGTGAGGCGCTTTTGCAGCCCCTGACACCCGCTACCTCAGAGCCACAAGCTGTATCAGACCGCCACGTGGAGACACCGAGGCCTGTGGAAACTCAAGGTATTGGGCCTGCACAAACTATTCCCTCAGATGGGTCCGGAGCCGCTGAGCAGGCATCTGCTTCTGAGGGTGTTTTCAGACCTTCACAGCTTAGTATTAAGTCCACTACAGAAGCCAAGGCAAAGTCAAAAACACCATTAAAGACAAGGAAACAAGAACAGCATTCTCCTGAACAGTCATCCATGCCAAAGAAACAGATGCTTAAAATGACCGAAGACCTAATTACTTTAATCAGGGGTTCCCATCCCCTCCTGACAAAAGGCCTAGGCAAGACACTGAGTATGATTCCTCTGACCAGGTTTCTATTTCCTCTGATTCCTCTTCTGATCAGGGATATCCTCTCCCTCCCTATGAGGGCTCTGATGCAGAAGAGTCTATACCTTCAGCCTCTCCGCCTGAGGATTATTCTTTTGGGGAAACCCTGCACACCATGAGGGAGCATTTCCATTGGGAGAGCCAGGATTACTCAAAATCCAAGAAAAGGCTCAGAGACTTTCTTTTATTGCCTCCGCACAGGCCCCTGGCTATTCCCCCTGTACTTGATATTGTTGATGATGTTTTCTCTGAATCCAGTCTGTCTCCTGATTCTTTACCCCCTGCACCAGTCAAGCCAGACAGGTACTACAGGGTCCCTGACTCTCATAAATTTATTTACAAAAACCCTGCTGCAGACCCAGAAACAATTTCTCAGGGTCCTAAAGGGGTTAAGGCTTCCACTGCTAAAAATCCTGTCCCCTCGGATAGGGATTCCAGAGCTCTGGATAGATGGGGGGAAAAAGTTTACACTTCTGCTACTTTAGCTGTAAGGGCTTTAAATTGCCAGTTTCACATGCTTAAATATCAACAGTACCTCATGTCCTTGTTAAAACAGAAAATGGTTACAAACTCAAAGTCCTGACAGTAAGGAAATGCAGGATTTATTGCATGCAGCTGAACAAGTGGGAAAGCATACTCTACAATGTGGTTTTGATTCATTAGAGGCTTCTTCTAGAGCCGCAGTTACAGGCTCTGTCATTCGAAGGCATGCTTGGTTGAAAGAACAAAGTTTACCTGAACATGTTAAAGTAAAATTATTGGAATTTCCACTACAGCATGATACTTTGTTTGGTGTTGAGGCAGAAGAGGTGTTAAAGAAAATGGAGGATAAAGCAAAATCAATGCAGACAGTAAAGGATTTCTTACAGGTTCAACCACCTAGGTTTAGCAGAAAGTGGCCTTCAAAAAATTGGTCCTTTCCGGTGTCAGACAGGCCACAGAGAGGCAGATACAGACGCCCAAGAGGCAGATCTCAGCCCCAAGGCTCCTACAGACCTAAACAATGGGGTGCTTCAGCCCCCAAAGGAGGAGAAGACAAATCACAACCTTATAGGAAACAGTCCCAATGACTTCCCCCTACAAATGCCAAGCACTTACTTTTTGGCAGCACCCCTAGGGGGAAAGCTAGCACTTTTCTCAGAAAATTGGCACATAATCACCCAGGACAAATGGGTACTGAATATTGTTTCTCAGGGTTACAGGTTCCACTTTCACACCCTTCCAAAATCAGAAGGTATGCCAGAACTGCCACAAAACCAATGGGCAGAGGCACAAAAACAAATTGCTGCTCTCATGGACAATGGGAGCTATTCAAAGAGTACCACAACAAGAACAGGGACAAGGATTTTACTCAAGACATTTCCTAGTACCCAGAAAGGACAAAGCCTGGAGACCAATACTGGACTTGTCAATCCTAAATACTTTCCTGGATGTTCCAAAACTCAAAATGTTAACACTATAACAACTTTTACCCATGCTGGGCAAGAAGGCTTGGCTAGTTACTTTGGACCTCAAGGAGGCATACCTGCATGTCCCAATCAGACAATCTTGCAGAAGATACCTCCGATTCATAGCTGGCTCAATGCATTACCAATTCACTGCACTGCCCTTTGGCTTATCTACTGTGCCCAGGGTCTTAACAAAATGCCTGGCACCAGTAATTGCATTTTGCTGACAAAAAGGAATTCAAATATATCCCTACTTAGACGACTGCCTTATTCAAGCAGAGAGCAAGGACATTCTTCTAAAGCATCTGGCGTTTGTAAAAGATTACTAATTTGCCTAGGGTACACAGTAAACGAAAATAAATCAAAACTAGTGCCCTCTCAAGAGGTAATATTCCTGGGTGCAAGCTTAAATACAACTGCACAGATGGCTTATCTCACGCCAGACAAACAGCGGCAACTGACTCATTACTTTCAAATGATGGCAACAAAGACCCAGCTCCCTGCAAGAAAAATTCTGCAGGCCCTGGGCTTCATGGCGTCCTGCATTCTACTAATTCCATATGCATGACTGCATATGAGGAAACTACAATGGTATCTAAAAAGTGTTTGGACTCAACATTGCAACAGCCTGGAAACAATCATAACTTTAATTCCCTGCCTACAACAGGAGTTTCGATGGTGGTCCCAGGCCTGTCACCACAACAAGGGACACCTTACCCACAGCCAGGCAGACAGTAACAACGGATGCATCAGATTATGCATGGGGGGCACATATGGCCGGAAAATGTATTCCGGGCACGTGGCCCACAGAATAAATGCATCTTCACATCAATCAAAAAGAGATGCTAGCTGTACAGAATGCCCTGACAGTTTTCAAGGACCTACTACATCCAGGACAACTATTAATAAAGACGGACAATACCACAGTTATGTGGTACATAAACAAGCAAGGGGGAACACATTCCTACCCCCTCTGCAGGCAAGCCATGACTTTGTGGAACACAGCACTGACCTATCAAGTACATTTGCAGGCACAATTCCTGCCAGGAACAAAAAATACACTGGCAGATGAACTAAGCAGAAATCTCATGGATCCTCACGAATGGAAACTAAATCCACAGGTGTTCAGCATGATAACAAGGAAATGGGGACGCCCAGACATAGATCTTTTTGCCTCCCCTCACAATTGCCAACTACAGAAATTCTGCACAAAAACTTATCACTCTCAAGCATGGAAAGTGGATGTTCTATCATTCAGCTGGTAAACCCTGACAGTTTATGCCTTCCCTCCACTGCCTCTTCTTACCAAGGTGCTCCTAAAAGTCAGACAAGAGAGGCCAAAAATGATCCTGATTGCCCCAGACTGGCCATGCCAACACTGGTACCCAATCCTAAAGAGCTTGTCTCAAGGCCCAGTCTGGCCTTTACCTCAAATTCCTCATCTTCTCACTCAACAAAACAATCAGATTCTGCACAGTCAATTCAGAACCTTAAATCTGGCAGCATGGCAGATAATGTAGCCACTCAGACTGCGCCTCTCTCTAAAGCTGTTATGGATGTCATTTTAGAAGCCAGGAGGCCCAGCACTAGGAAATCTTATGCAGAAAAATGGAAGAGATTCTGTGCTTGGAACCAGGCACAAGGGCTCGAACCACTTGTTCCAAATATACCTCAGATTTTACAATACCAAACTGAGATGCTGAACAGAGACCTATCCTTCTCATCAATTAAGATCCATGCCTCTGCCATTTCAGCTCATTACAATACGGAACCTCCTATTTTTTCACATCCTCTACTAAGACTGTACCTAAGAGGGGCAAAAAACATAAGACCCCCAAGGAGAGCACCAGTACCAACTTGGAATCTCAATTTTGTTTTAGAAAAGCTCACACTGCCTCCTTTTGAACCAGCCAGCACAGCTGATATAAAATTCTTATCATGGAAAACTGCTCTGCTCCTAGCAATAACTTCAGCAAGAAGAGTCTCAGAGTTACAGGCATTAATGGCTGTGGAACCTTTCATCATTTTTCACCAGGACAGGGTTTCTCTTAGGACAAACCCAACATTCATGCCAAAGGTGGTTTCCAATGTAGCTCTTAACCAAACCATTCATTTACCAACTTTCTACCCAAACCCCCAGAATAAAGGGGAGAGACTTCTGCATGCTTTGGACATACACAGACAGCTATGATTCTACTTGGACAAAACAAAAGCTTTCAGAAGAACTGAGCAACTGTTTGTAGCCTATGCTGCAGGATCACAAGGAAAGCCTATCACAAAGCAGACTATTTCAAAATGGATTGGACACTGCATTCAATTCTGTTATGCACAACATGGCAAATCAGTGCCTAAGGGCATTAGACCACATTATACCAGAGCAGCAGCCACTTCAGCAGCCTTTCTCAGAGGAGTACCAACCAAAGACATTTTAGAAGCTGCAACCTGGAGTTCAGTGCACACTTTCACCAAGCACTACCGCTTACCTCTCTACTGTAAATCCAGAGCAGGCTTTGCTACTGCAGTTCTGCAGGGCCTGGTAGCCTCTCCTAATCCTATTTAGACCCAGCTGCCCAACCTCAGCTTTGGGATTCAACCCAAGTGTAATGACTGCAACAGTGAAACACAATGAACATAGTACAGTTGTGTACCTACCATAAATGTAGATGTTCGAGTGTATTCACTGTTGCAGTCCAGGTTACCCACCCACCATCCCCCTTTTTCATTGCTGGGACTTTTCTGTACTTCTCAACTCTATACAACCTATGTGGTGTATTTGCTTGTAGATGAAGGAAATGTTTATATTAGTACATGCATGCTTTTTGGCATAATTTATTCTTTTCAGCCTTCCTATCTGGGGGCACCTGACATCTGGGGCAAGAAAAACTGAAGAAAATGGCATCGGTTGCATCTTTTATACCCCTGGAGCACTGACGTCAGGGAAGAGGCGACAGCAACCGACGCTGGACCTAGACTTTGGAACTCTGGTCGACTGCGGGTAGCCTGCTAGCAGGATAACCCAAGTGTAATGACTGCAACAGTGAATACACTCGAACATCTACATTTTTGGTAGGTACACAACTGTACCTTCTGATACACAACATCCTTGAATTTTTGGCCCTGAAGAAGGAGCTAGTTCCTTTACAGTTAAGGTTCAGTTAGCAGCAATATCGAATTTTCACATGGGATATGATGATTCCTCTGTTGCCTGGCATAAGCTCTTCAAAGCCTTTTTGCAAGGCACTCTTCTTTAAGACCTCCTTTTAAAGGCCATACTCCCCCATGGGACCTGAATCTGGTACTGCACGCACTTACTCCTTCCCCTTCGAACCTGCAAACTGTGTGTGACCTTACAAAATATCTTTCTTGGAAGACAATATTTCAAGTAACCATTACTAATTTCAGAGATTCAAGCCTTATCTTCAAAACCTCCATATTTGATCTTTCACAAGGATAGAGTAACACTGCGAACCAATGCATCTTTTAATCCCAAGGTTGTGTCAGAATCTAATATTAATCAGTCCATTAATTTTCCAGTATTCTTTCCTAAATTTGCTAACAAAGGTGAATACATATTACATTTATTGGATATTCACAGACCATTACATTTTTACCTATGCAGAGCAAAAGATATCTGAAAAACTAAACAATTAATTGTTTTATTTGCAGAAGTTAAATTGGGAAAGCCATTTGCTAAAGTAACTTTAGTTAGATGGCTGGCTGACTGCATTTCATTTATTTATAGCAAATTGGGTATTACCTTACCAAAACCATTACAGGCTCGTTCAACTAGAATCCATGGCAACTTCCTCAGTTTTCCAGTCTAGAGTGTCCATGTATGTACAGCAGCAACTTGGGCTACTCCTTATAAATTTGTTACTCATAAACTGGATCTGGTCTGCAGCGGTAGAGCATCATTTGATTCAGCGGTGCTCAGGAATATCCTTCCTTGAGTCCACCTGGGATCTTTGATAGCTGGGGACTCTGTCCCATTACTTGAGTATAGAATGAAAATTGACATCATCAGATAAAGAAGTTATGTGCTCAGCATAACATTCCATCTGTGTTGTCCATTTTCATTATTTCTCAACTCCCCACCCACCAACCCCCATCTTTTGAAACCTTCTGGAGGAACGAGAGTTTAGAGGGCATCACTGTCCTTTATACTGATATCCAGATACAGTCTTCTCCTTATTTGACTGCATGTGGATCATTCACTCCCCTATCTTTCTTTGCACTGCAAATATTTCTTTCTAGTAAAAATCAGCAAACAAGATCTGAGGTACTTGAGGTTTGTGCATTATGGGTAAGGGAGAAGCTGAAGAGTTTTTGGTTGCCACGAGCTTTAGCAACAGCCGGGTCTGATCCAAATCATTAGTTAAGGAAGAATGAAAATGGACAACACATTGTCAGATGAGCAAATGAGTGTGTAGTCATCTGTGTACTGTATTAGGGAGGCCCAATGTGTGGAGGATGTTCGTGAGAACATTAAAGAGGAGAGGACCAAGGCTAGAGCCTTGTGATACACTGATGGTGACTGGGAGGTGTGGAGTACTAGTTTTGTTGATATTTATTGGACAGGTACCTTTTGAAACGTAGAAGGGTGGGCTGAGACTGACCTAATGGAGACATTTGAAGTAGAAGTTCGCTGTGACAAATGGTGTCAAAGGCTTTAGGCAAGTCTAGAAATAAGGAGGAGACCAGTTTGCTGTTGTCTCTAGCTTTAATGACATTATCTGTATAGGTTAGTAGTGTAGTGTTAGTACTGTGGGAAGGATGGAAGTCATTTTGTGTAGGGGATAGGAGTTCTTCTTGCAGGAAATAGTTTAGCAATTGTTTTTGAATACAATTTTTCAAGTGTTTTTGGGGGAGCTTTCCATACTTTTTCTCTATCCTGCATTAGCATTCTTCTCCTTTTTTTGGATAGTCAGATTGTATTATTTGTTTTTAGTCTCTTCCTTCTAGGAATACAATGCTATTTAGGATATTCAGGGAAGTTGTATTGAATTTATTTAGAGCATTATCCAAGAGGAGGTACTTGCACAAGAACAGGGGTGTTTGGTACACCTCAACTTCATCAATCATCTTCAGTTGACTGCCTGGGTGATAGGGTCTTAATTCCTTTTAAGCACCTGTTTTCTGAGGTTGAGTAGCAGGTACTAATGGAGACAAGAAAGCATGTCACCAGAAAATCATATATTATCAAATGGAAAAGATTTTCTAGTTGGTGCCAACAACATAACCAGCAACCATTCAGGGCTAGTTGTTCCCTGGTTTTACAATGTTTGTGTGAGTTGCTTTTTTGTGGTCTTTCTTATTCCTCTATAAAGGTTCATTTATCGGCTATTTCAACATATCTGCCCATAGATCCTCCTGTTTCAAAGCAGTCTCATGTCAAAATGTTCTTGAAAGGGGATTTGCATAAGAAGCCAAGTAAACTGGCGACCCCTCTTGGGTTATTAATTTTGTGTTAGAGAGGCTGACACTTGCCCATTTGAACCAGCTAATCTGGCTGACTTGAGGTCCTTAACATGGAATGCAGTTTTACTGAATGCTCTGACCTCTGCAGGAAGGGTATCTGTGTTGCAAGCTCTTATGTTGAGTCAATCCTACTTCATTTTTCATAGGTATAAGGTTACTTAGAGAATTAATCCTTCTTTTATGCCTAGTGGTATCCAAGTTTTCTTTAAGCCAAACAGTTTTCTTTTTTGAACCTAAAAATGAGTAAGAAAGGATGCCCCATACTTTGGATGTCCGTCTATAAATTGGGTACTATCTTGACGGAACTAAATCTTTCAGATCTTTAGATCAATTGTTCATTTCATGTGAAGGTAAGGAGGGGGCAGCCTGTGTCAAAACAGACTATTTCCAAATGGCTGTCTAAGGCTATTACGTTTTGTTATACTTAGCATGACAAATCTATATTCCAGGTAGAGTTAAGGCCCTTTCTACCAGGCCCTTTGCTTCATGTATGGCTTTTTGGCAAAGCCTGGATTCGAAGTATTCTAGAAGCTGCTACTTGGTCCTCTGTCCATAGTTTTACAAAGTACTATAAGCTTGATTCCTTCTGTAGGTCTAGATCAAGTTTTGCTAGGACCATTCTGCAATGGGTCCTGGACCCTTCAGCTTCCTCCTTCCATTATAGTGTGCTATGGTAATCTGACAAAACTGCTATGCACGTGGGTTCTGCACTGCCGGGAGAGCTTAAGTAACAAACACAAATGGCCAGCAGTAAAAGTAGTTCAGAGTATGAATGAAAACACCCAAAACGAGTGTAAGACTAAAAACTTTAATAGACACAGACCGGTTTCGGCACCCTAGTGCCTTCTTCAGTGTGGGAAAAATAGACATACAAACGCCTGTGAAACATCCATATTTAAATATAACCTCCACCAATAGGAACCTTGGTATGTTCCTACAGACTAATTCATAAACATGAACTCATAAATAATGTAAAAATAAAAAAAAAATTAAAAAATAAAAAATTAATAATAAATTATGAATACATATAATATGAAGATAATATAGTTGGCTACTAAATATAATGATGTAAACCAGGGTGAAGTACGTTTGGCTAAAGTCCATATACTACCAAACATTATTGTTAACATATTGTGGAACAAGAATAAATTTGACTCATAAGTCCAACAAATGTAATGAGATATGAATTGTCATCTAATATATAATGTTATTCATACAAATAAAGGCACAATCTGGAACCAAATTCAAAAATCATAAGGCTGATAATTACCAAAAATCTAAGGAAGCATCATAACATGCACTTATTCATAAAAAATGTATTTATAAGTGGTCATTCAGACCTGGTGGAAATAACGCACCCAACGTGATGATCCAATATCTCTCCTTATGATTTAATATCCTTTTGGCTAATGATTATTTAAGAACCATCTTGGGTCCAGCCTGTCAGTTTTCCTACCGTAGAGGTAAAACCCTTGGGTCGTTGTTTTCTCTCATCAGAGGTGTTGTTGTCGGAAGAAAAGGGTAATCCTCTCCTGATGTGGATTACGTTTCACACTTTTGTATCGTTTTGGACATTTATCCTTGGTTGAATGGACATACTATTTGTGATGAGTTCGCATTGTGATTTTGGGCTACTTCTTTCTTAACAGGGTTTATTGCGAAGGTGGCATTTTTAAGTGTTTAGCTGGATTTGGGCCTATTCATTTTTATCATTGTTTATGGGACTGATGCAGAAGTTGCGCTTTCTGGGACATTGACCGTAAGGTTTTGTATCATCCTTTATATTGAGAGAACAGTGATTATTATTTCTTGTTCCATTGGGTGGAAGTTTTCGTGGACATTATACACTCGTCGCTTGCCTTTTTGGACCTTGGATGGCATTAATCATCATAATTATTCCATCTGGTGACACTTGTGGTACTGTTATAAATTTAACCAATAACGGAATATTTTTACATCCACATATGGTGTGATTGTATTTGGTTCAGGGTATACATATATATCTTGTGCATTTTTCGATGTCATCAAGTAGTTGCTTTATACGGATATACTCAGACCTTTATTGGTCCTTGACTCTGGGACACTATTTATGCACTGTTTCTTCATGGACATTTATTTATTTTTTTAATCTTAATATTTTGCCATCAATACATAGGATTATTGCATAACTGAGAAAATGGATTTTTGGAGCATAAGTTTTCTGCTAATCGTTTAATGTGAATTATCACAAGCTTTAAACACATTTTTGGGTTTCCATTGCCTTATATTTAAATTTTGGGGACTTAGGCCATGGGGCTAACATATACCATTCTTACAGCATAGGTGTTAGTTTGGTAAATCAGAATACTATGTGCCCGATGCCCTGTTGTTGATACCATTTTTTGGTTTCATTGTGGTTAACCTACCATTATATGTGGGTTTTTGGTTACAAAATCCAGCCAAATATTGGTAATTTACACATATTTTATGTATTTTTTTTTATAGATTTAAGGAATCATATACTGTTGAATTTCAACCTGGCCGGATATAGGTCTGATTTATTCATATATATTTTTTATGATACATATCCCGGTCATAGTCTAAATCACATTGCAATTTCTGGGTTAAGAGTATATGTTCCATTTAAGCTAGTTTTTTGTATTTTATTTATGTCTGAGTGTTTAGTTTTACCGTATTGGTATATTGTGCAGAATTGTCTATTTCCTTTATTGGCTCAGAGTGGGTTTTTTCCTATGGGTCTATTATAACTCAGGCACTGCATATAGTTATCTAAATGCCTTTGGTTGCATTCATATTTGGATGTTTCATTTATTAGTCCATTGTTGTTTTATATGCATTGTATCACCTTTGCTCCAGGTTTTGGCACACTTCAGCCATTTATAATATGTGTTTATTATACAAGTCAATGCAGTATTGAACACACTCTCTCTTTTCCAAGGTTTGGAATATTATATGTTAATACAGAGTTCTTGTGATTCCCTGACTAGCATCCACTGATTCTGCTGTCCATTATAACCATATTGGTTTATATTTGTTTTGAATATTTCTCTGGTTTTTGGCTTTGCCAGGGTCACCACACATTCACAGCATGGATCTGGAAAATATACTCTCCGGATTATGTGCCGATTGGGAGGACATAGGTGTATTTGGCATCAAGTCTTCGCCAGGCGATAATCCTAATGACCAAGGACAACAAATACCTCCAGATTGTGATTTTGCATTTCACTCCTTGACTAAGGGCCTAAAGAGTCTTAGGTCAAACATTTGGCACTTGAGATTATGTCGGGCCTATGCAAACCAGAATATTGCCCCTAGGGGCCTTAGGATTCAGTTACAACCTCTGGTCGGTCGACCAGATGATAGGCTCAACACTGATTGGAAGGAAGCTTTACAGACAGGATCCATGTTATTTGTGAATGTATTATTACAATATTATGAGAGAATGGTGGACATCATTATAGAGGAGGTTAAAACATTATGTTCAGATTGTAAGAAATTTGAGTTACATCCCAATTTTCGGGACTGTTTTAAAAAGCTGTCCCATGAATTGAACAACCATGAGAAAATAACTAAAGAAAGGAAGATTAAAAAATTTCATAATGATTCTATGGACTATCAGAGGGGTCGCCCCTTGAGTCCAATAGGACAGTCAGATTTGCGGATGCTAGTCGGGGACAATCATCGTTTCGATCCAAAAAAAGACTACAGTCCATCTTGAAAAATAGAGAAAGGTCCAATACTAGCACGTCAGGGGAGGATTCCTCTCCTACTGACAATGACAGCACTGAGAACAAGGTTTCCCCACACAGAAAGAAATCGAATAGGAACATCCCTTTAGAAATGGCCCCAGACGTCGTGGTGGACGCAAGCACAAGAATAGATACAAGACACAATTCATTGGAGGGACTGATCCAGAACTTCCTAACATAGTTCATAATGAATGCCTAAATGTTTTAAATCTGTCCAATGTAACATTGTCTCCTGACCAACGACAACTTTTGAATAAAGGACTTAGTTTTGTTCCTGGGTGTTTTTCCAGTGAATATCATATTGTTATGGATGTTATAACCTTTTGTCGTAATTTGAATTTGAAATTGTTTTTCGCCGACAGAATCTCAAAGATCTAACGAATTCAGATTTAATAAATCGGATTTTCAGCCCCCCATGAACAAACATGTTTCGATATTTATGCAATCAGTACTTACATTTCCAACATACAGAATACACCATGTTAGGACACAGCCTCTCCTCACAAGAAATTACGGCCCTACAACAGTTACGCAATAATCATGATATTACGATTATACCTGCTGACAAGGGTGGAGCGGTGGTGGTTTTGAACATGAGCCATTATCTTAATGAAGGCCAATCCCAATTGTCCGACACTAAATGTTATATGCACATGGCTATAGACCCCACTCCAAATTTCAAGAAGGAAATTGATTCATTTTTGCATCTAGATTTGGAAGAAGGGATAATTACTAAGAATTGTGTCCTACAACTCACAGTCAAGGACTCGCGCAAACAAATGTTATATTTATTACCAAAAATTCACAAGTCTCTAACCAATCCTCCTGGCAGGCCAATAGTTTCGGGAATAGGTTCTTTAACTGAACCTTTATCTGCATTTTTGACTCAATATCTTAAACCACTTTTGGCTTTTGTCAGGGCAAGACTGCAAGATACCACACAATTCCTCAACATTATTCAAGACACACAACTGGAGCCTGGCTGGTTCATGTGTTCTTTGGATGTCAAAGCATTATATACCAGCATTCTGCATTGGGCGGGATTGCAAGCACTACAGTATTGGTTGGATCGAGCAGATTTATACTTACCGGGGTTTAATACGTTGCTCATTTGTATGACCGAACATGTTTTGACAAAAAATGTCTTCTATTTCCAGGGACAATGTTACTGGCAGCTCCAGGGTACGGCTATGGGAGCATCCTTTGCTCCCATTTATGCCGATTTATTCATGGCATTTTTTGAGGAATGCATGATTTATGAATAGTCACATAACATCTATTTAGTAGAAATTGACATGTGGCGTAGATACTTAGATGATTGTTGGATGGTGTGGCGTGCAGATGCTGGATATCTACAAGAATTTGTATATTATCTTAACCACAACATTTGGGGTATTGAGTTTACGGTAACTTTTGATTTAGAATCTATCAATTTTTTGGATGTTACTGTCCCTAGAAATAGGGATCATACCCTAAGTACTAGAGTATTTCGTAAATATCCTCAATATAATACTCTACTACATGCTTCCAGTATGCATCCACGCCTCACCATCCAAAATATTCCTAAGTCTCAATTTATGCGTATCAAACGCCTTAGTTCTACTCAACCGGATTATGACAGAGCTGGTCTAGATTTATTTCAGAGATTTGTACAGAGAGGATACAGACATCAGGATATTTCTCGGGCATGAGATTGGTCCAACCAAATGGACAGGAACACCCTACTACAATATAGGACACGGGTTGGGGATGTTTCTGAGCATACTATTAGGTTTGTTACCTCTTATGGCAGGAATTGTAATGCCATTAGGGGCACTATAAATAGACATTGGAATATCCTTTTGGCTAATGATTATTTAAGAACCATCTTGGGTCCAGCCTGTCAGTTTTCCTACCGTAGAGGTAAAACCCTTCGGTCGTTGTTTTCTCGTTTCAAACATATTGAAAGTGGGGGAGCAATTGATAAACAGTTAACTATTTCTGGGGATGAATTATTGGGTACGTTCCCCTGTGGCCATTGCAGTTCATGTAAACAGATTAATAAATCAAAACAATTCTCCAGTCGTAATACCAGTGAAGTATTTGATTGCAAAACCTTTGGTAACTGTAGCAGCAACTGGGTGGTCTACTTGGCTAGTTGTCATTGTTCAGCCTTTTATGTAGGCCAAACTTCGAGACCACTCAGAACTCGCATTAATGAACACCAAAGTGACATTAAGAACAGGAAAGATACCAATGCTCTTTATAGTCATGTACTCAAACATCAGCATGCACAGTTTTCGTTTATGGTCATTGACAGGATAATTGGGGATAGAAGTAATTCCCAAAGATGGCATACCATATTAAAGCATAAGTAGAGATATTGGATCATCACGTTGGGTGTTCCACCAGGTCTGAATGACCACTTATAAATATATTTTTTATGAATAAGTGCATGTTATGATGCTTCCTTAGATTTTTGGTCATTATCAGCCTTATGATTTTTGAATTTGGTTCCAGATTGTGCCTTTATTTGTATGAATAACATTATATATTAGATGACTATTCATGTCTCATTACATTTGTTGGACTTATGAGTCAAATTTATTCTTGTTCCACAATATGTTAATAATGTTTGGTAGCATATGGACTTTAGCCAAATGTACTTCACCCTGGTTTAGATCATTATATTTAGTAGCCAACTATATTATCTTCATATTATATGTATTCATAATTTATTATTCATTTTTTATTTTTTTTTTATTTTTACATTATTTATGAGTTCATGTTTATGCATTAGTCTGTAGGAACATACCAAGGTTCCTATTGGTGGAGGTTATATTTAAATATGGATGTTTCACAGGCGTTTGTAAGTCTATTTTTCCCACACTGAAGAAGGCACTAGGGTGCCGAAACCGGTCTGTGTCTATTAAAGTTTTTCATCTTACACTCGTTTTGGGTGTTTTCATTCATACTCTGAACTACTTTTACTGCTGGCCATTTGTGATTGTTACTATGGTAATCTGCCCATAGTACTTGGGCTACTGCAGTGCTAATCAATATGAAGAACATAGTACAGTTGTGTGGACATTTATTTTTTGCTGTTCTTAGCATTGTCCTTTCAGGGCTGAGCATACCCATTTCTACTGGCAGGAAAGGTCTGAAGGGCTTTGTGCCTAAACTTGTCTTTTAGTCAGCTTATCTCAAGCTGCTTAACAGTTTGGGCACGTGGAAAGTACCTCAAAGCTTTGGAAGCTGGCTGACTGTTATAACTTTGGCAGGATATAGCCCAGGCTACTGCAGAAGTGATCATTCAAACATTTACTGTTATTGATAGTTCATCTTACACAACTGTACTTTCTTTCTGTGTTATTGATAACTTAATGACTTACTGAGGTTTGTTAAAACTGTTACAGTGTATAGAAGGCCAGGGAGTAAGACAGACTTTTTATTGGTTTTGGTCACAACTTAATGTATTGCTCAAATTTCAGATTTTTTTCTGTTATAACTCCTAAAAGTTTAGTTTAAGTTCTTAAAGTGGTACTGTTAAGAATTGCTTCTGATCATTACAGATAAAGAATCTGTGATATGCACATTGATTTCACTTGCTGTTGACTAATACTGTAATTTGCATGCAGACATTTGTGGTTGAACTTCAAGCGTAGGGTTCTGTTTAAAACAGTGCAGTGTAGTATGCATGGGGTGGTAGTGGTGACATATTGTTTTCTGTAATTTGTGTTGTCAAGAGGTTATAATGTTAATTGGTTGTGAGGTGGCAGGTAGGGTGAGTGTTGCATTTTTTTGCAACATTTTAAACTCTTCTAAGTTTCACTAGTACTATAAATAAATTCAGAGACGATGGCAAAATAGTGTCTTCAGTCTTTTTGGACATGTCTAATTTGTTCAATACAGTTTCCCATCCTAAGTTACTGTCCGCTCTGGGAAATCTTAATATCAACCCTGATGCTGTTAACTGGTTTCAGAGTTGTTTATCTAGCCGCCAGCAAGCTGTGAAATGGAAGCAAGATCTATCCCCACTCCTTCCTGTTACACTTGTGGTCCTTCAGGGTTCAATCCTAGGGCCCCTCCTCCAGCATATTCATAAATGGTCTTCATACTTCTTCTTGTCAAGCATCTGTCATACAATACGCAGATGATCCAACTCTCATGTGCAGCATCCACAATAACCCAACTTCTTACAGTCCACAAAAAGCCTTCTCTGATATTGAAATGTGGCTAGCAAACTCCCAACTCATTCTCAACCCTAATAAAACTAAACTCAACTCATGATCTTTCATCCATCTAAACCTACTAACCTCCCAGCTAACTTTTATATCACTGCTAGTAATAATAGTAGGATTTTTCCAGACTCCCAAACAAAAATATTAGGTGTCATAATTGGCAACAGACTAAAATTTGACATACACATTTCTAACAAAATCAAAAAGGTTCACAAGAAAATGGGAACAATGTATAGAAACACAAAATTCTTAACGGATGCTGCAAGAATAGCCATAGCTAGAATCCACCTTCTCTCCTCACTTTTATATGCATCTCCCATACTTAACCTTAAAAAGTCAGAACTAAGTAAATTACAGTCATGTTACAATAAGATTGCCAAATTTGCAACATATTCCACACATTCAACCCATCACTGTCAATCCCTAAAGAATCTTTCTTGGTTGGAACTACTTCATGTTATGAACTATAACCAATTAATAATGGCTCACAAAATAATGCACAATCCTGACAACGTACTTTCCCTAAAAAATCTTCTACAACCCTACTCTAACATTCGCAGTCTGCGATCATCTAAAAAAGGCTTACTCCAAGTAACAAAAGTATCCATCCAATACAGCAGGAAACTCTCTCTACTATAACTTTGTTGCTAAAAATTGGAATACCCTTCCACATAGTATTAGATCCATGAGAAATCTTAATCATTTCAAAATCTCTCTCAAAAGACACTTATTTGAATCCTGGCTTTGCACATGTAACAGTCCAGGTTAATTATTAACTTCGTACTTACTGCCAAATTGTCTAAGTAATGCTAACTCTGTTAACTTATCCCTTCAAACAACACTACTACTCTATAAGTAGTTACATTCCTAGCTGCAACTCTCCCATGGAAGTATTACTAACTATGCACTATGCCTAAATGATTCTCCCTACTTAATTTCCTAACTAATGTTATGCTTCTCCACATATGTAAGTTCAACCATATATTTGTCTATATTCAAGTGTTTAAAGTCTTGTTCTATTTGATATCGTGCATATATATATTTTTTTACATTTTTGTTCTGTAAATGTGTTAACACTCATTTTTTTGTCTATAAATTCTATTACTTGACGTGATGATTTTGTATGTAAGCTTAGGCTGGAGCTTTTCTCCCTGGGCCTCCACTGTAAATGGGCACTGTCCCAGTCTGACCATCCTGATAAATCTAAAATAAAAATAAAATACATTTTTCGACCATTTAGTTAATATGGTCTTCCATTGTGTTATTTCATACTGATATTGTATGTTTATGTGCCTGCAGTCCACTCTGTTTCAACATAAACCAGTATGACTTCCACATCAGAGAGAGAATTTTTTATGTTTAACTAGAACGGCTTTCCTTGTAATTGCTTGTGTGAACCAGATGTTTACTGTGTTAAACTCTTACGTGTAGCTCTTGATCTCCTAGTAGAAGAATTAGGGACAGAGCCAACAGTAATGGAGGAACAAAAGTCCAAAATCGGGGACACGTTTTAAATCACATTTTATACATCACATTAAAGCCTTTGGTACTGTGAACTGTCATCTGCTCCTAATCTTCCTCTTATCACGAGTATCAGCCCAACACAGTGGCAGCTGGTGACTTCAAATCAAAGGGGGGGGGGCTGCAGGAGACAGCTGAATGGGTGGGGCCAAGGGGAAGAGGTGTGGCCAACTAGAAAGGTGTGGAGCTATGCTCAAAACCACAAAAACTGGGACTTTAATTAAATATGCTTCCCTGGGTGCCAAACTGTCATTATGAGAGTCCAATCAAGACAACATGAAGTGTAGAAGAAGAAAAATATATTTTAATGCACTGGCTACATGACAGCTTACTTAATATCTAGATGGAAACAAAAAGGTTGTGAGGCATGAAAAAATAAATTACTTTTTAAATACATTACTGGAATGCCAGTCAAAATGAAATGTAAAAAACAAGCAGCACTCCACTCAAACCACTTCTCCTTGCACTGCATTTCTAATTATAATTTATATTCAGCTTTATAAAAGTACCAAGTAACATGCTGAAAGTAGCAATCTCTGTGATATCCCCACTTGTAAAAATGTTTCTTATCCCAAAAAGATCTGCCTGACAACAACTATCTACTTGTTTCATGGGGAAACATGCTCAGAGTAAAAAATGAATAGCAAACAAGAAACAAGCTCAAGATACATTGCTTAAAGGATTACTGCACAGGATATGGACCACACATGATAGATTGGCATTCTGTTTAGTTTATGGGTAACGCCTGCAAAGATGACTGCAAGTCTCCAACAAATGTAATAAGCTTCTGAAAATGCTGTAATCCTGTCCTTTATTACAAATACTGTCATATGCATTTCAATACCTCAGGCTTATACATTATCTATTTATGTAAATATTCTCTGCATGGCAACAACACATGTTGGTAATTCTTTTAACAGTATGCTTATTAAAGCTTACTTGCATCTTACAATCTCAGACAGTCTTACCTAATGGCTATTAAAGCATTGCTACTTAAAGAGAGGGCAACAGGCACTGCAACAACATGCATTTTCTGAATAAGAAGAAGCATAAATCAACAGTATAAAAATATGACTGAAAACCAGATCATTCTGCAAAATCAAGGACAGATGAAAAGCCACTGCAGTACTTGTGTCCACCTTGGATGGGTGGATACTCTGCACACTTGCACTGCATAACTGCTCCTTTCCTTGCTTGGACACATCCAGAGTCGCTACATGGGGGAGTGGGGTGCAACAAGTATGTCGCAATTTGAAATGTCTCTGGCTGACAGTGATGGCCCTGACACATTTGTCATACCTCTCAACCTCAGAGCAAGAAATTTGGACAAAGCCATAAATAGAAGCAGTACAGAGGCCCAAAAATAAGGACAATTTTTAAATATTGCTCTTGTAAACCTAGGTCTTGCATTAGTATGAAGTTTCTGAAGGGTATGAAATCTGAAAATGAAATGACTGTCATTATTTTCTAACTTTAATCTTTAATGATTTGCCACTAATTTGCCAGAAAACCACAATTTTATGAAAAACAGACCAAAAATGTGATTCAAAAATATAAAACAGCCGCACAATACAGCTGGGAACCTGTCAAAGGGACATTTTTTAATATATTAATACTGTTAAGTTGAGCAGCTGACAAAATAAGAGAATTTACATGCATTTCTGAAATAAAAGTAATCTATAACGCTGATCATTACAATTATTTATTAACTGTTGTAAACCCTCCATCTTTTCTTCCAAAATTGCCATTTTGCTGAGGGATTATTAGGGAGAGAGCAACATTTTGAGCCAAAATCGGGGACAGCTGAGAGGTTTGGATATACCTAATTCTATAAAGCGATTTATTTGCATGTACCTCTCAACCTCTTAATGCAGGAAATCTGGACAAGGCCAAATATATTGGGGGACTATGCAAACTGTGCATAAATTGCTCTTGTATAAACTTAGTTGATATAATAACAGGTCTTGCTTTAGCAATATTTTTGCTGAAGGATATGGGGTCTGAAACTCGGTCTGTCATTATTTAGTGACTTCATTCCTAAATGACTTTCCAGAAAACCACACATTTTATGAAGAACAAACCAGAAATAAGCAAATATCTATTCATTCTGCGAAAATCTGGACAGTTGAGAGGTATAGTTCAGCCAGGGCTGTCTTTGAGTTTGCCACCTTCCCCCCTCACAAAATCATGTTTGAATGGGGCCTCCCCCTGCAGCTATTCCAATGTCCCATTACTCGTCTATTTTGCCCCATTTACCATAAACACTGTAATGTGCATATTGCTTTACTTGCACGATGATTTGGATTTCCTTTAAAAGTTAATAGACATCTGCTAAACAAAGCAATGTAGTCTCACAATGAAAATAAACAGCATTAAAACTTCTCTAGCCGTGAAACTCACATTCATTGAAACAGCATTGAAACCCACATTCTAAGAAAATACATCTGGCCAGTGGCAGGTAAAGATTAACTTTGGGCTGTTTTCAAATTGTATTAAATTATATTGTATAATACAGTACAGTTGTTAGAGGGCATTTTAAATTTATTGTTTTGAACATTTTTCCAGTAAACAAAGAAACAAAATGCATGCACCAACAATGACAAAACTGCCCAATTCAGAACATTTCCATCATAAAAGTCTACTCAAACTTCTACAATCCAGCAGTCATCAAAATAATTCCACATTAAAGAGATCTGCAACTAATGAAGAGGTTGCTCCTAGCAAACAACGTTATATTTCATTGTTTCATCTACAAATAAAGTGCCTGTTGCCCTTAATGAATATATTGCCTGTGTTACACCAAAAATATGATAAGCTAGTAATATTGCAATAGGGACTGGATAGCAAACTGATAACAGGTTCATAGTTACTAGGTATCTCCACCAAAGAGGACATTCTCAGGACTGCAGCATCCACCCATTTAAAAGTACAACACAGTACAGTATCAACAATGCCATCTACATACTGTGGGAGTAGAACCCACAGCCTTCTGCATCAAAAGCAAGTACACTACCTGTTGTGCTATTAACAAATCAAACAGACTCTGCATAAGCAGCACTAAACTTCTCTTCCCCTGAAGCTCTAAGCTCCTTGTAAAATCCACTTGACACTCAACTGTATCTCAACTTTGCAGCACAAGAAATCTAGAAAAGACAAAATTTATTGTGTGTGTGTGGGGGGGGGGACAAAAGCCCAAAAAACAGGGACATTTTAAACATTGCTTGTATAATCTTGGAAAGTTGCTAGAATAAAATGCTGTGTTACCACCATGCTTTCACTGCCAAGTCTTGAAACCAGGACCCTCTGCACTACAGTCAGAGCAACATACCAGTATGCCAAATTAGCCATTTCTGCAAAGACAGGAAGACTGAAACTTGAATGTGTATCATTTAGTGAATTCAGTTCTCACCATAGCTCTCAACCTCTTTGCATAAAAAAACCTGGATAAAGCGAATAACGGGAGAGTACAGCCCCACACATAGGGATAAATTTCAAATATTGATCTTATAAACTTAGAAAATTGCTAGAATAAAAGGTTTTGTGTTACCATCTACCTTCTGAAGAAAATGAAGTCTGTAATTCAAATGTTTTACTTATTTATTTTTATTTATTTTATATTTGTTGACCGGGATAGTCCAACTGGAGCCATGCCCATTTTCAGTGGAGGCCCGGGAAGATAAGCTCCAATTTATCAGATACAATAATACAAGTAAAGCTAGAGTACATAAGTAGCATTACCAACGAATACATAGACAGACATGAGATAACCCTGGTTCTAGTCAGGAGAAAAAATTAACAATAAATAGTTAGTTGGGTTATTCACATTCATGTTGAAAGTTACTTGGGCTTGTTGCAGTGGCAAAGCCAGTTAAATGCCATATGTTGTTTGAGTTTAGTTTTAAATTGTCCTAGGGAGGAGAGCAAAGTAATATCACTTGGAAGTAAGTTCCAAGCTCTACCTGCAGCATTAGCAAAGAGGGCATCTCCAGCAGTGTTGTTGATTTTGATTGTCTGAATTAGAAGTTTGTTCGAGGATCGAAGCAGTCTTGGATTGTTGTGGGGGGTGATAATATTTTGAAGGGCTGGTGTGTTATCTGGGTTATAGAGGATTTTGTTAGCCATGATCAGCAGGTTATATTGTATGAGACTGGGAAGTTCTAGCCACCCAAGCTGTTTTAGATTGATGCAGTGGTGTGTTTTAAAAGGCATTCCAGTGACAATATGATTGTAACAGGTTGACAGTCTATTTAGTACAGATTTGTTTAAATTGGAGAGAAGGGGGGAGGCGTATAAAAGTGTTGAGAGTAGATGAGAGCGAGCTATAGCCATCTTAGCTGGAGGGGTTAGGAAGGCTTTTATTCTATACAGTGACCCAAGTTTTTTTATTGATGTTCTTGATTGTTTGATTTACATGTAGGTCAAACTTTAGGTTATTGTCAATAATGACACCTAGTAATTTTGTAGAGGGGTTAGGGGAAATTATTGTCCCATCTTTTGCATTTATGGTAAAGGTGAAGGCGGCAGACCTATGAGTTGGAGAGAATAACAGCATTTTAGTTTTTTTGGGATTTAGTAACAATCTACATTCAGAGAGCCAATTTTCTATGGTAGTACAGGTGGACTGGGTAGCGACCCTCAGGTCTGTGGGAGAAGTAGCTGAGCAAATCTGGGTGGAGTCATCAGCATATTGGATACAGCTGATGTTTGGTATGATTGTATACAAGTCATTAATAAAGATGGAAAACAGTAGGGGCCCTAATATGGAGCCTTGTGGTACTCCAAGGGTGTTTGGTAATAGATTAGAGAGCTTGTTCTGCCATAGGACAGCCTGTTGTCTTCCATTTAGGTAGGATGTAAACCAAAGAAGGGCATTAGATCAAGGTGGAAAGTTTGCAAGGTGTGGACCAGAAGTTGGTGATCAACCATGTCAAATGCCTTGGAAAGATCCAAGAATAGGGCAGAGGATATGTGATTATTGTTACGGTTATTGTTTATGGTATTGGTAAAAGCCATTAACGCTGAGGTTGTGCTATGGTGTGGACGAAAACCATGCTGGGTATCCGCCATGAGGTGATTTTGGATTAGGTGGTGCATAAATTGTTTTTGTATACATTTTTCCATAATCTTTGCAAGTGGAGAAAGTATAGCTATAGGTCTATAATTGGAGAATTCTGTAGAAGAACCTCCTTTATGTAGTGGGATTACGTAGGATGTTTTCCATATGGTGGGAATGTTAGCTTCTGCTATGGTATGATTGAGTAGTATTGATATTGGATAGGCAATAGCATCAGCTGATTTTTGAAGGTACTCAACGGGGAGCTGGTCAGCGGAGAGTGTGGTAGGTTTTAATTTTTTGATCATGTTACGGATAAGAGTTGTGGACACTGGTTGGAAGGAGAATGAGAGTTGGTTTTTAGAGGTAGAAGTATCAGGGGCAGGGGAGCTAGAAGGTAATTGTCGAGCTAGAGCTTGAATTGTTTCGGTAAAGAAATGGTTAAAGCAGTCAGAGACCTCCTCTGGGGATTTATCAATTGTGGCAGCAGGGATAGGTGCAGATGTTTTACCAGGGCGGAGTAGATTGTTCAGCCCTGTCCAGAACTTCTGAGGATTGTCCTTGTTGGTTGTCTGTAAATTGCAGTAGTATTGTTTTTTGTCCTGTAGAATAAATTTTTTTGTTTCATTCCTAGCATACCTATATTTTACATGATCATGGGGGTCTTTTGTGGAACGCCATTGAGCCCATAGTTTGTTTCTGCTGGTAATTTTTTGTCTTGTCTCTTTAGATAGCCATGGTGCAGTTCTTGCTTTTGTACGTTTTGAGCAGGCAGGTGCATGTAGATCAAGAATTCCAAGAAATTTGTTGTTAAAATAGGCAACTGCCTCCTCTAAGGGTAGGTGTTTTAGCATGGACCAATTGTAAGAGCTAAGTTCCAATTGGAATTTGTCAGGGTCAAAGTTTCTTTTGCTCCTGACTTTTCTGAGTAGGGGTTGTTGTGGGGTAGTGGCTTTATCCTTAACTATGTAAGTGAGAAGATGGTCACTTAGGTCATCGGGAAGGGTACCAGCAGTGTACAGTTGGGGATTACTATTTATGAGTACCCAGTCGAGTATACTGTCTTTTTGGTTGGGTTTACCTAGTCTGGTAGAGGTGGTAATGGTTTGTGTAAATGCATGCAAGTTGATGTGGGTAGAAGAGGATTCTTTGGAACAAGAATCCCAGTCAATGTTAGTCTCCTAGTATTAGTGTTTCTTGGGGGTAGTGACAAGATAGCCAATGAAGCGTGTCTTCAAGTGTGGCTACATTATTACCTGGGGGAATATACATACAGATGATGTTGATGCTTTTACTTTTGTTAAGTTGCAATCTAGTGGCACTAATCTCTGAGTTATTGATCTGAGGTGGTTGAATAACATCTATGGTCACATTCAACTCAGATTTATAGAGTACAGCCACCCCTCCGCCTTTCCTTGAAGCACGATCCAGCCTGTGTATATTATATCCGTGTGGTAGCACTTCATTGTCAGTAATGTTAGGTTTTAACCAGGTCTCAGATAGACAGCGAACATCAGGGGAGTAGACAGCCAGGAGGACGTGCAATTCGTGTACCTTATTATTAATGCTCCTAATATTAAGATGACAGACAAGGAGAGAGTTAGTTGGTCTGTTGGTTATAGTTTTGTGCCTTGGGTTGCTGGTCGAGAGGGAAATTGTGTCTGTGGTGGATGGGCCTGGATTGGGGTGAATGTCACCACTGAGTATAAGACTAGGCCTATACTCCGTGATAAGCCTCAGGAGTTTGTTTAAAAGTTTGTAGTAGTGTCTGGATCTTGAGCTAATGTTTCGGGGGATGGTATGCTTTAAGATTGAAACTGATGTTGAGTTGTACCCAATGTAATGGTATGGCTAAAAGTGGGATATTCTAAAGCTGGGGTGATGGTATGCCCAGCAGGGAACTGATACCCGTTAAGCTGTTGGTTTTCATACAAAGTGAGTATATAAGTGGCTAGCAGAAAAGAGTAGTATAACATAGTATAACATAATGTGGGAGGAGTCAAGTGGTTGGAATCAGTTTGATGACACAACAGATATAAAGTCATATGATCAGAATGGAGGTAGTAGAGTGGAAGGAGGAATAATTGTGTTATTTGAAAGCTGATAGGGTGGTAATGCAGGGGGGAAGGAGTATAACGGTGAGGGTGATTGGGTGTTGTAATAGGGGTGTGGTAAAGTACCTATAAGAGAAGAGGTACTGGGGGTGGGTGGGAATTGGAGGCAGGGAGGGGTGCAAAATGAGCCCGAGCGCAACGAGGGTGAGTGGAGCAGGGCTAACACTGACTTCAAGTGTATCTGTAAGCTATATTATGTAAGTAGTGTTAAATAAGCTATAATATGTAAAGTAGTGTTAAAGAAGCTATATTATGTAAAGTAGTGTTAAATAAGCTATATTAAGTAGTGTTAAAGAGATGCTTATATGTAAATTAGAATTTAAACTGAATCGATGAGTTTTTAACTGAGTGTTTGTCAGTTTTGATATAATCTGTACTTAGTACTAAGGTAAGGGTAGTGTTTAGACTGTGTTTGTGCTCTAGCAGGGTATTTCTGTGCTACAGGACAGGGATGCAGAATACCATTTCAGGGCTAGGTGAGGGAGAGCAGTGTGATATTAGAATATTCAGAGTTAGGTTCAGTAAGTAGTTCTATACAGGAAGCTAGGGGCAGCTAGATTTATTTAAGAAAATATAGAGGGAGCCAGATTACTATGGGGGACGGATTAGTGGTGCCTTTAGACCCAGGTCATCTGAAAACAGTATGTAGTATTATAATACAGTATAGGGCTTAACCTTAACCTTAGTCAAAGTTGGGTTGGAGTCCAGATAGATGTTTTGTGGGCACAGTGTTCAGGATAGCTTCTTTCAGGTAGGAGATTCTTTTGAAAGTGATTTAGAGGGGGTCTACCTAGAAATAAAACATACATAAGGAGTGAGGACCTTTCAGGCATTTACAACTAGCCACCAGACAATCAGGCAATTCAGCATTCACATCAACCAGAGAGAATACGGTAGACAGCAGCTCCGTGAAACTACAACAGAGTATCAGTTTCGTTTTACGTTTTAAATGTCCGTCATTACTTGGTGAATTAAAATCTAGAAAACCACAGATTTTATAAAGGAACAGAACAGAACACTAATATGAGGCAAAAATCTGAAAATTTTTCACAAGTGGTGGTGGGTAGGGAATTCAGGCTCTTGCTGTTTGCATCCAAGGTACTTGGGGCATTTTATACACACACACACACGCGCGCGCGCACACTTCTCAACTCTCCCTCCATGATGGATGGAAGTCTGTCTGTGAAAGTGAAAATAACTCCCTAAGCCATGGTTCTGGTAAGTCATTCCCTCCGTGAAGCAAGGAACAAAAATAGCTCACTAACCCTCCATGATAATCCTCGTCCTCAGTAGAATACAGTCCCGGACGGTAGTAGTTATTAAACTCCATCTGTGAAAGCAAGCAGCAGAGATCCATCTGTGAAAGTGTTAAATTCCATCATCTGTGAAAGCACAAGCAGAGATGTTAAACTCCATGTAAGCAGAGAAAAACAAATTATTGGCTGGTCCTGTGAGAAAGCCATCCATGTGTAAGCCCAGTCCTGCTCCTGACAGAGCAACAAGAGTAGCAGCTACAGGCTTTACAGCTCTTCAGCCTGCAGATATTGCAGTCCGATCCCCTTCCAGTCTATGCGGTTGTAACTGCGTAGACTTCTGGGGCATCTGCAGTCTGATGCCTTGTTTCCCAATCTGGACTTCTGTTTAACCAGTCCGAGTTTGGGAACACTTACTCTAACTTAATTTGTTTTTCTTTTTACAGCAGTCTGAGTTCAGGAAATAGATGGAAATGGATACTAAATTGTAACAGACACTATTTTTTTTTCTTTTTACAGCTGGGGGGCTGCAGTCCAATAGCATGAGCCACCACTGGCCCAACAGCTGACATGTGGTTTAATTCTTTACTTAATGGCCATCAATTCAAGGTCCTTATAGGAAACATTTCTTTCACTACCATTGTTTTGCGTACAGAAGACAGAGACCTGGTTTAAGGCTCCAGAGAGCACCCCTGCATTACCAGGCTGCAATTCTTACCACACCTTTCGGCTGCCGAACCTGGACCGAAACACTAAAGGAGGAGGAGTGTCCATATTCATAAAGGATATCCACCCCTTCAGGCTAGTTGCTCAACATAATGCATCCGAAATTATCAAAGTACAGTTAACACTGGGCAAGACTGCAGTTCAGGTTGTAGTTTGTTACAGATCCCCCACCATGCCCCTGGATACCCACTCCATGTTTCTCGGTATACTGGATAATGTTAAGGTACAGCCCAATACCCTAATATTGGAAGATGTTAACTACCCCACCATCAACTGGGAAAACTACTCATGTACTAACTCATTTGCTCAATGTTTTCTGGAAGGTCCTTGTAGGAAACATTTCTTTGCAATGCCCTGAATCAGCTTGTCCATACGCCCACCAGGGGCAGCAACATCCTGGACCTGGTCATTACCATTATGGGTAACAGATGCTCCATGCCATAGGTCAACTCCTCGCTGGTCAGATCTGACCACAAGCTAATCACCCTAGACATCCATAGCCCGCCCCCACCCCCCTGTTAAGGAAACCACTGTAAAAAACTTCTCCACCCTAGACATCCGTAGCCCGCCCCCACCCCACCTGAAGGAAACCACTGTAAAAAAAAATACTTCACCAAAGCCAACTTCATGCTTAAGACAAAAGTGGCTAACTTCACGACATCCATACAGACGAAAAATAGAGGCGCATCTTCTGAATCGTATACAAATGCACTGTATAAGCACATACACAAGTGCATGGACTGTGTCATCCCCAACAGAACCAAGACACTATCCTCCAAAAAAAAAAAAGAAAGCCAATCTGGTGGTCCCTGCCATAAACAAACTCTACAATAGAAGTAAGAAATTGTTGCAAAAAAGAGTAAAATCCCATGACTGCAGGAACTCCCTGGTCAGCCTCAGTAAGAAGCTGAGATCCTTCATAAAATCCTCCAAAGCTAGTTACGAAAATAAAATCACCATGGATTCTAAAGACAACCCCAAAGCATTCTACAGCTATGACAAGAATCTTAATGGCAACACTCAGATCTGCTCTGAGCTACAACACAATGGCACTAGATTTATTGAACCAACTGATTTTACCAACATCCTGGCAGACAGGTTCAGTGCAAACTTTACCCCCCTCACCCCCCAAAGGCCCATCCCAATACCGGAAGATTGCAAAGCCCCTGTAATCATGGACGCACAAGTAAAGACCACACTCTCCAAATCCAAGAACACAGCATCCATTGGGACCAGACAACATCCCGGGCTGCATTTTGCACGAACTACAGAACAAACTGGCACCCCGCCTAAGTACCATGTTTAACCATAGCATCACTTCTGGCTTTGTGCCTATGGAATGGAGCACAGCGACAGTTATCCCACTCCACAAAAGGGGTGCCACCACTGACCCTGGGACCTACCGCCCCATTAGCTTGACGAGCCTGGTCTGCAAGGCCATGGAACGCATCATCCAGGAGCTTATAAACAAAGATATAGGTAACCTCCAAACTCTTGACCCCACTCAGTTTGGGTTTGTAAAAGGTAGATTATGCCTACTAAACCTGATTAACTTATTTGAAGTAGTTACCAGAGCCGTAGACGAGGGTAAGGTGGTGCACACAGCCTATCTTGACCTACCCAAGGCTTTCGACACCATCCCCCACTCTGGTAATATAGATAAACTCTGTGGACTGGGCATAAATCCCTATGATTATGTCAGTTGCCCTGCTAGACAGGGGTCCAGGGAAGTAAATATTGTGGGAAGAAATATCCAGTGAATTGTTATGGCTAGGCTAGGGATGATAGCCTAGTATCAACCTATGTCACAAGATGGGTGGCCGACTCCAAATCCGACTTGAGACCAGTGTTAAGAAGAGTACCACAGGGTTCGGTCCTGGGTCCTCTCCTGTTCGGTATCTACTTCTCAGAAGTCCAGGCTAATACAGCTGGTCTCTGACTAATGAAGTTTGCAGGTGACTGCAAACTAGGAGCCATAATAGATTCGCCTAAGGATGTGAACGTTCTACAAAGAGGCCGCACTGAGACTGATGCTTGGTGTCAAAAGTCATGACCTAAAGCTCAATGCCAAGAAGTGCATTGTCATCCCCTTTGGGAGAAACACCATGCCCATTAACTACCACATAGGCAGTAGCCTACTAAACACCGACAGTGTGATAAGAGACCGTGGGATACAGGTGGACAGTAGTCTCTCCTTTGATAATCACATTGCCACAGTAGTCAGGAAAGCCTTCTGCGTGGCACACCTCATCACAAAGGAGTTCACCTTATCTTTCCTCTCTACTCATCCTTCATCAGACCCATTATAGAGTACAACGTCCCATTTGGCATGTACTTCGCAAGACATCTGCAACAACTAGAAAGACCACAGAAATACCTCAGTAAGAGGATTACTGGCCTAAAACAGATGCCATACGCAGACAGTCTCAAAAAACTCCAGCTCTATTCTGTCACATATTGCCTACTCAGAGGCAACCTCTCCCTAACATACAAAGCCATGTCTAACCCAGATCTGATGGACATGCTCCACTTAAAGAAAGAAATCCCACTCTCTTCAGGCCACACGCTCCAGGGACCTTGTCACCACAATAAACAGAACATGCTGGAGGGATAGATTCCTGCCCCAGAGATTTCCCATGCTCTGGAACAGACTTACCCATTCATGTCAAGCAAAGCTCCTCATTAGCCCTCTTTAAGAGAAATCTTGACAATTGGATGGGAAACAGGAAATTCACCCCCAGGGATCACTTCTGTGGCTCTGCTCGACAAGGTCACAGGAAAATTATTTTCTTGGGTGGTGAAAGCCAGGGAACCTCTTTTAGCTAGGCTTGTGTGGGCCCTAGGGCCGATAGCCTAGTTACTTGCCTATGAACCTATAAGATGTTCCACAGGGATCTATCCTGTACCCACTTCATTTCTAACTGTTCAATCAATAAACTCCTCATTGACCTTCTTCACAATCCCTACCTTCATCTATGCTGATGATGTAGTGATCTATAGATTCAGTCCTTCCCACAGCTCCCACAAAATCATGTAGAAACAGACCTTTCAAACCTAGCCTTCTGGCTTCTCTCCCGCAAACTTATCCACAACTAAGAAGTCCACTTTTTTTGAACCCGAGAACAAATGCCAGATACACTCTGGTTGGTCAGTAGCACCCCACGATCACAAACCTGTCAAAACAAAGCAGTACAGCTCTGGAAATACCTGGGAATCTAGCTAGACTCAAACCACAGCCTTCAAAAACCTGTTCAGATAAAGTCTCAAGTTAACAATCTCCTAAGTTAACAATCTCCTATTCTGCTCAAGGAAAAGTTCCTACTTCCTCTTTCCTGATCTCAGAGCATCTGTAGGGAAAGAACTTCTACTCCCACATCTCGGCTTGAGTATGATCTTCCTTTAGCTACTTTTGCCTCTAAAATGAACCTGCACTCACTCTAACTCGCTTGAAATAGCATTTGCTGATTCATTGCCCTCTCCCCAAAGAATGAGTACCATTATCTCACATTTCAAAAGGTCAGCTAGCTTCCACCCCCACCTTAGATTTACTCTTCTAGTTTCTCATCTGGTCTGTAAATTAACTTCCATTGAATCCTTCCCCTTTGTAGCCCAGAGATTTCATGAAAGATATGTTCCCTGTAACATAAAATCTTTTCAACATTTTCCTAAAGCAGTCTGCAGCCAACTTCACTCTACTGAGCATGCCTATTTGTCTAAACAATTTAGTGTATACTCCCCAACTATATTAAAGAATTGCCCTCCTTAAACAAAAATTGTTCAAATTTGAAATCCTAACTATACAACTATGCCAAATTTAAATGCCTCCATAGTAACACCATCACATAGCCTTCTCCCTCACAGAGACAGCACAAAACTTAAATACTTATTCAGTATAAATTTCTGTGTCACTTACTGTACACATTCTGCAAAAATGGGCAGTTGAGGAGTATGCTTTTATTAGGCAATCTCTTCTATTTAGCTTTATGTTGTACTGCCATCTGGTGTCACAATTGCAGAATTAATCTGATTACTGGTTTAGGTATGTTATTAACAGCAGAATAATGTCTGTGATGTGTACTGTATGCCTGTGCCATTGACATATACTGCATCTGGCTAGCAGTGTCCTATTTCTTAGCAGAAATGTGGGTTTCTAAGAATTACATTTTATAACTCAACAGGCTTTTCTCTGGTTAATTTAGGTTCTAATGTACAGCTGAAATTACTGTTTAAAATTCCCTTTTACAAGTACATTGTTGAAACATGTAATTAAGTTGCAGTGATGTTTGTGCCAGTGTGACAAATTCCATGTAGTCCTAGAGTACTTGATCATCTTTGTGGTCTAGAGCAGCAGGAATCCACTTGAGAAAAAATATTTGAAATGTATTTTTTTGTAATTTCATTGTTATTCACATGCATATATATTCTGTACTTGAATTTTCCTCCCATCTTTTTAAATGCCATTAAGGGGTCTCCACACTCATGATATCTTTCAGGTTAGGTTTTCAGGCTTCCTTGTCAAGTCTTTTGTGCCTTTTCTGGGTTGCCCTGTCTCTGTACTTTAACTTAGACAGACTTGACCCTGCCTTTGTTGGTCTTTACAACACTTTCAGTGTAGAGAAGGTACATTTCCTTTTCGAGCTCACCTACTACTGTGCATTTATTGATGCCTCTGTAGTACAAGCAAACCACCATATTTCGTAATGCAACTGCCTATTTGGTGGTCTTAGATTTGAGGCCAGCATTGCCAAATGCCACAAAGCCTTAAGAGACTGGGAAAAGACACGTTTGTCTTCCCTGAGGAGAAATGAGAGCAGATAAGCTGATTCAGCCCGGTACCCCAACATCCACCTGGCTGAGTTAGTCTGACAGCAAGATTGAGCTCCCTGCATCTGCTTCACAGGTTGGCTTGAGGGGGTATTGTTGTGCAAGTATATATATTTTTTATGGCTAGATTAAAAGATAGATGTAAATTATCAGTCTTAAAATCCTATGTAGTGTAAATATAATACTAAAAAGAGGACAAACTGCAGACACAGATACTAACCTATAAACCATTAAAAGAGCATGCTATTTTAACTGCGGATGGTAATAGTAACTATTGCTGTATTGCTTAAAATTTTGGTGATTAAACTTTTTAATTGATGTAGCATATGTTTGAGTGGGAAGGCAAGAACAGAAATGTTTTGGGATATGGCAGAGTATACCAGTAAAGACCTTTGCACCCCCTTAGCAACGACCGTGCTTCTACCTCATTTGAGTAGCTGTCTGTACTGAAAGAGATAGCAGGATAGGCCTAGTTTACGTGTTTCATTCCTCAGGTGGTGGTGGTGTTCTTTCTGCTTTTCCCGGTTAGGGGTCGCCACAGTGGAACTCTGGTCCGCTAATGATTGGCAGTTAATTTTTACGGTGCCGAGGTGCCAGCTCAATGCCCAACCTTCAATGAAGGCACGCCCATTCACGCATGTCTTTCGAACGCACTCTACGGCGGGGAGGACATGAAGACTCCACACAGAAGGCGCTCCAGCCAAGAATCGAACAGGAGAACCTCTTGCTGTGAGGCGACAACGCTACCGCTGCACCACCGTGGCTTGTTTCATTCCTCAGGTTTGTATTTCAGCATGCAGCTTAGTAAAACTCTTGTGCAAGACCTGTGTAGTTAAGGGGGTGGTCTGCATAGCTGCTGTAGATGCTGTTTTAGGATTGGAAACTGCATAGAATAGGGTATGTGTAGTGCATGTCTTATGAAAATTGACTCAAGGAGAATTGCATTGAAGTGTTTTTTGGAGGGAGAAGCATTTACCCCAGACAGGTGTCAGAGAAGGCTCCCAGTCCCTATTAGAAATGCAGCAACTGGGTCTCATCATTTCAAAATGTTTGACTTCAGTTCTGAGAAAAAATTGTAAATTACAAACTTGACTGTTACTTTTATAGTATTCCAATATGTATGGGCTATGTCCCACCCCACTCCTGTTAATTATATGTATTAATTTGGCAGTCTTTGTACAACAGAATAGGGTAAAACACCAATATATTGTAGTCCCAGAATAGTGTGTTCTCCATTTCTGCACTTAAATTCTCACAATTTTGAGGATTATAGGTTTCTTGGCCTTTCCTCCGACACCTGTTGGAGAGAGAGTTTGCTGTAGTAATTGTAGTATTGCCATGTGTGTGTCCAGGCATGGGTGACATTGCCTGTACTCAAGCAGTAAGTAGAAGATGTGTACTGCAGCTCTAGCTGTAATAATTTATTTAATATTAACACTAGAGAACTTGCCTTCCACCTTTGGCTGTGTATATTTATTAAACATTAACAGTGTAATGTTCATTCATTGTTCAGTAACAACTTTATCTTACTCAACCTTACATATTCAGGGTGTGGTGAACTGAAGCAGCAGGCAAAAGACAGCTAACCAGCCCTGTACAGGATACTAGTCCATTGAAGGACACAAACAGATGCATCTGTTTATGGTCAACAATTTGAAGGTTGACTATTCACCTGTATTGTACAAGATGCACTGCAAATGATGATGAGGCTAGCAAAGTTATGAAAGCACATGTTCACCCTATTGGAGAATGAATGTTCTTCAACAGAATGTTAACATACACATGTAAAATTAAAAAAAAATGCTGCTACTTTCCATCTGTTTAAACTTCGCTCTGCCTATCCCAGACTACTCATGAACTGTTATGTATTCCTTTTTGACTATAAATACAGACTGCCTCCAAAACTACACTGTGTCCAACCTCTGTAAATACTTTCTACTGAGGAATTTCTTTATTTTAATACAATTAACCTGTCTTCTCTTTTGATTTTATTTCTTCTTATGTATTATACCTGTATGTTGTATCGTATATGCATTCTTGCACTATAAGTATTTATTTTTTGTCCTCGTAGAATTTTCTGTTATAACCTGGATTATGCATTGTATATAATGAATGTTGCTATTTAGTCATTTTTTTGTTTTGCTACGTTTTTCATGCATCTGTCTTGGAGCTCATCTCCCCGGGCCTCTACTGAAAATGGACATGTATCCAGTTAGACTAACCCGGTCAACAAATGTAAAATAAAATAAATAAAATAAAATAAATACTTCACTGAAGCATATTAAGCTACTATGAAGCAGAGAGTACAAAAAGCCAATATCTGTCATGTCTTATGTTCGCTAAATGCGGCTTTGCTGTTTAGTGAGAGTAAATTAAGAGTAAAAAACAAAGGTAAAGAAAAGTAACCGCAATAGCAGTTACAAGGACTTGACCTTTTACTTGAATCTTGCTAAGCCCAGTTTTAAAAATCTTTGTTTAGTGGTGTGGCAAAGTAGAAAAAAATATTCAGTCAGTATCTATATAAAAAAAACATACACTGGTTGGTTGCAGATTACCAGCTATGGATAAATATCTTCAAACCACCCTATAATAATAATAAGTAAAGCACCATAGTAATGCTGATCGATTGCCATCACTACTGTATGAAAATTCTGTGGAATCAGAAGTAACTGGTCTATTAGATGTGCGTTTCATATCAATTGTTTCACACAAGTTATCGCAAGTGATAATTTGTTCCATCTTGATTTTCCTTCTACAGAAGAACAGCGTATGTCAAGAAAACTTGCTTTGAAGTTCTAAAGTAGTAATTCCGGCAAAGCTATGATCTGATGTTGTCAGTTTTCATTTTGCCCTCAACTGATAGGTTTGGATCTGATCCCTCGGATCCAGCTCGGCTGTTGCTAAAGCTCGTGGCAACCAAAAACTCTGTAGCTTCTCCCTTACCCACAGTGCACCAATCCAATTTACCTCAGATCTCGTTTGCTGCTTCCAGCAAACAATGTGGTAGTCCAATTCTCTCAAGCTTCATTTAAGATAAGTGCTAAAAACTTGTAATTTCTCTCATATTTCTTACTGTTTCCCTTTCTGGTTAATTCCTTACCCATCGCCTTACTATTTATATACATATATATTCTTGAATTTTTGCTTCTTATTTCTTGTGCTTCCGTATGCTTTAGATCCTATCGTTAGTATCTCCTCTTTCCTCTACAGCAGTGGTTCTTAATACCATTGTTGGTAGCCTTTTTCCTTT
Organism: Protopterus annectens; assembly: GCF_019279795.1. Taxonomy (NCBI): domain Eukaryota; kingdom Metazoa; phylum Chordata; order Ceratodontiformes; family Protopteridae; genus Protopterus; species Protopterus annectens. Next base: position 938,190,547 of record NC_056748.1, read on the forward strand.
ATTTCTTGTACTTTCTGTATTAAAAAAATCCTCTCTGACGATTGTATTAGAATAACTTGTCCTTTATTCTTAAAATGGCTGATAACCTGGCTGGCTTTTAAAAGTGCGTAAAGTGTGGGCATGAAATGCTTATTTCTGAAGCCCAGACTTTTGAGTTTATTGTTTGGGTCCTCTCCACTTACAAGACACTTGCTCCATATGCTATAGATTCAATTCCCATGCTTTAGTGGAGTGTAAAAATAAAACCATCCTAAAAGGTCTTCTCCTTTCTTCCTTCAGAGAAGTTATGTTGGAGGGTTCTCCTACCAAGGCTAAATAAAAGAAATCCTCTTCCTCAAAGCTTTCTTTGTCAGCTTCAGATTCCTCTAGGAAGAGGTCTTTCAATGATCCAGTCTCAAACCTGGATCCAAAAAAGTCCAAGTTGCAGGATCAGGCAGGTCCTCTAGATCCGATAACCTCTGAATCACTTGATCTAACCTTATTGGATCCAGTGACTTCTTAGATCCCAGGAAGTCAAAGTCCTTGGATCAGATTTTGCCAGATCAGACTCTAACAAAATTGGATAGCCTACCTACTTTACAGCCTTTATCCAGAACAAGGTCCTCCCCTACTTTGGATCCTGTCCCTGACGGAGTACCTTTGCCCTTCTTGGAGTGCCCAAAATCCCCATCTATTCCACTCAGATCTTCTAGGAGCCTGACAGAAGAAAATGTGGAGCGAGTGGTGGGGAAGATCTTTCTGGTGCAGCGTCAGATTGGTATCCCTTCAGCTTCTACTCCCTGGGTCAGGATATCTGAAAGTCTGCACCTTCCCTTTACAGGTTCCTCCTGTGACTCTCTGGCTGTTTCAGAGCTTTTGGATCTGAGCCATCTAGTCCCATCTGACTTTGGTCCAAGGATAACCCCATCCTTGGATCTGGGGTTTTTCGTCAGGGCTTTGGTCCAGTTGGATCCAGGGAGCTCCTGTAGCCATAGTCTGCCTGTCTGATCCGAGGTGCTATATTTGACTCTGAAGCATTCAGAGCCATCTCTACAGCTCTGAGCTTCAGCACTGGACAGCTTGGCTCCAGCTTCCATTTAGGAGGTTTTGCCCTCGGGGGGGGGGGGGGGTTACTATAGTTAAGAAGCTTGTCTTCTCGGACCTGAACATCCTTCCCTCCTCTAAGCCGCTCTGTCTTCAAAGCTGCAAAGAGGGTGTTTTCTGCTCTGACAGATCAGATGGAGCCATCCCCCTTGGATCCTAAATATTTTACCAGCATATCTCGGCGCTCAGAACCTCACCATCTCCTTCCACAGGGGCAGCCAGTACGAATACTCCAGGCTCCCTTCCAAGGAATTGTAATTTCCTCTTCTGATACCTCCCTGGAACATCCCACTGAGGAGGTCCCTAGGAAGAAAATGTGCAAGAGGAAGCATGTTAACTCCCCAGAGGAGACCATCACCAAAGACACAGATTTTGATGAGGGCGAAGGGTCTCCATGGTCATCTCCTGAAGACCTCTCCTTTGCAGCCATCCTGGAAATCCATAAACTGAGAGGTGGCTGGATGTCCAGTAAACCGACGTCTGAGCAATCTGTTCTCTTGGAGGCTTTTGGTACTGGACCATGTACCTTCTGGATGACTCTGCCCAATGATGATCTCATCGACTTAATCTCACAGCCGGGCGTGCAAGGATCCAGAAACCATATAACTCATTCCTCGGAGACTGGGTAGAATAATGGCACCACTCACAGGCAGGCAGTTCTGGAGTAAAGGGGTCCGTGTTGATGCCATGGTCATTGTGGCAGCCATCAAGAAGGAACTAGCTGAAGAAAGTTCCACTGTCCATCCCCTCAACAGGAAGTTGTAGGCTATGGAAAGTTTTGGGACGCATGCATATGCCTCATCCACTTTTGCACCGAGGTCTCTCAACTACCTGGCACATTTTACAATATTACAGTGAAATTTGATTAAGGAGTTAACAAATACCCTCTCAGGTGCTGTTTCTGAGAAAGTTCAGGCCTCTCTAACTTCCCAGATGACTACCCTTCAGTCCATATCCAGTTCATCCATGAGGTTGATCTCAAACATAGCAGAGGAACTCAAGGATAGGGATTGAGGCATTTCCATAAGGAGACATGCCTGGATGCACCTTTGTGAGTTTGTAGAGCCCTTCAAGTCCTCTTTCGTCAATGCCCCCTTTGACAGAACGTTCTTATTTGGCCCCAAGTTAAAGTACACTCTATCCAAATAAGGATGGAAAGACCCTGTCTGTTGTGGGCATGCATTTTTTGACCCCCTCAATGAACCTTTTCCAGGAATCAGCAAGGTGGTCCAAAAATGTGGTTCAAAAAGTCTTGGGGGTCCTAACAAGGACATACATGGAGGAGGTTCCCCTAGAGGCAGAGGATGGAACTCTAATGGATGTTGCCACCCACGTGGTAGAGGTGGCCCACAGAACCAGGGTTCCAGAGTATCGTTCTTTGACAAACCGTACCAACGCTCCTGAAAGGAGGCCTGATTACCCACCTCTGGAGGCAGTTGGGGGACAATTATCCCTGCACCAGATAGCCTGGCTAGCTGTAACAAAAGATACTTGGATGCAGAGGATTATTTCCAGTGGACATACAATAGCCTTTTCCCTTCCGCCTGCAATCTCAAGAAAGATCCCTGATGTTCCACATAGTCAGAGGGAAGAAGCAGCAATTCAAATACAAAAGCTGCTAGAAAGAGTCATCCAAAAGGTCCTGCCAGTCCAGATAGAATCTGGTACTTACTGAAAGTTATTTTTAGTGCCAAAGAAAACAGGGGACTGGAGACCAGTTCTGGATCTTACCAAAATAAATAAGACAGTTCAAAGAACCAAGTTTCAGATGGTCACAGTTCAGTCCATTCTCCCTTTTTTGGGCAAGCACAACTGGATGTGCTCAATAGACCTTCAGGATGCATACTATCCAATAAAGCTGAAACAGATGATCCAGAAGGTATTTATGCTTCTGGCTGGGAGCCAATCATTACCATTTCGGAGTACTGCCCTTTGGACTCACCACAGCCCCCAGGGTGTTTACCAAATGCATGGCAGTAGTAGCAGCTCATCTTAGACTGCAGGGATTCAGAGCATTTCCATACTTAGACAACTGGCTCATATCAATCTAACCAGGCATCAAGTCATATTGGCAAAGGACCAGGTTCTCCAGACTTGCTCACTTCTGGGGATAACCATAAGCTGCGAGAAATCTCATCTACAACCTACCCAGAGTCTAGAATTTATAGGAGCAATTCTCAGTATGAAAACTACCGTTGCGTCCCTGCCACTATTGAGAGTTCAAACAGTAAGGACACAAGTTAAAAAGATAATCTGCAAAAGCAGTGCCACGACTTCGGCCCATCTGGTCCTTCAAGCTCTGGCAGCAGTAGCATTAGTACCACTAGCCAGATTTTACTGAGAATTTTTCAATGGATGCTAGTTGCACAATGGTCAATTCTTTATTGGTCTATCTTACCAGCTAAGAATCACTCAGGCATGCAAGAGAGACCTGGAATGGTGGATTCATTCAGATCAAGTTCTTCTAGGTCATCCATTCACATTCCCCCCAGCCAAAGGCCATAATGACCATGAACGCTTCCCAGTTGGGGGAGGGGTATTATCTGTGGAAGACAATCCAAGGCACCTGGTCCCCCAAGGAGGACAAATCGCATGTAAATGTTCTAGAGATAAGAGCAGTACTGTTGGTGTTTCAGGCACTCCAGAATGCTCCCCCCTTAGTGACCATTGTAGTACAAACTGACAACATGTCAGTGGGTACATAAACGAGGAACCAAATCCTACCCATTGTGTCGAGAAGCTCTCAGGGTGTGGCAGTGGGTGATCTCTTCCAACTACTTTCTCATAGCAATGCACATTCTGGGGAAATCCAATGTGATAGCAGAGAAATTGAGCAGGTGCATTCTTCTTCCTCACAAATGATCCCTCGACAAGAAAATTGCATTCGCTTACCCCCTGAACAATAAGTGCAGCAGCTACTTTGCCCTAATCCCCCAAGAAGGTGAATCTCTGAGAGATGCTGTACTTCACAGTTGGCTCCCAGTCTCCTGTACACCTATTCACCCATTCCTTTCATTCCCATATTTCTTCAGAAAGCTTCCAGGTTGAAGAACAAAGTCATCTTCATTGCTCCATATTGGCCTCAACAGATTTGGTTTCCCTTTCTTTGGCCTCACTTGATTCAACCACCTTGGTTTCTGGATCCAACTCCAGACCTTCTGTGTCGCCCGGCAGACATGATACTCCCAGGTTTGACAAACCTCAGAATGACTGCCTGGCTTCTCCAATTCCATTGATAGCCAGAAAACCAATGCTAACTTCTGCTGTCCGTCACATTTTGATGTCTTCCCATAAACCTTCTACCAGGAAACTGTACTCCAGCAAACGGAAAAGTCAGGTTAAGCAAAGCATTTTTAAGAGACCTACTACTCTTAAGGCCTCCCTTTAAAGATCCTACTCCTCCTTGGGACCTAAATTTAGTGTTGCAAGTATCTTACTCAACCCCCATTTGAGCCCACAGCTACCTGTGACCTTAAATTTCTGTCACGGAATACCATTTTCTTAGTAGCCATTACTTTGGCCAGAAGAATTTTCTGAGATAACAAGCATTATCCTCAAACCCCCATACTTGATTTGTCATAGGGGCAGGGTGGCTTTACATACCAATGCATCATTCCTTCAAAGGTGGTGTCAGAATTCAGTATTAATCAGTCTATTAATTTGCCTGTATTCTTCCCCAAATTTTCTAACAAAGGTGAAATGCTCTACACTTATTGGATGCTCATAGGCAGTTGCATTTTTTACTTGCATTGGACTAAGAACATCAGAAAATTGGATCAACTGTTTGTTTCATTTACAGAACCTGCATTGGGTAAACCAGTTACCAAAGTTACACTGTCTATTTGTAACTGCCATGCACCCCCCTGAAGCCTCACCCCAGTTTGAGATTCTATCCCCTTATGCCACTTGTGTTCACAGTTATTATTTTCTACCAATACTCATTGTATATATTGTACATATTACTTGGTAAAAGCCTTGCATTACTGTGTTCTAACCATGCTGAATGTTTATATTGTACATATTGTATCTACGATGTATAGCATGTTTCTTAATTGGCATTATCACTCTTTTACTTTGTAACCAAAAACAAATTGTTAATGTGAAGTTGTTCTATCTCGCCGTTCATTCTTTACTGATGGGTTTAGAGCCGATCCTTCAGCTCCGAGTCGGCACCTATTGCAAAGCTCGAGGATTTCAAGTAGCTCGAGGCCAAGTCCCTATCCCATGATGCACCCTGTGTTATCTCCGATCTAGTTTGCCGCTGCAATTGATTGGAGGTTCCTGATAGCTCGGACCAGTAAAACTTTAAATACTTTACTATTTTCAAAAATTATGGTTAGTTTTTCACTATAGTAGTTGGATATTTAGGTTAGATAAGCTCTTAAAGCTTTTTCTACAGAGTTCCCTTCCCTGTGAGCTGTTCCTTAGCTATTTATTTATTTATTTTATTTAAATTTGTTGACCGGGAGTGTCCGACTGGACGTGGGTCCATTTTCAGCAGAGGCCCGGGGAGAAAAGCTCCACAGTAAAATAAACAGATAGTAGTTACATTGGATTACATAGCGATTAACAATTTAACATAGAAATTACTTACAACATATTTACAGATGAAGAACATAGTACATCAGTAGACAACTAGAATCTTTATCTGTGAAGTACATAACAGGCATTAACAAATGTAACAATGAGAAGTTCCTGCTGTATAACAAGTACTAGGCTTATGAGCATCTGAGCTTGGTATCATCAAGGTAGTTAGTGGAGGTGAAAGAAAGGTAGTAGTTGGATGGGGTGGATGATATTAGAGTGGGAGTTGCAAGGGCATAGCCAGCATGTTTTTAGGTGCGCTTTTAATAAAGTTTTGAAGTTGGTGCATGATGGTACGGAGGTAATTTGTGGGTGGGAGTGAGTTCCATAATTTGGCTATGGCGCAAGAGAATAGTGCTTCACCAGCAGAGTTATTGGCTTTAGTGATCTGCAAGTGATTTTTGTTGCTGGATCTTAGTGGTCTGGTGGTGCGATAGGGTTGGAGTAGATTCTGGAGGGATGGGACATTTAGTGCATGGTTTACTAGTTTGTGGGCGAGTGAGAGTTGATACCACTGAAGGAGGTGAGGGAGTTCAAGCCAGCCCAGTTCAGCAAGTGAGGGACCGTGGTGACTACGGTAGGATGCCCCTGTGGCGAATTTGGCGATTTTGTTGTAGCAGGTCTCTAGCTTGTTTAGATCACATTGCCTTAGGTTGGTATATACTGGAGAGGCATAAAGTAGGGTGGAGATAAGGTGGGAATTTGCTATTGAAATCTGCTGCTTTGGTGAGAAATTGTTTATTTCTGTATAATGCTCCTAGTTTTTTGTGGACTGTTTTTATGGTCATGGATATGTGAATGTCAAATTTTAGTTTGTCTATTTCCACTCCTAGCAATTTGGTGTGTTCAGTTGGGTATATAGTGGTGTTGTCTTTTGCTGTGATGTTAAAGTGAGAGTTGTTTTGAGTATGTTTGGTGGGTTGGAAGATGAGTAGTTTAGTTTTGTTTGGGTTGAGTATTAATTGGGCATCGGATAACCATGTTTCAACAGAGGAAAAGGCTTCCTGTGTGACTTTTTGCAGTTTGGGTAGGGACTGGGCTGAGCAGATGATGGTCGAGTCATCTGCGTATTGGATGAGTGTGCCATGTTTGGTGGCAGAGGCTAGATTATTGGTGTAAACAGAGAAAAGTAGGGGTCCAAGGATGGATCCTTGGGGAACCCCTATGGAGACAGGTAGTTGGGGAGATGTCATTCTGCCATACAACGGATTGTTGGCGGTCAGACAGGTAACTCTGAAACCAGTTGGTGACTGATTGTGAGAAGGATAGGTTATTGAGGACAGAGATAAGTTGTTTGTGTGGGACCATGTCAAATGCTTTAGATAGGTCTAGGAAAGTAGCAGAGGAGAGATAGCCATTGTTTTTATGCTGAAGGATAGTGTTAGTAAAGGAGAGTAAGGCAGTGGTGGTGCTATGGTTTGGTCAGAAACCATGCTGAGTACTGGAAAGGAGGTTGTTAGTAAGGAGGTAGTGTGAGACCTGAGAGTGTATGCATCTCTCTAGTATTTTGGAGAGTGGAGAGAGAATAGCTATGGGGCGGTAATTGGTTAGTTCTGCAGAGGGTCCGCCTTTGTGGAGGGGAATTATATGTGAGACTTTCCACAATGTGGGAACGTAACTTTCTGACAGAGATCGGTTAATCAAGATGGATACTGGGTAGGCCAGAGCATCAGATGCGATTTGTAGGTATTCACTTGGGAGGTTGTCTGCTGCTAATTTGGTGGGTTTAAGTTTAGTTAAGAGTTTTTTTATGTTGGAGGTAGGTACAGGAGAAAAAGCGAAGGCAGTGGGGAGATTACTAGTTGAAGGTGTGGGTTGGAGGGGAGTGGGTTGTGTTGTTTAGCTAGTGATAGTATGGTTTGGGTGAAGTGTGTGTTGAATGAGGTAGCAATATTTTCTGAGGAGTGAGGGATGTTAGGAGGAGGGGTACTGACTTTACCTGGGTGGAGGATGGAGTTTATGGAGGACCAGAATTGTTTGGGGCTGTGTTGTGAGGAGTCTAGGGCAGACTGGTAGTATTGGAATTTGTCCCGCTTTATTAGCTGCTTTGACTCTATTGCGTAGTTCTAGGAATTTCTGTCTAGCTGGGGTTTTGGTTTTGCCAGTGCTCCCAGGCTTTATCCCTGTTTTTCATTTCTGACTTAGTGGTTTTCTGTAGCCATGGGGAGGGTTGTGCTTTGGTTCTGGAAAATCTTATGGGGCATGGTAATTAAGGATGTTCAGGAAGGTAGTATTAAAAATTCAACTGCGTCATCTAGACTGAGGTACTTTAGAGCATGCCAGTTACATTCTTTGAGGGATGAGATGAATGTGAGTGGGTTAAAGTTTATTTTTACGATTTGACGATAGATGACAGGTTTAGCTTGTTACAGGTATTTTTGAGTAGGAATGTTGGGGAGTGATCACTGAGGCTATCTGATAAGCAGCCTGTTATATATGACTGGGGGTTCTTACTGACTAGTATCCAATCCAGGGTAGTGTGCTTGCTGGAGTTTTTATTTATCCTTGTTGGTGACTGGACTAGTTGGGTGAAGCCATGAAGGTGTACATGATGGGTTGGATTGTTGCCAGAACAGGATTGCCAGTCAATATTGAAATCACCTAAGATGATAGTTTCTTGGGGAGATGGTGGGTAGACCAGCTGAGGAGGTTTTCTAGTGGAGGGATGTTTTGGCCAGGTGGGAAGTAGCATCCAATTATGTTGATGGTTTTGTTTTGGTTAATGTTGAGGTTGGTATATATTATTTCTTCATTGCCTATTTGTGGAGCTGATGATTTTAAGATCTGGATGTTTAGATGCTGTTTAAATATTATAGCTACACCACCTCCTTTTTGTTTAGCCGGTCTACTCTTAGTATGCCGTAACCTGTAGGGAGTATTTGCTCACTGGTAATGTGAGGTTTTAGCCAGGTTTCTGTCAGGATGACTATATCTGGGGAGTATAAGTCTATGGTGGCATGGAGTTCATGGACTTTGTTGGATATACTTCTAATATTTAGGCTTAGTAGAAGGAAGTCACTTGGCTTTCTATTGGCTGTAATATGGGAGAAGTTGTGGTTTCTAGTCTGATTATGAGGATTGGGGTTGGAGATGGTAGGGCCAGGGTTTGGGTGGATGTCTCCACTTAGGGCTAGTTTTGATATGCATGAGATTATTAGTTTTCTCAGTTTTTGAATGTGTTTGTTTATAAGGGAAACTTTATGATTGTGCTCTGTGGGTAATAGGTATGGTGGGAGGGTTACTATGTTACGTTGTATGGATGCTTTACGTTTGAGTAATATAGTTGGTAGAATATGTGGGGGGTGCATAGGGATGGTTCTTGAGCTGTTGGGAGGGGAGCTGAGCATGGGTGAGACATGGGTGGTGGTGTGAGTAGTAGTACAGTGGTAGTGGTGGAGTGGGGGAATGATGGAGCTTTGGTAGGATGTAAGATATGCAAGGAGAGTGCATGCAGTGAGCAAAGGAAAGGTATGCTTGTACATGTCAGTTGAGGAGGTGTGATAGTAGAGGGAATCTGGAGGAGGTAGTGTTGGGTTAGCGCTGTGGTTGGCTATTGGAAAGATGGGAGGGGTTTGAGTGCAATAAAGGTGGGACCACTGGGGAGCGAAGCGGGTAGAGACCCTGTTAGGCTCTTGTATGAGGGGCTGGAAACAATCACAATTGACCAAGGACTGCTCTGAAACTGCAAGTCTTTTCTTAATTTCTCAGGTGGAAAAACAGGATAACCTTGTATCAGTAGGCTACTGTGGTCATAGTTTAAATTAACAAACACACAGTATTGATCAGTTATGGATACTATTTGCTAACAGAAGGGAATAAGAGAAAGTGGAAGATGTGTGTGGTGGTGGTGTGGGGGCTGCTTACAGCCAAAGCACAGTGCTCTCCAGGGGAAAATGAAGATAGTCTCAAACAGGTAGACACATACTCAGTTAACTGTAGCTGTTTGCAGACAGTTCAGACCCGGACTGCGCTTTTCTTATAAGAATGTTAAAGGTGGTACCGCAGTTGAATACTTAAGAGTGGTGTTAGGTCTAGAAAAGAAGAGTACAGAGAGGAGTAAGCACTTTTGAGATGGTAAATATATATTATAAAGATTATAAAAAAAACACTGAGCAAATAGCTACCACATGCAGGACAATGTCCTGAACCACTACTTAGTATATGCAGATACTGAGCCAATTGGAAGAACATTAGAAAACAAAAACCCAGACAGTTATGCAGCCACAGATAAAAATATAGCAAGCAGCAATCTGTCGTGGTTCTCTAATGTGATTCTATCCACCAGTAACAGCACAAACTTATAGAAATAATTTAGACACTAGTATGAGCTGTCTACACACAACACAATTACATGAATAACATTAGTGAACAAGGTGCAGCTATGCAAATAGACCATACATACTATTATACTAGAAACAACTTGGTGCATACAAAACACTAGCATGCCATAGTAACATCAATAATAAAGCATAAAACATATTAGATATGTAACACAATTCAATATAAACATATACAGTTGTAAAATGTCTAATACAATTCAACATAAATAGGCATTTACAGTTGTAAAACACTTACTGGAGAGACACTGAGCCTTCATGGGGCCTGTAGCAGAGTGGATTGTAGTTTTACAAATGGTGCCTGCCACAGGTAATATTTATTAACTCTGGGATTGTCTTAAGGTAATAAACAGGGAAGGGAGGGAGAACAAGGGTGTGAGCAGGCAGTTCTTTGTACTGCTGCTAATGAGCCAAAGCAAGACAAGTATGTGTTAAGAAACAATCACAATTGACCAAGGACTGCTCTGAAACTGTAAGTCTTCTTAATTTCTCAGGTGGAAAAACAGGATAACCTTGTATCAGTAGGCTACTGTGGTCATAGTTTAAATTAACAAACACACAGTATTGATCAGTTATGGATACTATTTGCTAACAGAAGGGAATAAGAGAAAGTGGAAGATGTGTGTGGTGGGGGGGGGGCTGCTTACAGCCAAAGCACAGTGCTCTCCAGGGGAAAATGAAGATTGGCTCAAACAGGTAGACACATACTCAAAGTTAACTGTAGCTGTTTGCAGACAGTTCAGACCCGGACTGCGCTTTTCTTATAAGAATGTTAAAGGTGGTAAAAGCTATATATTTGGCCTCGTTTTTCTTTATAGACCTATTTAAATTCTCTGACAAAAAATTGTTTATTCAGTGACCTTTTGTCACATATATTGTTAGAATAGTATTGTGTGATTACTAAAAGTTATCTTACTTGTTAAAGTTCTCTGTGTGTGTGCTTGTTAGTTAACTTTAGGCTTGTGTGCATATATTTAGCCTGTTGTTTTTTAATAAGGCTTAGTAGTAGTATAGTTAGCCTTAGATCTGAAGTAGGAAACTTCATTTGCTCATCAACCTGTGGGTATCGGATCCAACCTGGATCCGAGCCGGCAGCTTTCCAAGCTAGAGATCAGAGCTGCAAAATCCTCCCCCTTACCCATAATGCCCTGCCACCTCCTTCCAGTCCCCAGATCTCGTTTGCCACGGCTTTGTCAAGCACAGGTTTCTCGAGCTCCTAGCTTTAGGCGATCTGTGAGTAAGAAAAGTTTCTTAAAATCTTATTAGTTTTTGTGTGTGTGAACAGTTAACTTCTTAGTTTAAACCCCTTTACCGTTCCTCCTAGTTTAAAGCCTAGTACCCCCCCCTCTTTTTCCCCTTAGGTGTTTGTGTGAGGCACGTGTGTGTTTTCGTTTGGGATTTTGGCCGAGGCCTCTAAAGCCATTTTTTCTAAGTGCACTGGGTGTGGTCATAAGCTTTCCCCAGCGGATGGCCTCACTCAGTGCATCCTCTGCCTGGGGCTACCGCACTTGTCTTCGGGCTGCCAAATTTGTGCAGCTTTTAACCCCCGGGCCCTGAGGGATAGGAGGAATAAGCTGATTCTGGCGGGTCTTCTACCCTCTGAGCTGGCTTCCTCCTCCTCTCCCTCAGTGGCTACAGCTGCTGCTGTGGCTGTTCAGCCTGTTTTTCCCACTCCCCTGGCTGGGACTCAACCTCCTATTTCTTCTCAGGGAGAGAGGGACTCTAGGAAGGAGAAGGAGATGAGAGAGAGAGAGAGAAAGGGAGAAGGAGAGAGAGAGGGAGAAAGAGAGGCATAGGAGCCACAAGCAGCGGGCCAACTCTGCCCCCTTGAACCCCGCCTGCCAAGCTGCTCTCCTCACCTCAGAAGATTTCCGGGCCTTCCTCCCCTCGGCTCTGTTCTCCACGCTTCTCACCGGAGCCGGAGGAGGAGGCCCGACCATCTTCGAGGTCATCGTGGCGGCCCTCCCGGCCAGCTTCAGCGGCCTCTTCTAGGTCGACCCGCAGTCTCTCCACTGATATGGACCGGATGATGCGTCGTTTCCTCCAAACCCAGCTGCAGATGGGAGTGCTGCTGCCTCCCCCCCTCCGGGGGGAGTTAAGCCCCACTTTTTGCCCCGATAGCTCCTTCTCCGATCCATTATCGGGTTTCGGAGCCGTCCGATTTGAGGAGTCCTGGAGCCGAGGTGTTGGCGCCTACGGTTATAGTTACATCGACGCCGGCCATGCCCTCGAGTTTGTCGGATCCCTTTCCGGATCCGAGCTCTCGGAGCCATGAGCCGTGCGTCGGATCCGGAAGGGCCAGTGTGTCTTCGGCACCGTTTTGGTCGGAGCACACTTCTCTCTTGGGTCTGAGCACTTCGGCTCTGACGCCAATCCCCGTGCTGGGTCCGAGGGTGTTGACCACGGAGCCCAGAGAGATTGGTTCACCTTCTGCTTTCAATGTGGTGTAGAGGGTTCTCTTGAGAGGTTCGAGTCCCCTTACTCTTTCTTCGGATCCCGCCCCCACTCCCTTGCAGCTGGGCTTGTTTTCCATCATCCAGTTCCAGGGACAGCCTGCGTTGACGCCCCAGCCCATTCCACTGGTGGAACACGGCCCTGTTAGTGAGCCCTCCTCGGACAGTCCACCGAGGAGGTCCCTCACAAACGTAAGTGTAAGAGGAGGCACTTGGACTCCCCTGAGTCCCTCATGGAGGACACTGATTTGGAAGAAGGGGAAGGTTCCCCAGGTCACCCCCTGATGACGTCTCCTTTAGAGACATTATGGAAATGCTTCGCCTGAAAGGGGGGTGGTCAGCCCAAAAGCCTTCCTCGGATGAGTCGGTGTTTCTGGAGGCGTTCGCAGACATGTCTACCTCTTGGGTGTCCCCTCCGGCCGACCCCCAGGTTGACCTGATCACTACCAGGGCGTGGAAGGAACCGGACACTGTAGAGATGATCCCCAGGAGGCCAGACAGGATTCTCAGTCCCCCCGTGGATAGGATGGCTTGGAGTAAGGGTTCCCCAGTAGATGCCATGGTGGTGGCGGCAGCCACCAAGAGGGAACTCACTCAGGATAGTTCCTCGATCCATCCCTCTGATAAGGAGTCTCGAACTATGGATCGTATCGGGAAGCGGATGTTTGCTTCAGCCTCCTGTTCTATAAGGGCACTGAATTACTTGGCCCATGTAATTAGACTTCAGCGGGATCTGGTGAAAGAATATGCTGAGTCTCCCCCTGAGTCCATGTCGGCCGAGGACAAACGGACTTTCTCGGCTCGCATGGCCACTCTCAAATCTGTTTCGAACACGTCTATGTGGCTACTTTCCCATGCCATGGAAGGAGCCGCTAGAGCCAGCGGGTCCGGTATCGCCTTAAGGCATCACGCCTGGCTCTGGCTTTGTGACTTTGTGGAACCTTTCAAGGCGTCCTTCGCGAATGCACCCTTTGGTTGTACTCTGTTTGGGAAGACCGTCCATGACACATTGGTTCAGAGCGAGCAAGATGGGAAGACGCTGTCTGCCATCGGAGTCCGCTTCTCGGCTCCTCAAAGGTCCTTTTCTCTAGGAACCAGAGAGGACAAAAGAAGATGTGGTTCCGGAAGTCTCAGCAGTCCAATTACGCTCCGGACCCTTCGTCCTTCAGAGGCAGAGGGGGACAAGGTGGACGCCGGCCCAGAAGCAGAGGGGGCCAAAAATTTTGGGTGGCGGGAACCCTTTTCTGATCGACCCACGCAGCAGCCCTGAGGGGTTGCCCGACTGCTCCTCTCTGGAGGCAGTCGGGGGGGCGTTTTTCGAAGCACTTGGCCCAATGGGAGTCCATAACATCAGATCGCTGGGTGCTTCAAATAATATCCAGAGGTTACTCTATCCTTTTCATAAATCTGCCTCCTCAGTCGAGGCTCCTCCCCGATGTACCACCCAGTCAGAGGGAGGCTGCAGCTTTAGAGGTAAAAAAGCTGCTAGAAAAAAGAGCCATCCAGCACGTCCCCCCAAGACAATCTGGATTAGGCAATTACTCCAGGTTCTTTTTGGTGCCAAAGAAGACGGGTGACTTAAGGCTCGACCTTTCAACAATGAACCTCTTCATTGCCAAGGAAAAATTCCAGATGATCACGCTTCAATCCATTCTGCCCCTGCTGCAGGAGAAGGACTGGATGTGCTCCATAGACCTCAAGGATGTGTACTATCACATTTTCATGGACAGGAGGTTTCTCCGCTTCCGGCTAGGGGGCCAGTCATTACCAGTTCAGGATCCTACCCTTCGGTCTCACCACAGCCCCCAGGGTGTTCACCAATGTCATGGCAGTTGTAGCGGCCCATCTGAGGCTTCAGGGAATAACAGGTTTTTCCTTACCTAGACGACTGGCTCCTGACCTCCCCCACCAGGCATTTACTCTGCTTAGCCAGGGATTGTTTCCTACTTCTAGCGTCCCATTTGGGGATCACCATAAACTTGAAGTCATCCCCCCAACCATTTCAAGTCTTGGAGTTCATAGGGGCCAGGATAGACACGCTTCAGACCAAGGCCTTCTTGACGTCAGACAGACTTCGGAGTTTGACCTTACACGTTTTAGCCCTTCTTCAGTCACCTGCCTCGTCAGTGGAGTTAGTTCTGAGAGCTCTAGGGTCCATGGCAGTGGCAATCAACCTCGTGCCCTTAGCCCGCTTGCACATGAGGATTCTCCAGTGGACATTACAGGTTCAGTGGTCCACCCTTCACCATCCGTTGGACTTGCCGATTCCTCTCAGCAGAGTGTGCAGAAAGTCTCTCTTGTGGTGGCTCCACTCCCGAGAGCTTCGGGAAGGATGACCGTTTGTTATGCAGTAACCCCAAGCCATGGTGACCACGGACGCTTCTTGCCTTGGGTGGGGAGGGCATTACGCGGGCAGAACTGTTAAGGTACATGGACTCAGACAGAGACCATTCTGCATATCAGTGTTCTGGAGATGAGAGTGGTGCTTCTAGTGTTGCAAGCCCTTCATGCCTTTCTCCCTCCAGGGACTATTGCGATTCAGTCAGACAACATGTCGGTGGTCGATACATCAACAAACAGGGGGGGACCAGGTCTTACCCTCTTTGTCGAGAGGCCAAGAGAGTTTGGGATTGTGCGATATCCACCAACCATTTTCTGTTAGCAACGCACATTCCGGGTCAGTCCAACATCCTAACGGACAAACTGAGTCGAACTATCCTCTCGCCTTACGAGTGGTCTCTGAATCCCTTTAGTAGCAAAACAGATCTTCCGCAAGAGGGGTCACCCTTGCTGCGATCTCTTCGTGTCGCCTTCCAACGCGAAGTGCAGTGAGTTTTTCACTCTAATTCCCCCTCCAGGGGAAAGCCCCAGAGATGCTCTAGTTCATGCTTGGCCACCCAGTCTTCTGTATGCTTATCCTCCTCTTCCATTGATAATAAAATTCTTACAGAAAGCTTGTCGGTTGGGGAACAAGATTATCCTCATAGCCCAATTCTGGCCTCGTCAAACCTGGTTCCCGTGCCTGGGGTCTCATCTTATAGCTCCTCTCTGGCTCTTGGATCCCATCCCGGATCTAATATCTCATCCTTTGGGATTGAAACCCCCAAACCTGGTCGATCTCAAGCTCTCAGCATGGTTGATCCAGTTCCATTAATTGCTAGGACTCCCGGTATCTCGTCTGCAGTTAGATCTATCCTGGTAGCGGCGCATAAGCTGTCTACCAGGAAGGTTTACAATAGTAAATGGAAGCGGTTTTCTATCTGGGCATCTCATAGGAAATTGGACCCTTTCACTGCTCCCATCCCAGCAGTGCTAGATTTTCTATCACATATTTTTCAGCAAGGGGCCAGTTCTTCTACTGTAAAGGTTCAAATGGCTGCAATCTCGCATTTTCACATTGGAGATGATCTCAGTCCCCTCACTTCCACCAAGATTTGTAAGACCTTTCTGAAAGATACGTTTCTCTTGAGACCCCCTGTTAGGAAACCTGTCCCTCCTTGGGATCTAACCTTGGTCCTTCAAGCTCTAACTGGACCTCCTTTTGAACCTGCAGCTTCTGTTGATTTGAAATTCTTGTTCTGGAAAACTGCCTTTTTGGTAGCCATTACCTCAGCTAAAAGAGTGTCGGAGCTTCAAGCTCTCTGTATTAGAGCCCCGTATCTGGTTTTCCATAAGGACAGGGTCTCTCTCAGGACTAGCCCATCTTTCCTACCTAAAGTGGCCTCCAAGACAAACCTCAATCAGTCCATTAATCTCCCAGTTTTCTTCCCTAACTATCAAAACAAAGGGGAGTACAAACTTCATTTGTTAGATGTTCATAGACAGTTACGGTTTTATTTACACAGAACAGCGGCCTTCCGCAAGTCTGATCAGCTATTTGTCTCTTTTGCTAAACCCTTCATGGGTAAGCCTGTGTCGAAGGTGACTCTGGCAGATGGATTTCAAATTGCATTTTGTTCATATATAAACTATCTGGCCTGCCAGAACCTACTGGGGTTCGCACTCACTCTACCCGTTGTATGGCTACATCAGCTGCATTCTGGTTGAGAATTCCCTTGGATGACATTTGTTCTGCGGCTACTTGGGCATCCTCTCATACCTTTATCTTTCACTATAAATTGGATTTAGTGTCTAGAGGAAGGGCAGCTTTTGGCTCTGCAGTGCTCCGGAATATCCTTCCTTGAGGACCTCCCAAGTTTTTTGGTAGCTGGGGACTCTGTCCCACAGGTTGATGATCAAATGAAGTTTCCTACTTCAGATAAAGAAGTTATGTACTCACCATAACATTCCATCTGAGTAGGTAACTTCATTTGTCAGCAACCGACCCTCCCTCCTTCCCCCTAACCTGGTTCTTTGGTTTTCTGATCACTAGGATGGTTTATCCAGGTCATTTGTTAATCCTTAGGTTAGGATTCTCCAGGTTGTTGCTTTGTCATGGTGAGATTATATAGATGGGCAAACGCGATCTGGGGATTGGAAGGAGTTGGCAGGGCATTATGGGTAAGGGGAGGAGCTTGGAGCTCGGATCTCTAGCTTGGAATGCTGCCGGCTCGGATCCAGGTCGGATCCGATACCCACAGGTTGCTGACAAATGAAGTTACCTACTCAGATGGAACGTTATGGTGAGTATATAACTTCTTTTTTAAAAGGCTTGTGTGTGTCTGTGCTGGTAGCCTATTTTTTATTAGAGGGCTTATTAGTACTTGTAGTTAGCCTTAGTTTAAAAGGCTTGTGTGTGCGTCTGTGTGCCTATAGTTAGCCTGTTTTTATTATAAGGCTAATTTATATTGCTTTTGTTGAGTGTGTCCATTTCTGTCATGGCTGATTACAAGGACAAACACCCTAAGTCAGGGTTTAAAAAAATGCCCTAAATGTGGGCAGAAGAGGTCTGTTACTGACTGCCATGTGAACTGCTTGGGTGCCTTGCACTTGCAAGAAACATGTTCTGTATGCCATTCTTTTTCCTCTAGAGTCCTCCAAGAGAGAAAAAGAAAGCTTATTGACAGGGGTTTGTTGAAACCTTCTTTTCAGGAGGCTTTGAGTGACCAGGATGGATCTAGTCCTCCAAGACTTCTGTGGATTCAAAGAAATAAAAAAAAAAAAAAAAAAATCAAGATTCTGTGACATCCGCTCCACAGGTCTCTGAGCCGACTGTCTTTTCTTTTCGGAGCCGGTCCCCGGATTTGGAACCGGTATCCGAAATGCCTAAATCACCACTACTCCAGTCGGTACCATCATCCCGGTCTTCTGTTAGCCTTTCTGATTTGGATGTGGATGGGATGGTGCAGAAGCTTCTGCAGTTACCGGCCCTTGCCAAATTATCGGCGCCGACCCAGGTGGCTTCGGAGCTGAAGACCCGTATACCAGCTATATCTCTTCCTCCTCCGAGCCATACCGGTCCTTCAGAGCCGGAGGAGTCAAACTTGCTGATTGTGGAGCCTTCAGAGCCGACGCCTGCTCCAGTGTCTTTGGTTTCCGTTCACTCTGACGTCCTTGGCACCGATCGAGGACTGTAGGAGCAGACACTCTCTGGTCGGGTTCGGAGATAGTCGAACCGACTTGTCTGTTCCGACTTTGCCTCTCGGGGCTTCGGCTCAGATAAGCTCTGCTCCTACCTCGGGCTCGGAGCCCACTGTCCTGGTGCTGGGGGTATCAACGGTTTCCTCTGATCCGTCGGTCCCTTCGCATTGGAGCAAAGGTGCCTTCGAAGCCATGAGGAGAGTTATGTCTCCCAAGACATCCTCAACTTCGGGTCCGGCTTCTTTATCACCTAAAGAGCCTGTGTCTGCTTCTGCCTCTCAGATCCTTGCTAAGCGCAGAGACCCAGAGCCTCAGGAAGCCCCATTGGGTGGCCCATGCTCTTCCGAGACCTCCCCAAAAGCTCACACTGATGAGGTTCCCAGGAAGAGATTGTGTAAGAGGAAACATTTGTTCTCCCCTCAGGAGTCATTAACATCTGACACTGACTTGGATGAATCAGAAGGGTCTCCACGGTCCCCCTCTGAGGATATCTCATTTGCTGAGATACTGGAAATACTTAGGCAGAGGGTTGACTGGCAGTCCACCAACCCTACTGAGGATGAGTCTGTGCTCCTGAAGGCTTTTGGGTCTCAGCCCTCCACCTCTTGGGTGTCTCCGCCCTTTGATGAGCTTATGCAGCTGGTCTCACGAAGGGCGTGGGAGTCTCCAGATACTATGGAGCTTGTCCCTAGGAGGCCTAATAAGTTCCTATCTGCCCCCCTAGATAAATCTTTCTTGACCAAAGATGTGCCAGTTGATGCCATGGTGGTGGCGGCAGCCACCAAAAAGGAAATGTCTGAAACTTCCTCGTCTGTCTGTCTTCCTAACAGAGACTCCAGGATCATGGATAGATATGGGAAGCTCATGTTTAGTTCAGCGACTTTTGCACTTCGTTCGCTTAACTATTTAACCCATTTTACAAGACTACAAAGAGATCTTAAAGAGCTGGGAGATGCTCTTCAGGGTACAGTAGCTGCAGGAGCTACAGACAAAGTTGCCGCCCAGCTTGCTACCCTCAATTCCATAGTGAACTCGTCCATGCGCCTCATTTCATATGTAGCTGATGGAACGAGTAGGGCAGCGGGTACAGGAGTTGCTCTTGAGACCCTCCTGGATGCGCTTGTGTTCCTTCGCGGAGCCATTCAAGTCATTTTTAGTGAATACCCCCTTTAATGGCTCGGCCCTTTTTGAGCCCAAAGTCAAGGAAACTTTAACCAGGTGTGAGCAGGACAGAAAGACTCTGTCTGCCGTTGGGGTCTGTTTTTCCACCCCTACCAGACCCTACCCCAAGGGTCAAAGGGGAGGGAAAATGTGGTTCCGAAAAGTCCAAGGAGCCTTTCAGGACACACGTGGTGAACCCCCCCTCCAGGGGCAGAGGAGAGGCGAATAATGGAAGACGCCACCCTCGCGGCAAAGGGGGTCTGCAAATCAGGGTGACGCTCCTGGAAGGAGGCCGGACTGTCCTGCTCTGGAGGCAGTTGGGGGTTGCTTATCTTTGTACCCAGATGCCTGGCTCCAAATAAATGACAACTTGGGTACAAAGTATCATTTCCAGAAGATACTTCATCCTATTCGCCACACCCCCTCCACTGACCAAGAAAATCCCAAACGTTCCACCCAGTTACAGGGAACAAGCAACAGTAGAGGTCCAGACGTTTCTAAGAAGAAGAGTCATCCAACCAGTCCCAGCAGACCAGACAGGATCCGGAACTTACTCAAGATTATTTTTAGTTCCAAAAAAGACAAGGGACTGGAGACCTGTATTGGACCGCAGCAGACTAAACAAATCTGTAAAGAAAGAGAAGTTTCGGGTGGTCACGCTTTAGTTAATAATTCCCTTCTTAGGGAAAGCCAATTGGATGTGCTCAATAGATCTCCAGGATGGCGTACCACATAAAAATGGCCAGGTCATCCAGGGATCATCTTAGCTTCTGGCTGGAAGCCAATCATTACCAGTTTCAAGCCCTGCCCTTTGGTCTCACTACAGCCCCCAGAGTGTTCACGACTCACCTGAGACAGTTAGGATTGTTCACTCAATGGTCTTACCAAGAGCTCCCCATGTCTCACATGATGATAATCACAAATTCCTGCAAAAAGGACCTTCAGTAGTGGTTGACTTTACTTCATGTTACGATAGGACGCCATTTGTGCTACCCCCTCCAGTGGCCACAGTGATCAAGGAAGCTTCCCTGATAGGGTGGGGGGGGGGCATTTTCAGGGAAAGACAACCCAAGGCACATGGACCGATCAAGAGACGCATCTGCATATCAATGTCCTAGAGATGAGAGCAGTACTTTTGGCATTGCAGTACTTCCAGGACACTCTTCCTCTTGGTATGATTGCAATTCAGACGGACAAGTAAGTGGTCTGGAATTTGAACAAACAAGGAGAAACCAGATCATACCCCCTTTGTCGCGTGGCCCTCAGAGTATGGCAGTGGGCTATTTCCACCCAGTGCTTTCTGTTAGCAACGCACATCCTGGGGAAATCCAACATGATAGCAGACAAGTTGAGCAGAGCAGTTGTGTTGCCCCTTGAGTGGTCCCTCAAGACAGAAATAGCGGACAGGATATTCCTCAGATGGGGCCAGCCTTTCTGCGACCTTTTTGCCAAACACATGAACACCAAATGCAGAAGCTACTTCACCCTGATTCTCCCTCCGGGAGAAGCCCCAAAGGGATGCACTCATTCACGATTGGCCCCTGGGTCTCCTCTATGCATTCCCACCCATCCCATTGATAACCAGGGTATTACAGAAAGCCAAAGCCCTGGGAAGGACCATCATTCTAATAGCTCCCTATTGGCCTTGTCAGAATTGGTTCCCCTTCCTTTGACTTCATTTTTTGGAGGACCACTGGATTCTGGACCCAGTTCCAGACCTTCTGACGCACTCGTCGGGGGAACTTCATCCCTCTCTGCAGTCCCTGAAGCTGACCGCTTGGCTGCTCCAATTCCCATCATAGCCAGGTTCCATAACCTTTCCAATGAGACAAAGCAAATTCTCCTATCCTCTCATAAATCCTCTACAAGGAAGCTGTACCTCAGCAAATGGAGAAATATTTCTATATGGGCCTCTAAAAACAATATTGATCCTTACCAAACCCCTATGGCCTCTATTCTAGAATTCTTAACCACGATATTTAATAAAGGAGCTGCAGCAGCAACAGTCTGTGTTCAACTTGCTGCCATTTCTAACTTTCTTCTGGGATTTGAAGGATTGGAGTATTATGTCGCACAAATTATCCAAAGCCTTTCTCAAAGGGACCTTTCATATTAGACCACCTGTGAAATCTCCCTATTCTCCATGGAATCTAAATGTTATGCTTTCCTGCATAGTTCTTTGAAGCAGCTTCTTCATGTGACCTCAAATTTTTGTCATGGAAAACCCATGTTTTTAGTGGCTATTACTTCTGCCCGCAGAGTGTCAGAGCTTCAGGCCTTATCCATCAAGCCTCCTTATTTGATTTTCCATGCTGACAGAGTCTCACTTCGAACAAACCCCCCCTTTTTTACCCAAAGTTTGCACTGAAACTAATCTCAACCAAATAATTGATTTGCCAGTTTTCTTCCCCAACCATTCCAACAATTTAGAGTACATGCTGCACAAACTTGATATTCACAGATAGCTCAGATTTTATTTGGATAGAACAAAAGATTTCAGGAAATGAGACCAGCTTTTTGTTTCATTCTCAAATTCCAGCAAGGGTATGCCAGTGGCCAAAACGACGTTGTTTAAATGGTTATCTGATTGTATAACCTTTGCTTATTCAGCTGCCAATATGCCCTTGCAGCATAAAATCAAAGCTCGCTCAACCAGAGCAGTTTCTGCGTTATCGCTTTTTCTGCCAGACTTCCTATTGATAACATTTGCACAGCAGCCACTTGGTCAAAACCTCTATCACTCATTACAAAGTTGACAGGGCCTCTAGGGACAGGTTCTCCTTTGGATCCACGATCTTGAGAAATATACTCCTGTGTGCCACCCGGGGTTGATGGTGCTTGGGACGCTGCCCATCAGTAAAGAATGAACGGCGAGATAGAACAACTTAACATAAAGAAGTTATGTGCTTACCATAACATTCCTTGTGAGTTGTTCATCTCACCTTCATTCTTACGTCCCTCCCTCCTACCCCCTCCTGGGCTTTCAGAAGACTGAGATGCTAGATCCTTCCTGGTCACTCAACCCTTCTATACTTTCTCACTTCTGGAGTTATAGAATGACGTATAGTATTATTTTATGCAGCAAACAAGATCTGAAGTAACTCAGGGTGCATCATGGGATAGGGACTTGGCCTCGAGCTACTTGAAATCCTCGAGCTTTGCAGTAGGTGCCGATTCGGAGCTGAGGGATCGGCTCTGAACCCATCAGTAAAGAATGAGGGCAAGATGAACAGCTCACATGGAACGTTATGGTAAGTACATAATTTCTTTTTTCTTTACTCGCTGTACTGTGTGGAGCTTTTCTTCCCAGGACTCCACTGAAAAGGGACACCAGTTGTCCAGTTGGGACTATCCTGGTAAACAAATAAATCTAAATGGATAACAAATTCCATTTCCTTTGTATATAACAAATTGGGCATCACTCTTGACAAAAAATATTTGTGCTCATTCTACTAGATCCATGGTAACTTCCTCAGAATTTCAGTCCAGAATGTCCACAGATGATATTTGTGCAGCAGCTACTTCGTCTACTCCCCATACCTTTATTACGCATTACAAATTAGTTCTGGTCTCCAGAGGAAGGGCATCTTTTGGTTCTGTGGTGCTTAGGAATATTCTTCCTTGAGACCGCCCTGGAAATTAGTTAGCCTGAGACTCAGTCCCATCAGTTGAGGACAGAATGAAAATTGACAACATCAAATAAAGAAGTTATGTACTCACCATAATGTTCCATCTGTGTTGTCCATCTTCATTCTTCCTCAACTCCCATCCCACCACCCCCCATCCTAAAAACTTCTGCAAGATCGAGTGTTTTTGGACTTGTTTGTCCTATTATATGCATAACTCCAGATATAGCTTCTCCATAGGAATTTTCATCTTTTACTTTCTGTTATAGCAGCAAACAAGATCTGAGGTAACCAGGGTTGGTACATTATGGTTAAGGGAGAAGCTTGGAGTTTTTGGTTGCCACGAGCTTTAGCAACAGCCGAGTCTGATCTGAGGGATCCCATCAGTTGAGGAAGAATGAAAATGCGCAAAACAGATGGAACGTTATGGTGAGTACATAACTTTTCTTTTTTTAGGGTATTGGGTACCATCTATGCTATGGATGGTAACAGTAACGAAAGTCCCTTGTCCAAAATTTCGTGTGGTGGCCTGATGTGAAAAGCTAAGGAAAAATTCCCCTAAGAGCCACTTTGTGCAGTATACTCCACCACTAGCACCACTGTATCTTTGGGAATTACCACTCTTGCCTTGGCAACATACCTGTAACTGATTGTGTGGGTTCTTTCGTGGATTTATTAATGTTCATTTTATAATTCACCATTTCATTATTAACTTTTTAAGTACTGAGGTCCACAGCACTCTACCTCAATACTACACTTAGGGGAAAACAGCAACAGGAGAAACTGTGAAAATAAATACTGCAGCTCATTCCCAGGAGTTACACATGACACTTGATAAAGACAAACACAGAGAAAAACAAAGTACTGAATCCCTAAGCAGTCCAACACAGTTACTACTTGCAGTAAGTATTGAAGTACTAGGCTGTGTAACACAGTCACTACCCACAGCAGGATCCCCAGAATGTGGAAAAGCTGTGATCTAGGAGACTAGAACTGTAAAAGCTGAATGAGAATCACACAATTGGAATTTTCTCACCAGATCAGAAAAAGATAAGCAATGTTGAAAGATGTTGCAGGGTAAAAAAAAAGAAAGCCCGGGGACGTTTGAGATCCATTACAAATGGGGCAAGTTGCAAATAAGATTTAGAGAGTGAAGATAGACTGTAGGACATTATGGGCAAAAGGGAGGAGCTGAAGCCTGGGAAAATTTATATCTGTGCCAAGTGGATTGAGAACAGGTGCTTCGGTCCTTGCTAGTGGTGAGAAGTATAAGCTATGACTGTGAAAATCTGTTATGGTTAGTACATGTTTTTCAATTTCTGTCATTTGTGCCTCGTTTATGTACTAAATTATGACTGTCTCCTTACATTAAAATAGCTGACTTGTTGATGCTTCTGGAAAAGTGCATCCTATATGCTGGAGTAGTTTCTGGATTCGGTCCAAAAAGATATAAGGAAGCCTATATTACCCAACACTCACTGTGTATTTATAGCCACTTGTGGGTCTGAGGATTCCTTGGACCAAAAGTTGGTAGTGTGATTGGGCCACTGAGTGAGATTCCTAAAGAAGGTTGACAGAGATTTCATAGAAGTCTGAATCTGCTCTGGGGATGCTGAGTAGCACAGAACTGCTGCAGAGATGGGTTAACAGCCTGGCTATCTTTTATTCGTATGTGGCAGTAGGTCATTTTTGCAATGGAAGAAATTATACTCTGGATAAGGAAAGGTTATTCTTGGTATATAGCTATTCTTTAAGTTACGAATTAAAGCAACACATAACCAATGTTTGACTGCCAAGATGATTTATTTGGAAGCTGCAATTTGGTCTGAGCTGTTGTATTCTTCATTTGACAGATTTGAAGCTCAAACCTTTATTTAATAAAGACGTTTCAGCTACAGTTAATTCATGCCTTGATATATTCCATACTAGGTCTCCAGACCATACCCCCACATTTTCTTTAAGGTATGTGTTTGCAACAAATGCATTGGTTGTCCTACTTGAGCGACAGGAGAGGCTGAGGGAGGAGCAACAGCCACGGTCTGAAGAGACAGCCAAGAAGGGGGAGTAACGAATCAACAGCAAGGAGGGAGAGTATCCCCTCACTGAACCAACCAGCTTCAGTTTATTCAACACCGATGGACATTCCTTCCAGTTTAACAGTAAATGAAGCTCTGCAAAGCAATTTAACAACAGTGAGTATTGTTAGACGAAGAATAAACATGGAAGCAGGGCAACAGCAGGTTTTTCCCATTCTACCTCTATCTTTTCAAGCAGGGAGGAAGAAATCTGTGGAACAGGACACATACAGAGGAGGTCAGAAACAGAAGGAAGCACCAGGTCAGTTGCAAACGCATACATGGAATATATTAAGGTATGAATTGACTGTAGCTGAAACATCTTTATTAAATAAAGGTTTGAGCTTCATTCCTACAAGTAAAATGGACATTAGTGAAATGCTACTATGTTTACGAATGTCTACATGAAATATAGCACTAAAACTACAATTCAGAAATGTAAATGAAATGAGAAGTACTCATTTTAAGAAAAATAGTACTTTTGTGCCAACATTGCTGCATAATGTGGAAATTTTTTAAAAGTTTGTGAGAATGTAGTATATAGTAATGAATGTAATTATTTCTTGAATGAGCAAGGTCATAATTTGTCTTTAAGTGAATGTAATGCAATGCGTGATTTACAAAACAATGATAAGATAGTTATACGTCCCTCTGATAAAGTGGGACCAGTTGTGATGTTAAATTCTGACTTTTATTATGATACTATGCAAGAAATGTTATCAAATTTAAATGTTTATAAAACATTATCAGCAGCAATAGTTTTTGATATGAGTAATTGTATTGCAAGTATTTTACATGAATGTATGTGTATGGGGCTACCGAGTAAGGAACGTCTTCAGTTTTTTGTTGTTGAAAATCCATTAATCCCTCAGATGCATGGTCTCTCAAAGATCCATAAGGACCCAATAAACCCTAAATTTAGACCGATGATAGCAGGGGCAGGGTGGTTAACAGAACCCATCTCCATTTAAATAGGTAGTGAATTGAAAACAGCGCTAAATGAATTTACATACATTTTGAAGGACACTGAACAATTTTTAGTAGACCTATATAGGACAGTAAAAGATATGGAAATGACAAATAGAGGTATGTTAGCTACACTTGATGTGGTTTCATTATTTACGAGTATACCCAATGACAAAGGGATTAGTATGGTGAAATCAGTGTTAGTGAGACAAGGTAAACTTTCCATACATAAAATAGATTTTCTCTGTATTTTATTGGAAATGGTACTTGAATATAATATTTTTATGTTCAAAGAAATATGTTATAGGCAATTGTCAGGAGTTGTCATGGGCACCAGTTGTGCCAATACGTATGCGAATTTAGTCATGGTAAATTGGGAGTATGAACATTTGTTGACCAACCCGTGGATAGCCTTTTACAGGCATTTTGTAGATTTTTTTTTTTTTTTTTTTTGGAAGGGAAGTGAGGAACAATTGAAGTCCTTTCATTTACATCTTAATACTACCAGTGATTTCTTGAAGTTTACCATGAATTCTTCTACAGAAAGCATAGACTTTCTGGATGTTACCCTCTATCGAGAGGGTATGATGTGGTCTACCAATTTACATAGGAAGCAGTGTTACCGTCCAACATTTTTGCATAGGAATAGTATGCATAATCAACGTATTTTCTCTAATATTATTAGAGGACAGTCAATGAGAGTATCACGCTTATGTTGCCACGAAGAAGTATATGTAAATGAACTCAGTTATTTAAGAATGGGGTTTTTGAATAGGGAGTATAGTGAACAAGAAATCAACAAAGCATATCAGGATGTATATAAGGAAAGAAAAGGCAAAACTAAGCCATATTACTCGGATAGAGTAGTAAAGGAAAGTGTACAGCATAAGAATAAATAACTACCCTACACCCCCATGGTTATACCATGTACAATGGATATAAGTAGGTTTAAAAATATTATTCAAGAAAACAAATAGAATAAGAAAAACTCACTTTAATAAAACAAAGCTTTCGGGAATACCCCTTCTTCAGTGTTGAAGGGGTATTCCCGAACGCTTTATTTTATTAAAGTGAGTTTTTCTTTTTCTATTTGTTTTCTTGGATATCTTCGTACTCAGAATAGAAGGGATTTAGAACTGTGGTTGGAGATTGTTTCTTTGCTTAAAAATATTATTCATCAGAACTGGCACATGTTGCTAGTGGGTGAAGATGCAACTAATATAGTAGGTACACAACCACATTTTGTGTTTAAAAACAAGAGAAATTTAAAACAGCTGTGCTATCCAAAGATAGCTAGGATGAGAGAGAATGTAGTGAAAGGTACACATAAGTTTGGAAACTGTGCATACTGTATCCATGTATTTGAGTCCAGATTTTTTAAACACCCAGAGACAGGGCATCTCTGGGAGCTTAGAAACTCAGCAGACTGTAACACTAGTAATGTGGTATATCTAGCTCTCTATAAAATATGTTTCCAGTTCTATGTAGGTAAGACCAATCATCACCTTAGGGAACAGATTAGGGACCACCTATATTGCATAAGGAAAGGGCAGGAGTATAGTGCTTTGGCTAAGCATACCTTGGCCAGTGGTGAAGAACATGGATTTTTGTTTCAAGTCTTACATGTCCAGAATGTAAACATTAGGATGGGAGACGCACTGTAAATACAATGGAAAATATGGAAGTACAGTGGATCTTGAGGCTGGGAACACACAGAGAACTGGGTCTAAATGACAACGTTCCTCTGAAACCAGCCTTGAAATCTAGAAAATTAAGATAGTTTATACACATTGGCCACATCATAGTATAGAATTAAGCATGAATGCACATGCATTCATGAATAAGTAATATATTTTAATATTTCTATCAGCTTTATTTAAATGTTATGTGTAACCAATGTAATTAATTTGTCTGTGATAGGACTGGTTACTTTGAATTTAAGTAAGTATTTATCTGCTGTTAGTCTGTGAATGAATTGTCTGATGAAGCAATGGTTACCATTGTGAAAGCGCTCACCTTCACTCATTTATTAAAATAGAAGATTTTATTTTGTTGTGGTCTTACCATTTTTTCCAGCTACCTTCCATACAGGGCTTCTGAGTTTGATACTGTCTTAATTCAAAAGAGTAAAGGTGAGCAAAAGATGGTGGTTCCCACCTGGTTTGATTCACTGCTCTAATAAGGCTTCTGCTGGAGAGTGATGGCCCATCATGATGTGGGAGCCTGTGGTGGAGCCTGTCAGTGCATGTGGGGGAGCATGCTTTTCCAAACAAAAGGGCATAGGTTTCCCTTGCAGTCACGCAAATACTCATGTCACCAGGGGCAGGGTTAGGACAAAATAAAGAAAATATTCATGTCACACGTTTGCTGGCTAGCAAAATCATATCCTCACTGGCTTTCTGGATGACACCGACCTACACACGGTAGTGTTTGACAGTTAGATTGATGATCACAAAGCATGGGACAAAAATAATGAGAAGAAACAAATTTCAGTTGGTTTGCTGACAGTACCATAAGCCAAGATCAAAATTCATTTTACGTGGACTTAAAGTGTAAGGTGTTGCCGTTTTTTGCACCGTTTTTTGCACCGTGAGATAAAAGTCAGGCTGTTCTATTTTTCAGACTGTTCTGTTTTTTATTATGGGAAGTACTAAAACATGAAAGCATTCCAGGGCCACTGCTTTGTGTTACTAAGTACTTGCATTTCAAGAAGTGAGTTTTGTGTCCATATTATCGACATTAATCTGAACTGCTTAGGGTCTGTGTAGGATTCTTCCAAGAGTGCATTCTGTCTACCCTTCTGAAAATAATTTTCTTGAACAGAATATCAGGTTGTAATCAGGATTTGAAAATATGCATTTAAGTCTAGTTAAAATTGCATATTTCTAATTTGTCAATGTTTGATATGAATGATATGAAAGGTATACCTCGAGTGCAAGTGAGTTGAATGCTGACTTGGTATGGTAAAACTAATACAGTAAACGGTTTATATTCTTCATGCTATATTTTCCTCTGTTTTTTTCTATATAACTATAGGGATGAGGTTACTTTATGACTTGTTTTTCACATTTTTTCTTGTTTATGCAGAAGCTTCTTGACCCTTTGACTTGTTTTGCACATTCCTTTATGTTTTCAGTTAACCACAGGAGCTAGCAGGCTTACTTGGAGCATTCCTGGGCATCCGGCCAATGCCTAAGTTTGTTTCAACATAATCTTAGTTATCCTTTGTGTGTCAACACACACTCCTTTAAAAGACAGGACTTTCTGCTTGGTCAGACAGAAGCCGCAGCTGTGGAGTGGACTTTCCTGACAGAGACTCCTACCCGACTGGGCCTGACTGAAAAGGGCCAGTTGAAGTGTTTGCTTTTAACTTGATCGGTGGTGTATTAATTCTGCTATTTCTTGATATACTATGATGAATTGCTTTATTTAAGTTATACTATGTTGTTTTATATGTATTGTTTAATTTTACAGTAATAAGTTGACTATTGCCTGATTTCTTTGTCTTGATCATTTCTGATCCTGTTAAAATTAAACTCATTAGGCAGTACATTTGTTTTCCTGTTGTAATAGACAGGATCTGAGATGTTTAAGAAAAAGAGTAAAGATATTGCTGCTGCAAAGGTTGAAATTCTAGGTTGGGATGCTGCTCCCTATGGGTGCTGGCCACTGAGTGGTCTTGTAGTACAGGTTTGAGCCAAAATTGGGATATGTGTTTAAAAGATGCAGAACCTCAGTCTGTATTAACATGCTTACAAAAGGTTCTAGTAGGGAAAGGGAAAGAATTTAATGCAGTTGGTAGGCGGGATTGGAATTTGTTAGCCACTTACAGAAAACATCAGGAAAAGTCATCTAAAGTAAATCAAATTGTACAACTCGAAAAACAGATATGTGAGTTGCAAAATCAGATTGCAATGTTAGTGTCAAAATCGATTGTTAACAGCTAAAACAGACACGTACCAAAATGTGGCTGAAAAAGCTGCAATACGTGTAGTGCAGTACAAATATCAGAAAAGGGATAAAATTAACAAAAGGAAAGTACAAATGAATATCACTAAAACAGGGGTAGATGGGGACATTTGGTTTTCTTCAGATCCCTATGATCATTCTGATTCTGATGAAAATGCAAAACCAAAACTTGGGAGAAAATTGCAGTCCACGCCTAATAACCCTAATGGTGAGCTGTTAAATGCATTGGAAGATTTTACTCAGCAAGAAATAGGTGACATATATGACAGATTCAAACAAAAACTTGGAGAAACTTTGATAGCATGGGTGGTTAGGTTATACAAAACAGGGGCTGCTGATATTAGTCTGGATGGTTATGATTCTCAGAAGTTTTGCCTTATAAGTTCTGACTCAACAATACAGGATCATTTTGGAACTTGTTAACCCAAATATGACTACATTGTTGCAGCGTGTAGTGGAATGGTGCAATACACGATACCCCACATAGGTTGATTGGCCTCCTAATGATAAAATTTGGTACACTTTGAAGGATGCAATTCAGCGTATCAAAGAAGAGGGAATGAAAACTGCTATTTGTATAGGACTGGCAGATGCATTAATGCAGTATGCACTGTCTGTATCTTCAAGAAATAAAATAATCAGACTAGCTCCTCCAGCTTGCATACATGTAATGGTGACAATATTAATCAAACAAGTAACTCTCTTTCAGATGTCATTGAAGCAATTAGGCAGTTAGGAGAGTTGAGAGATTGGGGACGTAGGAGTAATGCGGGAGATGGGAGAGAAACTATTCGAATGTGGAGATGGAAGCCAGAGACACCACAGGCACCAATAATATGAAACTTTTATTGAGCTCTTTCGTCTCCGTATAATAGACTTTATCACATGGTGTGCGGTTGTGTTGTTGCCTTTCTGTGCATATTTTCCTAGTTTCGTTGTTTGGATTTGGTGTTTTTTGGTGTCTTTGTTGCTGCATGGAAGGAAATGTACAGATGGCAGCCACTACAAGGATGGATATGGCTTTATTACTTCAAACAGTGGCTTCACTTTCTAATACTGTGTCAGAACTAACTAGTAAGGTTGATGTCTTAATGACCAAGCTGAATAGCAGGTCATATTTATCAGCAGATGTTGAACAAAACTGTTCAGTCCTTTCGGCTCTCTGGGGTGACGCCTGCTCAGAGAAGTCAATGTCAAGGAAACCAACTGCCTGAGGCGAATTGCCTGACCAATGGGGATGCAAGTAATTATCAGCATGACTTGTCTGGGCGTGGAGTGAACGGAGGGGAAGCCAAGTACGCCTGTAGCCGTGGAGCAATGGCTTAGGACTGAATTCAACATCTCTAGCATGGATTCGGCTGCTGCTGTTGAGTCGGGAAATTTTGATGAACAACTTAAATCATTCCAGGACTTTACATTTAAATATAAATGGCTGCAGCTGGAAAATAGCTATTTTCAGGTATGTTTGAACAGGGAACATATTCCTAAAGGCCTCCGGTCTTGTAAATTTCCGACTGGGTTAGTTAAAGATTTGCAATCGCATAAAGAACTGTTCTTCTTCTTCTTTCGGCTTTTCCCAGTTAGGGGTCGCCACAGCGGATCACCTGTCCACTCATGATTGGCAGTGGAGTTTTACAGTGTAGAGTTGCCAGCCCGGCGCCCAACCTTCCACAGAAGGCACACAGACACACACACACACACACACACACACACACACACACACACACACACACACACGCACTCGTGCCTATGGCCAATTTAGAGTGTCCAATCCACCTACAGCACGTCTTTGGGATGTGGGAGGAAACTGGAGCACCCGGAGGAAACCCACGCAACCACAGGGAGGACATGCAGACTCCGTACAGAAGGCACCCCAGCCGAGAATCGAACCAGAGAACCTCTTGCTGTGAGGCGGCAACGCTAACCGCTGCATCACCGTGGCCGCATAAAGAACTGTTAAAACTGTTTAATAGACAGGGATGCGAATTACTACAAGTATTAATGGCTGATAAGAAAATGGCTTTGTTGTTGAGGGACATTAATAGACTAGAAGCTAGTATAAAAAGTAATTTGTTGTTTGATACAAGACAAAATGAGATTTTTAACATTTTGGACATTGATTTGAAAAAATTAAAAACAAGGAAAGAAAAGAAATTGTTAAGGGACAAACGAGACTATGAGGTTAATAGGGTCTACCCAGGTCCCCCTTTGGGGCAGCAAGATGCATACCTGAATGGGAACGGCAACAGTGATTTGTGTGATGAATTTGACTGTGAAACTAGTAACAACATCTGTGAAGTCCCTTTAGACCCTACTCCATTGAGATGGTCAGAGAGGTTTGCAGAACCAGAACAATCAGGGCCGGAAGAATTGGAGGCCTGGGTTCCAACCTCGACAGATTCAATGGAGGGGGAGAAGAACAGTTTACCAGAATTAGATTTTATGAACTATGAAAACATGGACAATGATGGGGTCCACAATTGTTAATAATCTTTGTGTTGATTTCACTGTTTACTACAGTCATTAATGTTGGGCCTGAATGGGCTGAATTATTTTCCAAAGGTTTTAACTTTGTGCGTGCAAGGAAAGCTAATTTAATTGATACCATTTTACAGTTGAAAATGTTTTGTAGGCAACTGAATCTTGCTATTTTTTTTCTGGTGATAATTTGAACCCTAATACAGGACGGTTGTCTAGACCTAGTTTGTTTATACCCCCCCTGTTCATCCCACAGTACAGATTTTTGAATCCCTTTGTGAGTTAGAAATTAGGGAAACTCTGACAAAGGGTAAACCGTTGGCACCCTCTAATTTGTCCGCGGCTGAAACACTTCTGTTGAAGGATATTTTAGACAGAGGTGATATAAGACTTCTGAAACCGGACAAAGGAGGGGGACTGGTTGTTATGGACAAGGAGGTGTATAATGGGAAAATTTTCACTATGCTCTTCAGTTCCACCTGTACTGAAGTGTCCAAGAATGAGTTAAACTTGGCTTACAGGCACATAGACTTGACCTTAGAAGAACTACTTTTAAATGGTCAGATTAGTTTGGATCTCTTTGATTTTTTGAGTTTCAAACATCCCAAAATTCCAACTATTTTTGGACTCTTTGCTTAGCAAAATATATCGATAGCAAAGTTAAACATGTATTAAATGATAGGCAATGGATGATAAAGGATTGTTGGGATTTTTGGGGAAAAATCAAACCTGAGATGTATTCTGACAATTTGATTATGGTCACAAGTGACATCTGTGACCTTTTTTCTGTAATTCCATACAAAATTGGGGTCGAGTGGTTCTATGATTATCTTTGTTTAAATTCTAGTATGGACCATAAGACTATTTTAACACTCCGTACTTGTATGGAACTAGTACTCGACAACAATTTTATTACTTTTGAAGGCCAGATTTTTAAACAAACCCAAGGTGTGGCTATGGGTGCTTGTTGTGCCCGGTTTTCGCCAACATTGTTCTTGCTCATTGGGAAGACTTGTACATTCTAGACTCAGGATTTAAAAGTATGTGGGCACTGTATGGTTGGTATTTGGATGATTTGGTTCTTTTTTGGACAGGTAGTGAAGTTGATTTGGATAGGTTTTTTACATATATTAACAGTACTACACATTTCTTGAAATTTACTATGGTTAAAGATGTGTATCAGTTAAACTACTTGGACATTACCACTAAGAAGGACCTTGATAGGAAGACTTTTACTTCCCATTTATACAGGAAACCCACATATTCAAACTCTTGTTACATTTTCAGAGTTGACATCCATCTCAGCAGAAGAAGTCCCTTGTTAAAGGGCAATATGTGAGACTTGCAAGGATAATTTCTGAGGAATCTGATTTTTTGGCTGAATGTAATATGTTGCAGAACATGTTGGAAAAAAGGGGTTACCCTGCTGTCTTTGTTAATAGTATTTATAGTGAAGTATTGGAAAAAAGACAGCAAGTACTTACAAAGTTTTGCTTTTTTCTGGTCTTCCTGAAAGGGTAGAGAATGTAGGTGGTAACAGATTTGGTAGGGCTCAGATTCTTACATACACTTTGGATTTCTTTGATATAAAAGAAATCATTAAAAAACTATGGTGCATTTTCAACCTAGACAATGAAGTTTCGTGTAAGGTTGGTACACAACCCTTTATTGTTTACAAAAGGGATATGTCCTTGAAGGGACTAATTGAGGGGAAGAAAATGGAAATTTTGGACACAACTGGTAATAAATGTGGTAGATGCAGTCAGTGTTCTTATATCATGGAAGGATCTAAACTAGTAGGTAAAGGTTTTGGGACCATTTGGCTTAAGAAAAAATAATACTGTTTTTCTAAAGGTGTGGTGTATCTTGCAGTCTGATTCTTGTGACAGTTTATACATAGGAAAAACTGTTAGAGCTCTAAAACAAAGAATCTACCAACATCTTTACAATATAAGACAGAAAAATGAGGGCAATGCCCTCTATAAACATATTAAGAAGTTTCCCACTCATTCATTTAAATTTGGGGTCATTGACCATGTGGACCTGGGTTCTAGAGGGGGACCTTCAGATGTATATCTTGAGTTTTTTTTAACTCAAATGGCAGATCTGAACAAACTCTTGTATTGCACCTGACCTTGGTGATTGTCTCTTGGCTCTTTAAGGTTAACATCAATGTATTTTATTTAACAATATTTATCAGTGGTTGACCTATGTAAATGTCACTACTTTATTTGAATTGATGGTCTTTTATTCATATAATATTTTTTCAGGGATATTGTACTTATGAACACTAGGTATTTTGACCTTGATGTAGTGTGAACAGGTTTTCACAAATGTTTGTGTGTTGGGGGAAATGATGTCAAGTCATGTGGGATTTATTCAACCTATGAAATGCTGAATGTGTTTTTAAAAAGGAAATTTTATTGATTTATCTGTTATTCTGAAGAAGTCTTTTGACGAAAGCACGCTCAGTAAATCTCTTTATTTTATTAAGTACATGGTGTGCTGTTCTGTTGCCTTTCTGTGCATATTTTCCTAGTGACAAAATTGGAGAGACAATTTGAACATGGCTCTGCAAATTTTAAACAGACCAATTGCAGAAAGTGAGACTCCTTATGTTGCTACCAATACCATTATGTACTGGGAAATGAAAGATAGTGCTTTGTCTCCATTTGGAGCAACTCCAGAAGCAGCAGGTTTAAATTTGCATGCCTTATATAGGTCAAAACCCAGAGACATTCAGTTGATTGAAGCAAGAATAGGAGTTCAAATACCTCTTGAACATTGTGGTTTGATAGAGCCCCAACCAGGACTAGCTTTAAAAGTTATACAGATTATGGGAGATGTCATTGATGCTGATTTACCAAAGTTAAATCAAAGTGATATTGATAAGCAGTGACACTTCAGACTTGTTAGTACAAAAGGGGGACAGAGTGGCTCAGCTTCTCATAATACCAGTGTATGGTGGGTCTGTGGTAAAAGAACCGCCCCCACCACTTTGAAGGTTAGAGGAGATGAGGGATTTGGATCCACAAACATGAATAATGGTGCAAAAATTTGGCTCCAATCATTACCTGACCCAGCTGAAGTTGTTGCTACAGAAAAAGATAGCACCATTCTAGTAATGAGACCAGGACAGGAAAATGGGAATATGTACCTGCAAACAAATGTTAGTATTGCCTTTTTGTGATTTCAGATTCCAAATGCATAATAATCGCTGTACTACGTGTGGAGTCCATCTGGTTAAATCTGTAACACTGGGCATGAAAGTACAAAAACTTAATACTATAACAATGCAATGGAGATGGATGTCCAGCTAATGAAGGTTGTGGCATTGCAAATATGACAATTGCAAGGAATGTAACTATTTTAGAGCACGAAAGGACATGTGTATCTTCAGTTGGTAGATGGAGAAGTTACAACTGAAGTAACAAAACAGATAAAAATGCTGTAATCCTGATATTAATTGTAACAGAAATGATGAAACTATGTGTAACTGTTGTAAAATGATAAGACAGTTTTAATTTTAACAAATATAATATAGAACAAAATATTACTGAATTATTTTGCATGAACAGTCTGAAATTAGTAATAGGAATGCATGGGCTTTAGTTATAACTATACTAAATAATAATCCTACAGCACATTTTGATCAAATAGCTAAAATTCCTTCAACATGTAAATAGGTTGGGATAAAAATATCAAAAGACTATATTGCATTTTAATATTGCTTTCCCGAGCACTAAAATGTGTAGAAGACAAGCTTGGTATGACACCTTGTTAGGTATGAGACGTTGGAACTGGATTAGGAACTCTGAATGTAATTGATGTTGAAGTCTTAGTTAATAAATTGAAAACTACCGGTCAAGATATCTCTCAAATTGTCCATTTACAAGCTTAGTGGAACCCCACTGTGTGGCACACTCAAAAACAGTTTAATGATAATTTAAATTGTGATGCAAATGTAACTCAACTTGTAAACTGGACCAAATATACTCTACAGAATATGTTTATGCAGATACAATGGAATTCTGTTCAAACTAAATTATTAAATAATGAATATGTTTGGTGACAGTTGTTTCACAAATAGATTCCTAAGAAAAGTTGGATAAAGATATCTTCTGGTAAAAAAAAAAAAAAAAAAAAAGAAGCACTGATAAACATTGTATTGGACAGATAGTTCATTGTATTGGACAGATAGTTCATTGTAATGTTACTGATACTGGAATAATGTGTGAATTTTTAGTATTTGGTCTTCCTATATATCCTTTTCAGTATTGGCTAGCAGAAGTGGAAGGAAATTATATAGATTTTTTGAACAGCATGCACATTTGGAACATTAGTCTGTTCCTAGTATCAGTGCAATCTGTGGACAACATTCTCCTGTATATGAACCATGTTTCCTTCAGCATTCAGTTAACGTATGTAAATGGACTATATTGCCTTTTGCTCTGCAATTTGTATGTTTTAGTAACTAATCAGTCATTGTCATATAATATTGGTCGTCCTTTTGTAGGATGTTTAAGTAATATGACACATTTGATTTGGCATAATGAAACTTGTGTTTTTACTCCTGAGATTCATACTGGAGTATTTTTTCTCTGGCCACCAGAAGCTCTTAATTATCGCAACCTCGCCTTTTCACTGAATTCTTTGTATACTGTAATTACTAATCCTCATCAGATACAAAAACATTTACAGATTGTGAATCACAGTATATTGCGTCATGAAATGAACAGTATAATTGTGGGTGATAAATTGATTCATTTTGCAAGAAAGACTGAATCAGTTACAGCACATAACTGGTGGGATACGTTCACCGGATGGAAATCATAAGGGACCAAAGTGTTAAATTGGATAATACACCCAACATTAATAATAGTAGATCTGAAGTAGGATATTCATTTGTCTGCAACCTGTGGGTTATGGATCCGATATCGGATCCGAACCGGCATGGTTTTCCAGCTATGGATCCAAGCTCTCAGCTCCTCCCCTCACCGATAATGCCCTGCTCTACCCTCATGACCTCAGATCTCGTTTGCCGCGCTGGTGACTGGATTTGGGTACATAGCTCTCAGCTAAGTGGATTTTGTTTCTTGTAAAAATCAGAGAATTTTTTGGTTTTTTGAGTGATTCTGAGTGAAAGTTTAGGTTTCCCTTTCTTATAAGTGTATTTTGACTTTATTTGAGTTAAATTAAGTAATTTTATTCCCTCCCCTCGCTGTTGCGTAGAGTGTGTGTGTAGGCCTGTGTGTCCTTTTATTTTAAGTTACTTTCTGTAGCTTTAGTGATTTATAGATTATGGCTGACCAGCCTAAATCTATTTTTTCGAAATGCTCCGAGTGTGGCCATAAGCTCTCACCGGCTGATGGCCACACTCGGTGTGTTAAGTGTCTCGGGGTTGAACACCTCACATCTGGTTGTTCCATTTGTGCAGGGTTCAACCCCAGGGCACTGAGGGAGCGGAGGTCCAAGCTGGTCTTGGCGGGTCTTTTACCGCCAGACTCGGCTCCGGCCTCCGCTCCTTCGGGGACTACTGTGGCTACAGTTGTTCCCCCTGTGGCACCCCCTCCTGCTCCTGGGACTCAAACTCCCGCTTCTGGAGAGGAGAGGGATGCTACTAAAAAGGACCGGAGGGAGAAGCACCACAAGCGGCGGGCCGAGACCTCTGTTTCGGCCCCGCCAGCCAAGCGGGCTTCTCCCCCGGCTCCGCTGTCGGTTTGGTCTCCTCCTTCTCGGCTCCGGTCCCCTGTGTGCTTTTCACCGGGTCCTGAGGAGGAGGAGACCCGATCTCCGTCGAGGCTATCGAGGAGGCACTCCAGGCCTACCTCGGTAGCCTCTTCGAGATCTACCCATAGCCTTTCTGATGCTGATCTGGACCGGATGATGAGAAGGTTCATCCAGGCCCAGATGCAGATGGGAGTGCTCTTGCCTCCCCTCCGGGAGCTCAACACCCTTCTTTAAGCCTATTGCTCCTTCTCCGACCCGCTATCCGGGTTCGGAGCAGCTGGTGCCGAGCAGCTTCGGAGCCGGGCGTGGGTCGGCGCCGATAGTACTTGGTACTTCGGATCCGCCCCTGCCCTCGAGTGCGCCGGACCCGATCTCGGAGCCTGGATCCGAGCCGGATCCGGGGATCAGTGCTCCTTCGGCGCCGTCTGTGTCGGAGCGCACTGTCCCTTCAGATCCGAGTGCTTCGGCGCCGGCTCCGATCCACTCTTCGGATCCGAGGGGGAGCCGATTGTCGGATCCTTTGGTCGAGGTCGGCTCCCCTTCGGCTTTTGATGTAGTGGAGAGGGCTCTGTTGAGGGTCTCCGGACCCCGGCACTTGTTTCGGCTCCGTCCCGCGCTCCCTCTGCACTGGGCCAGGCTTCCACCATCCGGCCCCTGGGACAGCCCGTTTCTGTGCCCCAAGTTGCTCCTATGGAGCAAATTGCTGCTTGCGAGGACTCCTCTGACAGCCCCCCAGAGGAGGTCCCTCGCAAGCATACGCAAAAGGAGGCACATTGACTCCCGAGTCTCTCACAGAAGACACTGACTTGGAGGAAGGGGAAGGCTCCCCACGGTCACCCTCGAGGATGTCTCCTTTGGAGACATCATGGAAATACTCCGTATAAGGGGGTGGTCTGCCCCAAGTCTTCCTCGGACGAGTCCGTGTTCTTGGAGGCATTTGAAACGGGCCCGTCTACCTCTTGGGTGTCCCCCCCTGCCGACCCCCTGGTGGACCTTATTACCACCAGGGCGTGGAAGGAACCGGACACCGTGGAGCCAATTCCCAAAAGACCGGATAGGATCCTTAGTCCGCCATCCGACCGGACCCATTGGAGTAAGGGGCCTCCGGTAGATGCCATGTTGACGGCGGCCACAAAGAGGGAACTGGCTCAGGTGAGTCCTCAGTCCACCCACCGAGCAAGGAGTCTCGGATGATGGACCGCTTGGGGAAGCGGATGTTCAGTTCGGCGACCTTCTCAGTAAGGGCGCTGAACTATTTGGCACATGTTATTCGGATGCAGCGAGATCTTATTAAGAATACGCTGCATCCCCTGAGTCCATTTCGGAGGAGGACAGAGTTCTGCACTCCACCCGTATGGCCACTCTTAGGTCAGTTACAAATACTTCTATGCGGCTACTCTCCCATGCAACGGAGGGCGCTAGAGCTGCGGGACAGGACTGGTCACTAGACGCCAGGCCTGGCTCCGTCACTGCGATTTTTCTGAGCCCTTCAAGGCGCTGCTTGAACGCCCCTTTGATGGTTCTGCTCTGTTTGGCAAGACCGTTCGCGACGTTGACCCAGAGCGAAAAGGACGGAAGACGCTGTCTGCCGTCGGAATCCGCTTCTCTGCACCCCAGAGGCCCTATTCTAGGAACCAAAAGGGTCAGAAGAAGATGTGGTTCGAAGTCGCAGCAGTCCCAGCCTGCTCCGGACAACCAGTCCTTCCGTGGCAGAGGAGGACAGGGAGGACGCCGCCCTAGAGGCAGAGGGGCTCCCAGAAACTTCGGGTCCAGGGAACCTTTCTCTGAACGGCCCGCGCAGCAACCCTGTGGGTTGCCCGACTGCTCTACTCTGGAGGCAGTCGGGGACGCTTCCGGGGCACCTAGCGGCATGGGAGTCCATAACATCGGACCGCTGGGTTCTCCAAATCATATCCAGGGGATATCGCATTCCTTTCCTTCACCTTCCAAAGTTGAAGTCCTCCCAGACGCCCCACCCGGTCAACGGGAGGCCGCTTTGGCAGAAATTGGCCATCTGCTAAAGAAAGGAGCCATCCAGCCCGTTCCCCAGACCAGATCGGATCAGGGTTCTACTCCAGATTCTTTTAGTGCCAAAAAGACGGGGAACTAAGACCAATCCTAGACCTCTCTCTCTTGAATCTGGCAGTCCCCAAAGAAAAATTCAATGGTCACTCTGCAATCTATTCTCCCCTTCTGGGAGAAAATCACTGGATGTGCTCGATAGATCTCAAGGACGCGTACTACCACATCCTGATGGACAGGCGCCCAGGAGGTTTCTCCGCTTCCGGCTGGGAGCCAGTCACTACCAGTTCGGGTCCTTCCCTTTGGTCTCACCACAGCCCCCAGGGTGTTCACCAAAGTACTAGCAGTGGTAGCGGCCCACCTGAGGCTTCAGAGGGTGCAGGTCTTTCCCTACCTGGGCCACTGGCTTCTGACCGCCCCAACAAGGCCTCTACTTCTCTTGGCCTGAGACTCCTTTCTCCATCTTGCTCCCTTTCTGGGCATCACAATAAATACAAAAGTCCAACCTGGCCCACACAGCTCTTAGATTTTATAGGGGCCAGGCTAGACACAAGGAGTTTACGAGCCTTCCTCACTGCGGACAGAGTTCTAAATCTGCAGCTCCAGGTGCGGGCCATTCTCCATTCAAGTTCTGTTCCAGCGGAGTTGGTCCTGAGGGCCCTAGGGTCCATGGCTTCGGCTATAGCACTTCTTCCTCTTGCCAGGCTCAATATGCGCATTCTACAGTGGACGCTCTTAGTACAGTGGTCATACCTTGCTCTCCCCATGCATCATCCCATAGCGATCAGCAAGGCTTGCCAGCGGTCCCTCTTGTGGTGGCTCCACTCCCCGGATCTCCACAAAGGCCGCCCATTTTGTGCTTCTCCCCCTCTCGCCACGGTGACCACGGACGCCTCCCGCCTCGGGTGGGGGGGGCACTTTGCGGGCCAGACAGTCCAAGGCACGTGGAACGATTCAGAGACCTTACTGCATATCAATGTTCTAGAGATGAGAGCAGTGCTCTTAGCGTTGCTAGCACTTCAGGACTTTCTTCCCTTGGGAACAATTGCGATTCAATCGGACAACATGTCTGTTGTCTGGTACATCAACAAGCAAGGGGGAACAAGGTCTTACCCTCTTTGTCGAGAGGCCATGAGAGTTTGGGAATGGGCAATCTCCACCAATCGCTTTCTAATAGCAACGCACATTCGGTCGGTCCAACATCCTAGCGGACAAGCTCAGTCGCACCATTCTGACCCCTTACGAGTGGTCTCTCAATTGTCAAGTAGCGGAACGCATATTCGCACGGTGGGGAACCCCTTCATGCGATCTTTTGCTTCTCCCTCAAACACCAAGTGCGACAGTTTTTCGCTCTAATACCTCCTCCCGGAGGTACCCCAAGAGACGCTCTGGTGCATGCTTGGCCACCCGGTCTTCTGTATGCCTATCCACCCTTGCCTCTGATGCTGCAAGTTCTTCTGAAAGCCTCTCGGGTGGGTTGCAGAATGATTCTCATTGCTCCATTCTGGCCTCGACAGATCTGGTTCCCCTTCCTAAGGTCTCACTCGGTGAATCCTCCTTGGATTCTAGATCCCATCCCGGATCTGATATCCCATCCATCCTGCATTCCTACTCCGAACCTGGACAACCTGAAGCTGACCGCTTGGCTGCTCCAGTTCCACTCTTGATAAGGACTCCCGGTATTTCTTCACCTGTAAAGGCTATTTTGGTGGCGGCTCATAAACCATCCACTAGAAAGGTTTACCGAAGCAAATGGAAACGTTTCTCTGTGTGGGCGGAGCGGCAAGGCCTGAATCCCTTCACGGTTCCTCTCCCTTTAGTGCTTGACTTTCTAACCACTCTCTTTAACGATGGTGCCAGCAGTTCCACAGTCAAAGTTCAACTGGCGGCAATTTCTCACTATCACATTGGCCATGACTCTAATCCTCTTATGTCAGCCAAATTGTGTAAAATATTTCTTAAAGGTACTTTTCTTCTCAGGCCCCGTATAAAACAAGCAGTTGCTCCTTCGGCCCTTTCATTGGTCCTACAGGCCATGACCGCTCCTCCTTCGAGCCAGCGGCTACGGTGGATCTCAAATTCTTGTCCTACAAGACAGCCTTTTGGTAGCCATTACATCAGCCAAGAGAGTTTCTGAACTTCAAGCTTTATCAGCTAAACCTCCTTACTTGGTATTTCATCCGGACCGTGTCTCCCTCAGGACCAACCCGTCCTTTCTTCCTAAAATCGCTTCTGAAGCAAACATCAATCAATCCATTAACCTCCCTGTTTTCTTCCTAAATATGAAAACAAAGGTGAATATAAGCTACATTCACTAGATGTTCACAGGCAACTTAGATTTTATCTGAACAGGACAGCTGGTCATAGGCAATCCGACCAGCTGTTTATTTCCTTTGCAAAATTCAATTTGGGCAAGCCAATCTCTAAAGTTTCTCTGTCCCGCTGGATTTCACAGTGCATTTTATTGGCTTATCAAGCTTCAGGAAGGCCCGCACCGGAGGGTGTTCATGCCCATTCAACCCGGTCAGTATCTACCTCGGCAGCCTTCAAGGCTAGGATTCCTCTAGATGATATTTGTGCAGCAGCCACGTGGGCTTCATCTCATACGTTTATTTCCCACTATAAGTTGGATCTTGCATCTAGGGGTAGAGCATCCTTTGGCTCAGCGGTGCTCGGAATATCCTTCCATGATGGCCGCCCAAGATTCAGGTAGCTGGGGACTCTGTCCCACAGGTTGCAGACAAATGAATATCCTACTTCAGATTTAGAAGTTATGTACTCACCATAACGTTCCATCTGAGTAGGTGTATTCATTTGTCTGCAACCATCCCGCCCTCCTATCCCCCTGGCCTTTCAGTTTCCTGCATATTCCTTGTTACCCTTTTTAGGGTATTGTTGCTTTGGCAAACTCGATCTGAGGTCATGAGGGTAGAGCAGGGCATTATGGGTGAGGGGAGGAGCTGAGAGCTTGGATCCATAGCTGGAAAACCATGCCGGTTCGGATCCGATATCGGATCCATAACCCACAGGTTGCAGACAAATGAATACACCTACTCAGATGGAACGTTATGGTGAGTACATAACTTCTAATTTTATTAACTGTTTGGAATTGCTATTTAACATATCGTATATACAAAAAAGGCTTCCCAAGTATTATTAGTTTCTTATACCTAAGACAGTAGTCAAAGGACCGAATGTGATATGAAAAGTATACTTTGAGAGTGAGTGAGTGGACTGCTGACTTTGTATGGTAAAACTGATATAGTAAAGGGTTAATATTCTTTATGCTGTATTTCCTCTATTTCTATACAACTGTGGGAATGAGGTTATTTTATGACTTGTTTTTCACGTTCCTTCTTTTATGTAGCTATGGGAATGAGGCTACATTATGACTTGTTGTTTTACATTCCTTCTTGTTTATGCACAAGCTTCATGACCTTGAGAGTTGTTTTGCACATTCCTTTTATATTTTCAATTAACCACATGAACTAGCAGGCTTATTTGGAGCATTCCTGGGTGTCCGTCCAGTGCCTATGTTGTGTTTCAGCATAATCTTTGCTAATCCTGTGTGCCATACACATTCCTTTAAAATGACTTTCTGCCTGTTCAGATAGAAGCCTCACCTGTGGAGTGGACTCACTGCCCAGGGACTTTCCTGATAGAGACTTCTGCCTGACTGAAAAGGGGCTTCCCAGTTGAAGTGTTGGCAAGGATGAAGCTTTTAACTTTATCTGTGATGTATTATGTTATTTCTTGATATGTGATGAATTGCTCTAAGTTATACTATGTTTTTTTGGGTCCACTTTGTAATATCGAAATACTGAAATCTCGAAATTCAGTATTTCGAAACCACAAAGCCGAAAACCCAATCACAACTCAGAAATACGAAAACACACAACCGTGAAATTCAAAATCCCGTAACTATGCTACACATACAGCACACACACAAACATACACAACCCCCCCCCCCCCACAATCAAACCAACTCATCTAAACTACATATAAGCAGGGGTCAAGCCCCCCCTGCACCCCCATGTGGGGGGCTGCCCCCCACACTTATATAGTCTAACTCCGAGATCGCACAAACAGAAACACAAATGGAAATCACACACACATCTTACAGCCCCTCAAGCACACAGATAACAGTCACAACATACACTTACACACACGAAACTCCTAATCAACATACTTACACACACACAAACTTACCAAAATTAAACCCAAACATCCACACGCCGTACTGCCGGAAGCAGAAATTCAAAATATGTGTGCTTCAGTATTTTGAATTTCGCACTTCTGCCGGTTTCGAAAATGTGAGTCTGCGGCTTTATAGGTTCGAAATACTGAATTTTGAGATTTCAGTATTTCGAAATTAAAAAGTGGACCACTTTTTTATATGTATTGTCTAATTTTACAGTAATAAAGTGACTGTTGCCTGATTTCATTATCTTGATCATTTCTGATTCTGTTAAAATTAAACTCGTTAGGCAATACAAGATGATAAAGTCCTCCTAACTACTGTTGGTGTCTGAGAATCTTGAGCATGTGTTGGAATGATTTACTGCTGAGTTTAAGGCAGTTTGGATGGAAATAAACACCTCCAAGTCAGAGGGTA
Source organism: Protopterus annectens (assembly GCF_019279795.1). Lineage (NCBI taxonomy): Eukaryota > Metazoa > Chordata > Ceratodontiformes > Protopteridae > Protopterus > Protopterus annectens. The sequence goes on from NC_056748.1 coordinate 938,235,166, forward strand.
TCTCTGTTTCAGAAAGGAGTAGATAGCTCTCAGCAGGCCTCTGTGGGAGGAGGGGAACACCTGTCTTGGATTGAAGAGTTTCATTCTGTTATGGCCTTGTTCATGAGTGAAAGTAGAGGAGATCTGGAGAGTGATCAGCAGGTAGATACAGCAGTCGCAGTACTGCAGCTGTTGTGTTGGACTCTGCTGTTGTTGCAGAAACTGAGTCATAGGACAGAGTTGTCACTTCACTTTATAGGTCAATCTTTGCCCCATTCTCCATGTGGGAGAGAGCTTTGGGTGGTGACTGAAGTGATGGGGGTCACTGATTTTAGTGGCAGAAATGAGATTACTTCACAAGGCAGTTGGGTTTACTCTATGTGATAGAGTGAGGAGCTTAGCAGTTCTTTGGAACTTTGAGTTCATCAGTTCTCCTCCAGTATGAGAAACGTTGCTTGAGATGGTTTGAGCATTCAGTGGAGATGCCCTCGGTCATCTAACACAGGAAGTGTACCTGACAGTACCCATGAGGAAGGGGACCCTGCAGCAGGCCTAGGATATGTTGAATAATAATGTCTTGCAGCTTGCTTTTTAATGCTTGGGGATACCATAGGACAATCTGTAGACTACTGCTGGAGATATGGAATATGGATTGCACTGCTCTGCATGCTGTCATTATGATTGTCACCAGGACAATTATATTCTCCCCTCCCCCAACAGAGGGTTTTCCATCACCTTGGTCAGCTGGGTGCTGTTAATAGTATTGCGTGTTATCTAGCTCTTTTCTTTTTTTCTTTATTATTTATTTGCAATTTAACTGGTAAAGTCCACTGGGCCATTCAGAGCCCATTTTCAGTGGAGGCCCGGGGAGAAAAGCTCCTCAGCAGAAACAAATTAGTTTACAAAGTTAAAAACATGGTTAGCAGTCCAGTGGCAAGACAATTAACGGTGACAAATAATATTTTTTGAGATAATTAGAGCATAGATGAATTTTTGGTAAACATATCATAAAAGTGAACATAAAAAGTACATCATTAGAACTTGGGTATTCAAGGAGGCTGAGTGCAAGTACAGTTCTAGATGGAAGATAGGTATACGTGTAGAGAAGTTTTGAAGTGGGCAGGATTTTGGATTGTTCTAATGGCTAAAGGTAGAACATTCTAATTTTTGGCTAAACAATAAGCATAAAGAAGTTGGCCAGGTTGGTTTGGCTTGTAAAGCTGCAGAAGTTGCTGATTCTCAGATCTAAGGGGCCTATCTGGGAAGGTAGTAGGTGAAAATAGAGCTAAGGTCAAGATAATCAGAAGATGAGTTTGTGAGTTGTAGTTAGTTGCAGGTAGTTTGGTAGGTCAGCCATTTTAGGGAGTGTAGAGCAGTACAATGATGAGAGAATTTTATTTATTTTATTTTATTTGACATTTGTTTACCGGGAATGTCCGACTGGGCCATTGGCCCATTTTCAGCAGAGGCCCGGGGAAAAAAAGCTTCAAGCAGATATTTACATACAGTTGCATAAGTTTAGCAATGGTGATGGTATTAACAAGAAGACATAGATTATAGGAAACCGCTATGTAGGAGAGTCATCCTGTGAAAAAGGACAACGGATTAAATCCAGGAAGAATATCATTCTGTTAAAAACCTAGCTTAGGAGTGCCTATTAAACAATGTGAGTATTATTTTTACCATATAAGTAAGCTATTCTGTTTGTTAGTTTATGATAAAGTAATATTATGAAGGATGAAAATGAGAGGAGGAGAGGATAAGAGATGATGAGATACTAGGTGGTTAGTTTGAGGGGAGGTATAGGATTTAGATAGTAATGAATCAGTATAAAGTGCAGTCTTGGTATTTATGGTACAGGGGATGGTACAGGAACAAATACATGATATTAGCCTGGGGTGGAACAGGTACATAGCCACTTGTTGATAAGGTGATCTTTTAGTAGTTGTTTCAATGTGGGAGTACAGGTGGTATTTAGGATTTCTTGTGGTAAGGAGTTCCAAAGGGTAGCAATTCTATTAGAGAAAAGCTGTTATTCGATTTGGTTAGTTTTAGTAGGTTTTAGTTGGAGAATCTTAATGTGAGAGCTCAGGAGTAGGGTTGAACAAGGTTTTTGAGAGCAAGGCAGTTGTTAAGGTGGTGGAAGATGCTATGGGTGAAGTTGAAGGTAAGCAGGTTGGGGAGTTCAAGCCATTTTAGGTGCTGCAGTGCTTTGCAGTGGTGTGTTTTGGATGTGAGGTTTGAAGCAAATCTAATTTAATTATTTTATTGTAGCACGACTCATCTGGTTAAGTCCATTTTTCGGGGATTTGTGAAAAAGGGGGCTGTGTATAGTGGCGTAGAAAGAAAGTGAGTGGAGTCAGTGAGGTAAGATTTGATATGGTAGAGAGAACTTAATTTGATGTGAACTTTCTTGATGGTTATTGTGAGGTGTTTGTCAAATCTAAGGGGTATTATCTACGGTGACCCCTAGGAGCTTGGTTTGTTCTATTGGCTCTATTTTAGCAGTGTTGGAGGAAGTGATGGTGAATGGTAGTGGGAGGTTGGCTAGTTTATTACTGGTGAAGAGCATTGGCTTAGTTCTAAGTCATTGAGGGCAGTCTGTGTTATGTGACGGAGTTCATGTTTGGATGTTGCTGAGCAGATGAGGGTGGAATCATCCGCATATTGAATGATGGTGGCATTATGTGTAGCTGATGGTTTATTTGTGAAGATGGAAAGAAGTGATGGGCCCAGTATAGAACCTTGTGGTACACCTGTGGTGACGGGTACAAGAGAAGATTGTTGATTATTCCATTTTACAGACTATTATGGTCTGTTAAATAACTTTGAAACCAGGAGAGAGCTATAAGGGATAGGTTGAGGTCAGCAAGTTCAGTGAGGAGTTTCTGGTGTGAGACAGTGTCAAAAGCTTTGACATGTCAAGGAATACTGAGGATACTGGAGTGCGGTATTTTTGAGCTGGTTAATAGTATTAGTAAAGTGGTGCAGTGCTTTGGACGAAAACCATGTTGGGAAGAGGACAGTTTTAGTACGTAATGGATTAGCTGTGAATGAATGCATTTTTGCAGGATTTTTGCACAACGGGAGAGAATGGTTCATAGGTTCATAGGTTCATACTAGGCTATCTGCCCTAGGGCATTTATAAGCCTAGCCAGAATGTGTTTGGCTTTCGCCACCCATTTTAAATTTATTTTGCTATGCCCTTTTTTGAGGTTAGTATACTGTGCCTCTGTCTAACAGTGACACAGAAGTGATAATGGGACGATAGTTGTTTAGTTAGGTAGAAGTGCCCTCTTTGTGAAGAGAGATGATGTGTGATGTTTTCCTTGATTTAGGGACATATTGTTTGGCAATTGACCATTTGATTAAGGTAGAGATTGGAAAAGAGATGGATCTTACAGCTATTTTGAAAAAGTTGTTAGGAAGTTGATCTGCGGCTAGAGCTGAGAGTTTTAGTTGTGACAGTAACTTCCTAATGGTACTCGTTTGTACAGCTTTAAAAGAGAAAGTGTTGTGATTATTTGTGGCAAATGAAAGTAGAGATTGGGGGGTGCTGTTGTGGTGTATACCAGGGATAAAATAGGAGCAGAACTGACTTGTGAGGCGATGCTGTCTGAGGAATGTGGGATGGTTGGAGTTGTAGTAGTGATGTGTCCAGGTTTTAGGAGATTGTTGATAGACTGCCAGAACTTTTGAGGATTATTCTAGTACTTATTTTGGGAGACAGTGTAGTAGGATCTTTTGTCTTGTTTGATTAGTTTTTAGAATTTGTTGCAAATTTTGCAATATTATTGAAACGCATCTGGAGTTTGGCCTTTAGAGTGGTTTGAAGGTTGGTAAGTAGAGGGGGTGCTGTACATGAGAGAAGGGAGTTGGGTAAGTGGAGACAAGGGTTTGTTTAGTGGTGGGGCTGAGGAACTGGTTGTGCCTATAGAGGATTCCTAGTTTCTGATGTTGTGTTGCAGGTGAATATCAAATTTTAGATGTTCGTCTATGGTGACTCCTAGAAGTTTTGTCTGGTTGATTTCTATTTGTCTTGCTTTGGGAATAGATATTCAACATGGTTTTGTCTAACAAGGTTGATTTCTTAGAGATGAATAGCATGATCTTGGATTTATTTTTGTTAAGGGTCGGTGGTTATTATACATCCAAGACTCAGTGGTGGAGAAGGCTTTTTGAGTTTTGAGTTGGAATTCAGAAATAGTTAGCCAAACAAGCAATAGTTGAGTCATCTGCGTATTAAATAAGAGTTCTGTGGGTCACGGATGCATGGAAATTATTAATGAAAATATTGACTAGGAGGGGACCAAGTATGGAGCCTTGCGGAAATCCAGTAGAGATGTTAAGATAAAAAGAGAGAGGTTTCCCATTTGACGGCCTGTTGCCTGTCTTTTAAATAGCTTGAGAACCAGTTGAGAGTGGTGGGGAAAGTCCACAGTTTGAGAATTGTGCTAGTAGTAAAGGGTGGGAAGCTGTATCAAATGCCTGTGATAGATCTAAGATGAGGGTAGATACTATTTTCTTGGAATCACTAGCTCTGTTAACAGAGCTAACAGTATCCAAGAAAGATAAGATATGATATGAGGGCAGTTGTACTATGGCCAGGTATGAAACCATATTGCGTAGAAGACAGGAGGTGGTTATGATGTAGATAGGGCATCAGTTGAATGTGAATGCACTTTTCCAAGATCTTTGATATAGGGGACAGAATACTGATAGGTCAAAAGTTGGAAATATCTTATGTTTTTGCCCCCATTATGAAAAAGGAGAATGAAAGCTTTCTTCTATAATTTGAGTACACAAGATTCTTGAATGGATCTTTTATAAGGATACTTATAGGGAATGCAATGGCTTCAGCAGCAAGCTTTCAAACTATGCCATCTGATTCATTTTCACTTTGGAAGGGGAAGCAAGCTGGATCAGGTGGAGCAAATATTTTATCCAAGGGGGATCCCATGCCTCTCAGGAAAGAATAGGTTTCAGTTAGGGTATGTGATAGCTTATAGCTTCAGTGCTTGACTTTTTTATTGTACAATTTGTCCAGACCACAGAAGGTGCACAGCAGCAGAAGCTCTTTATCCATTTTTTTTTTTGCACTGGAAGCTGCAGTAGTTGCAAAATACAGAGCCAGCAAGTTTCCTTAAAAAATAATGCAGTGTCAGAATCTGGATCAGCAGTACAGGTGTATAGAAAATTGCCTGTGGGTGCCTAAAGGATTTTTTTTTCTTCTTTGAAGCCTTTCCCTAGAGTAAAAGGGAGAATGTTAATAGAGACAAAGGCTTTCAGAAATTGTGATAAATACTGTCTTTCTTTGTTTCAAAGTTTGGCTATAGAACTGGCAGTAGTACATTCCATAACAAGCTTTTTCTTCCTGAAAGCTCCCTGGAATGGGGAAGGAAGTAGCCAAACTGATTCAGCTGAGAATTTCTTAGAGGATCAGACACGCATAGAGCAGCAGGGAGGTGGGCAAAAGGGTACTGTTTATACCTTGATTATTCTTAAAAGTATTATATGTTTTATAGAAATAACATGGTGCTTTTTTTGAATATCTTCCCTTTATGCTTTCCCTTTTATTCAAAACAATTCCTTGTTTCTCCAGGAGGAGCTCACCCATGGAAACCCATTCAGCAAACACATGAATGCTTCACTTAAGCAATCTCACAGTGTTTACAGCTATGTCCCTCAAGGTTGTAGTGTATACTAAATTTCTGGATGAAGTGTTCAAAAAAGGCCTGAAAGTCTTTTTTACCCTTCATTGGAAATTATTTCAGACTTGTAGACCCGTGGACAAAAAAATAAAATAAAAGTGATTTTCTAGATTTAAATCACTAAGGTACTTGATGAGATTTCTTCATTTATTCAGTTTGTGCAATATGTGTCATTTGTGGTATTACAGCAGGTCAGTATTTGTTGTTCAGTGCACCACTTTTGCCCTTGGGTTAGCAATCGTGTAAGATTAGATTTATTAATTCATGAGCGCAGCTGTAGGAAAAATGCCTCGGTGCAGCTCAACAACCCTGACTTTTGCCATGATTAGTTTTGCTGCTGTTGTTATCGCAACCTTTTTAAGTGGTGTTGGCCTGCCAGGTACTTGCTTTAAGAAGGAATAAAACGACAAATTCACTAGTCAGTAAAGAGGCTGTTAAAGCTTTCACAGCCTTTTTTTCTCTGAGGACCTGCATCTAAACAGTACTACTAAAAGTGTATTTGCTGTTGCTTGCATTCATCTATAATGTCTCAGATTTCTGAACTTTCAGACATTTTTCTGAAGTTGATGTGAAAGTCTTGCTTTGTTTTAATGCTGAAATGAGATCTGCCGTACCCGCCTTACTTAAGCCCTTTGCTGACCATTTTCAAGAAGGCTGTACCCAGCCGACAATTATTTTTGCTCCCTGCAAGTAAAGGGCAAACTTTGACATACATTCCATGGAAATTTTATGAAAATAACTTGCACATTTACCTATAACATTTCCATAAATTGTCTTGTAAACTTCTAAAACAAAGAACAGCTGCATATTTTTCTCTCCTAAATAATAATTTATTGAAAATCAAGCATGAGAAATTAATTGAAACATTACCTTAACTCATTAATAGAAACCAGTATAAAGTGTAAATAACTTCCACTAACTGCAGAAATGAATGAACCAACACTGAACAGAATGATTAAGTAAAACAGAACAATGAAAATTTGGTGGAAGAAGTCTGGTAAAGCTGTGTAGGCATTGTGTTTCACAGTCACGAATGTGCAAGATACTTTCGAAGTATGGAAATAGCTTGAAAAAACCTTTAGTAAATGTCTTTGCACCCCCCCCCCTCCACCTGGCTTGATGCAAATAACACCAGTAATTAGTAGCAAAAAAGCCACATGGACCTCCATTCTTACCAAGTGTTTAACAGCTGCAACCATAGCAGCTGTTTATTTTTTGACTGCTTTTTCTTTCTTTGCAGCTAGTTTAATGTCCAGAATTGATCCAGAAACCATCATCAGCCCCCTTTTTCCCATTTTCTACATGGGGTCGGCGTATCATGTTAACTATTACCATTTGTCTCGATTCAGTGCCACACTCCTGCCAGCAATGGTTCACAAACAGGCAGGTTGCAGTCTCCAAAAGAAAGCAGCATCCAATGTTCAGCAGCAAAAGACGGCAGTAAACAGTAAAAAACACTAACACTTCTGAGTCTCTCTAGCGCCTCTGCTCTAAGCCTTTTCAGAGTATACCTCAGTCACATATCCCCTCCCTTTTATACTGTTAAAATTCAATCATTCACTTTACCAATAAACTATTTACATCTTTAAAGAAAACATTTCCAATGACATTCCCTATTTAACCTCTTAGTGGTCATAATATCGAACTTTAAAATAAAAACGGATTCCATTTTCCATAATTTACTTTTTATATCCAAATCATATGTTTGTTTAACGAGCCCTAGAACTGTGGCTTGTAACCCCTGTACATTTTTACTATGAAATTCCTTAAAATGTAATGCTGCAGGGTTTGTTTCCCTATCTTTCTTTATATCTCTTGCATGTTCTCTCAACCTTTCTCTAAAACTTCCCTTGCTTTCTCCTTACCACAAGGACATTTTAGTCCATATACTATTTCTGTGCAATCACAGGAATATACACCCTTACACACACAGCTTTTTGGATTTATTTTATGAAAGGCCTGTACAATATACTGACAACAGTTACAACTTCCACAAGGGAAGGTACCCCAACTTTGTATTTCTAGATTTCTTTGTACCGGGGAGGTTGAAATTTTCCATGCACTATAAAATCTTTTGCACTCCTACCCCTCGAATAACAGAAAACTGGAAAGTCATTAATTTTAATTTTTAAACTTACTCTTTATCAAGATGTCCCAGTAATATTTGGTTAACTCCTCCAAGGTAACAGAAAAAATGTATACTTAGTCACAAAAAAAATTAATTTTGTTTTTTCTCATTCTCACTTTTATTCACCCTTTTTTTTATTAAAGCTACCTTTATTTCCTTTCCGTTGTTTTATAACTCTGGCTTTGCTTATCTCTGCCATTTCTTTATTATATCCCCTCTTTATAAAAATTTTTTGCTGTTTCATTGATTTCCCTCTCTCTCACAGTCATCCTCCTCACTACACAACCTTTTGATTGTAAGGAATTCCCCATGTGAAGTAGATCTTCTTGTATGTGGGGGGTGGCAACTACTCCATGTCAAATATGATTGCTTCCTTCAAATTCCTATGTATACCTGTTTGGATATTCTTATTACTTTACCACTTAGCACTGTATCACAAAAATTCATCCAAACACCTTTTTGAACACCATCAAACTTAATATTATAACTATTTTCATGTAAATTTTGTATAAATATTTCCGCTTCATTCCATCCCCCTTTACAAATAAATATCAAGTCATCAACAAGTCTATAATAATGTAAAACATGCTTGACAAAAAAGTCAAGTTTATATATAAATTTATTTTCAAACATTCCCATAAACAGGCAGGCATACATGGGGGCAAAACCTGCCCCCATTGCTGTTCCCTTCAATTGTTTATATAATTCTGCATTAAATTAAAAAAATGTTGTGATTCAAGCAAAAAGTGTTGATTCTAAAATATGATGTGTTTTAGGGGTATCTTTAAGAAAGAACAGTAAAGCCTCAAGACCATGGGTGTGTTCAATAATAGTATATAAACTATGTCCATGACTATAAAAAACATATCATCTTCCCATTTTATATGCTTTATTTTATTTATAAAATCAAAAGAATCCTTAATGTACAAGGGCAATTTCTCCACCTCCCCCCTCAGAAAGGTATGTAAGAAAAAAGCTAAATTATGTGTAAAATAGCCACATGCAGAAACAGTATGTCGCCCCGGAGGGTCCACCAGATGCTTGTGTATCTTAGGTATACAAAAAAATAAGCCATAGTGTTTTCTTTTACTGCAATTTTTTTATGTACATCTTCATAAGAAAAATATTTCAAGTGATACCCTTTTGTCAACAATTCTTTATTCTTTATACTTCAGACTCCAGGGTAGTCTTTGGCAATTTTAACCACAGAAAGTTTGTTTTTCCTTTCAGAATTTGTGCCCTACTCTTTTTCAGCTCTGCATGCCGATCATTAACTATTCTCATATGTAAGCTGGTCTTGAGTCTGTATGAGGATTCTCAAACTTTTTGTTCATTTTTAGTAATTTTTTTGAGGAAAGGTATACTGCTTATGCATTATTTTGTTGTGAAGGACTAGGACAAGTGTATTTGGTGCGTGTGACTAAAAAAATTAGTTCAGCAAATACTATTTTTAGTCAGGAGGTTTCTCTGACTATTGTTAGCTCTGTTATCCACCTGAGACACACCTTTCATGGCTGGGACATGGACCAAGGTCCCACAGAGACTGTCTACCCTTCCCTAAGCTGCAAGAAGAAAAAAGTTATTCAGAAGGCTTTGGTCTTCAATCTGGCTTTCTCCTTGCCTCAGCTGCTGAATGGTGACTCTGCTGTGGCCATCCTTTGTTCCTTGGACCACTTACTTTCCTGGTCCCTTTGGTGATGGTCATCGAGATACCACTATGGTCTGGGAGTCAGGCACTTCCTCTGTAGCTGTACAGTTGCCTTTGCCAGTAAATGTAGATTTGTCCTTGATAAGATATCAGGGAATGATTCTTCACAATTCCTCATAGAGAAGTCTCTTTCCTGGGGTAGGGACCATCTGCTGTGCAGGTGTTTTTCTGAGGGGGGGGGGTCTTTTAGTAAAAGAAAGCACAGGTTTATACATTTTCCTCACTAAAAGTTGATTAACTTCTGGGTCTGGCAAAAAGATTGTTGAGAGCTTTTCAGTCTTTGATCTTCCACCACCTCCACAGAATAGACTGACTTTCCTGTCAGATTCTGGTTCCGTCTGAGGGACAAGATTTAGACTGGGATTGTGTTTTTCATGTTCCCTTATTTCATGAGGTAGAGTCGGACTCTTAAGAGAGCTTTCATTCCGTCTCCTTTCCTGGAGATTTGTATTATTCTAATATAGTTGCTAATAATGTCCCCCCCCCCCCCCCCCCAGTGGCAACAACATACATGTGAAACGCAACAAAGACATTGTGATTTATTATAGTTAGATTTTTGTCAACCTGCACCTGATGTTCTTCGTGTTTCACTGTTGCAGTCATCACATTTGGGTTATCTGCTTGCAGTAGCCCTCAGTCGGCCTGATTAACAAAGTCTTGGGTCCTGCATCTGTTGCTGTCTCTTCTTCCGTGACGTCAGGTCATCAGGGGTATAAAACATGCAGCAGACGCCATTACCCCAGTCTTTCTTGCCGTACGGTGCCCAAAGCAGAAGCAGTTCACAAGTGCCGGTCGGCAGACTCCTGAAATTTTCATTTTCGAGTTTCAGAACCGAAGTCTTCAACTAAAAGCTAAGTACCCCGTTGGGGAAACTTTTTCTTGCTATTAACCGATGTCAGTAAAAGTAAATAATTGCATTACTTGTGGAAAGCAAATACCTCATAAAGATTTTCATTCGTACTGTATTACTTGCCTAGGCCCTGACCACGATGTACCTCGCTGTCGGTTTTGTGCCTTATTTAAACCACAAACTATCCGTTGTCGGTATATTTACTCTTCTAAATATTTTAGTGCTCAGTTCAATTATCCCATTATGTCTTTGTTAAGCCATCCGACTACAGACATTCCGAAAAAACGCAAAGATAGAGACAGAGACAGGCCGCCGAGATCCAAAGCTGCCAACGACAGTTCTCCTAAGCCAGTTGCATGTTAGCCGGTACTCAGGTGTTTTTGCAGCCCCTGATACCTGGTCCTTCAGATTTGCAGGCCTCTACTGAGACCCATTTGGAGTCCGGTATGCTGCGAGATGCTTCAACTGTGGAACCTGCGGATGTCTCTACCTTGGATGGGTCTGGAGCCTCTGTGCAGGCACCGGCTTCTGAGGGTGTATTCAGGCGTACTGACTTGCGTATTAAACCAACGCCATCTTTTTCTTCAAGGCCTAAAACTCGAACCATGCCTAGAAAACTTGACACCCAGACTGCATGGCCAGGCCTCTATGCCTAAAAACAAATGATAAGAATGGCTGAAGACCTTATTACTTTAATCAGGGGAAGCCAACCTTCCCCCTCTAAGAGACCTAAGACTGAGTTTGCTTATGATACTTCTGACCAGGATTCTGAATTTTCTGTTTCCTCTGATGACCAGGATTTACCCTTATCTATCTATGAGGATTCTGATGCTGAGGACTCTATTCTCTCTGCATCCCCCCCAGAGGATTTTTCTTTTGGTGAAACCTTGTATACCATCAGAGAGCATTTATGTTGGGAAAGTCAGGATTTCTCTGATTCTTAAAAGAGGCTTAGGGATTTCTTGCTCCTGCCCCAGCACAGGCCTTTAGCCATACCTCCTGTACTAGACATTGTTGATTATGCCTTTTCGGAATCTAGCTTAGCCCCTGACTCTCTACCTCCTACTCCCAGAAAACCTGATAGATATTACAGGGTCCCTGACTCTTACAAGTTCCTTTTTAAAAATCCTATTGTAGATCCTGAGACCATTTCACAGGGACCCAAGGGCATTAAAGCTACTACTGCCAAAAATCCTACCTCCTCTGATAGAGACTCCAGGGTGCTGGACAGATGGGGTAAGAAGGTATACACTTCTGCAACTTTGGCCATTAGGGCCTTAAACTGCCAGTTTCATATGTTAAAGTATCAGCAGCATATTATTGGATTGCTTAAACAGAAAATGATGTTGATTCCTGATTGTGCTGAAAATAAGGATTTACAGGATTTACTGCATTCAGCTGAACAAGTTGGAAAACATACTTTGCAGTGTGGGTTTGATTCACTAGAGGCATCTTGCAGGGCTGCTGTAACTGGGTCTGTACTTAGAAGGCATGGTTGACTTAAGGAGCAATCCTTGCCAGATCATGTTAAAGCAAAATTACTGGATGCTCCCTTAAATCAGAACTGCCTGTTTGGCAACAAGGCAAAAGAAGTTCTTAAAAAGATGGAGGAAAAAGCTAAATCTATGCAAACTGTTAAAGATTTCTTAAAAGTACAACCTCCAAGGTTTAGTAGGCATTGGCCTTCCAACAATTGGTCCTTTCCTGCCTCTTCAGACCTTCTCAGTCCAAACCCAGATCCAGCAGAGCACCCAGGATTCAGTCCCAGGGGTACGTACAGGACTAAGCAATGGGGGGCTTCTTCTTCCAAATCTGGGAGTAATAAAACTCCCCTATGGTAAACTGTCTCACTGACTTCTTTTTAAAACTTCCAAGCACTTCTCAACTGACCGCCCCTTTGGGGGGAAAGATTGCTCTTCATGCAAAGAACTGGGAACTCATTACCCAGGACAAATGGGTTTTAAATATAGTGTCCCAAGGATACAGATTTCACTTCCACACGTTACCTACACCAAACGGGTGGCCAGATCTACCCCCAAATCAGTGGGCAGAGGCCCAAAAGCAAGTACTTTCTCTCTTAAGTATAGGGGCTATTCACTTGGTACCAGAAGAGGAAAAGGGACAAGGTTTTTACTCCAGACTTTTCTTGGTACCCAGAAAAGACAATTCATGGTGTCCTATCCTGGACCTGTCTACTCTAAACATCTTTTTGGTGATTCCAAAATTCAAGATGCTGACTCTTCACCAGTTGATTCGTATGCTAGGCAAATATGCCTGGCTGGCAACACTCTATTTAAAGGAAGCGTACCTGCACATCCCAATCAGGGAATCTTGTAAGCATACCTGCACATCCCAATCAGGGAATCTTGCAGAAGATACCTATGCTTCAAAGCAGGCTACAAGCACCATCAGTTCTCTGCACTGCCCTTTGGCTTATCTACTGAGCCCAGGTTATTCACAAAGTGCCTATCTCCAGTCATTGCATTTTGCAGGCAAAGAAATATTCAAATATACTCATACCTGGACGATTGTCTAATTCAAGCAGAAAGCCGGGACATACTTTTGAATCATCTGGCCTTTGTACAAAGGGTGCTAACTTGTCTGGGGTACACCATAAATGAAAAGAAATCACACCTGGTACCCTGTCAACAAATTACATTCCTGGGAGCAAGCTTGAATACAACTTCCCAAATGGCTTTCCTCACGCCAGAGAAACAAATTCATTTAACTACCTACTTCAAACAAGTGGCCACAAAAACCCTGCTATCTGCAAGGCAAGTACTACAAGCCTTGGGGTTCATGGCCTCCTGCATTCTTCTAATTCCATATGCAAGACTGCATATGAGGAAACTACAATGGAATCTAAAAAGCCTATGGTGTCAACATTCTCATGATCTAGAAGCAATGATTCCTGTCATACCTTGCCTACGCCTAGAGTTCCTTTGGTGGGCAGAGGCCTGCCACCAAAACAAGGGACTACCATTCTCATTACCCCCTGCCGCCCAAACCCTAACAACAGATGCATCAGACTATGTATGGGGGGGCTCACCTGGCAGGGAAGTGCATTCAGGGCAAATGAGTCAAATGCACCTGCATATCAATCAAAAAGAAATGTTAGCTGTACAGAATGTTCTGACAGCCTTCAAGGACCATATTCTTCAAGGACAGTTAATGGTAAAGACGGACAACACCACTGTTATTTGGTACATAAACAAGCAGGGGGGTACACATTCTCACCCCCTCTGCAGAATAGCCATGGCATTGTGGAACACAACCTTGAGCTACCAAGTGCATCTACAAGCTCAATTCCTGCCAGGAAAGCTAAATACACTGGCAGACGTACTAAGCAGAAACCTCATGGACCCACACAAGTGGAAACTGGAACCAAGGATTTTCAACATGTTGACAAACAAATGGGGGAGCCCAGATATAGACCTGTTTGCCTCCCCCCAGAACTATCAATTAGACAAATTTTGCACAAGGACTCCCCACAAACAAGCCTGGAAAGTGGATGCTCTGTCCTTCAAAACCTATCAGTTTATGCCTTTCCTCCTCCGCCTCTGCTCTCCAAAGTACTGCTAAAGATAAAACAAGACAAACCAAGGATGATTTTGATTGCACCAGACTGGCCACGCCAACACTGTTACCCCCTCTTGCGCAGTGTGTCACTGTTGGCCGCATGGCACGTGCCTCAGACTCCTACCCTGTTGTCTCAGCAGGAGAACCAGATTTTGCACCCTCAGCTTCAAACACTGAACCTAGCAGCCTGGCTAATTACCTAATCTCTCCATTACCATCCCTCGGTAAACCAGTGATGGATATCATCTTAGAGGCAAGGAGGCCTAATACTAGGAAATCTTATGGTGAAAAATGGAAAAGATTCTGTGCCTGGAACCATTCTCAAGGGATGAGCACAGCAGTGCCCAATTTACCTCAGATTTTACAATACTTAACTGAGATGCTTCACAAGGGCCTGTCTTTCTCCTCCATCAAAATTCACGCCTCAGCCATTTCAGCTCATTATAACACAGACCCACCCCTCTTCTCTCTTCCACTGCTCAAGCAGTTCCTCAGAGGGTCCAAAAATTTAAGACCACCCAGGAGATCTCCAACTCCAGCATGGGACCTTAACTTTGTATTGGAGAAACTCACTCTTCCTCCTTTCGAGCCAGCTGCTACTGCAGATTTAAAATTTCTTTCTTGGAAAACAGCTTTCCTTTTAGTAATCACTTCAGCAAGAAGGGTATCTGAATTACAGGCCCTCATGGCAGTGGAGCCTTTCATCATCTTTCATGCGGACAGGGTGTCCCTCAGGATCCTATCCCTCTTTCATGCCCAAGGTGGTATCCAGTGTGGCCCTTAATCAGTCCATTCATCTGCCAACCTTCTTTCCTAATCCACAGAACAAAGGGGAACGGATACTGCACTCCTTAGATGTGTACAGACAACTTAGATTTTACTTGGACAGGACTAAACCTGAAACGAAGTCTGAACAACGGCTGGTGGCATTTGCTGCAGGGGCAGAGGGGAAGGCTATCAGCACAAACAGTTTCTAAATGGATAGGCCATTGCATTAATTTCTGCTATAAGCACAATGGAAAACCTATTGCACATGGGATCAGACCCCACTCTACCAGGGCTGCATCTACCTCTACAGCCTTTCTCAGAGGCGTCCCTACCAGGGACATCCTAGAAGCTGCTACCTGGAGTTCTGACTATCTGCCATTTTTCTCTAAATCCAGAACCGGCTTTGCCACTGCAGTCTTGCAGAGCCTTATTGCTGGTCCTAATGCTATCTAAATTCCTCCTCCCATCCTTAGCTTTGGGAATCTACCCAAATGTAATGACTGCAACAGTGAAACATGAAGAACATAGTACAGTTGTGTACACTTACCATAAATATAGATGTTCGAGTGTATTCGCTGTTGCAGTCCTGGTTGCCCTCCCTCCAGCCCCCTTACTTCTTTTGGCTATATCTCTACTCTCCTTTACTATGCTTAAAAGCTTTTTGGTGTATTTGCTTTTTTTTTTGGAGGTATAATCTTGCATAGTTATAGATTTAATTGCTTCCCGTTAGGGAGGCACCTGACATCTGGGCAAGAAAAATTGATGTGATGGCGTCGGCTGCTTGTTTTATATCCCTGATGACCTGAAGTCACGGAAGAAGAGACAGCAACCGATGCAGGACCCAAGACTTTGTTAATCAGGCCGACTGAGGGCTACTGCAAGCAGATACCCCAAATGTGATGACTGCAACAGTGAATACACTTGAACATCTACATTTATGGTAAGTGTACACAACTGTACTTTCCTCCTGTTCTGCTAGCCTTGGAGGATGCCTTTCTGGTAATTGTCCTTACAGTCGGTCAGTCATCTGTTCCTAAAAAGTCTGATAAGTTGTACAAAGTGTCTCAATCCCATAAGTTTTTTTTTTCTAACCCCCAGGGCAGATCCTGTAGTAATTTCCTATCAAAGTTAGCTTTTACCAAAATTCTTTTATCAGTTAGCCTTACTCCTTCCAACAACCTGAGAAAGGTTTTGGAAAATTTGGTGAAAAGGTTATTTGTTTTCTACAGATTCAAAATTGTTAATTGTCAGGCACGTGTTAAGTTTTTGCTGGCATTTTTTTTGGCAATTTAAGGGATTTCTTTGCTGATCTCCCTTTTTCAAATACTGAAGTTTTAATTTGTTCTGTGTTATCTGCTGTGCGTAAGGTAATCAAACAGTTTTTGAAATGTGCTTATGACACTGCATATGTTTCCAGCTGCTGCTGCCTCTGTTTTGAGAAGATTTGTTTGGTAACAGTCTCAAAACTTTACAATAGAATGTTAAATTTGAAAATTTCAAAGCTTCCCCTAAAAAAAAGAAGTGTTGTTTGGTCCTTTTGTGGAAGATGTTTTTCGTGTTTCACTGTTGCAGTCATTACATTTGGGTAATCTGCTGGCAGGTTGCCCTCTGTCAGCCTGAATTCCAAAGTCTTGGGTCCTGCGTCAGTTGCTGTCTTCTCTTCCATGACGTCAGGTCATCAGGGGGTATAAAACATGCAGCCGACGCCATTTTCTTTAGTCTTTCTTGCCGTGCGGTGCCCAAAGCAGAAGCATTTCGCAAGTGCTGGTCGGCCGCCTACTGAAATATTCGCATTTGAGTTTCAGAACCGAAGTCTTCAATAAAGCTAAGTACCCCGTTGGGGAAACTTTTTTCTTGCTTTTTACCGATGTCAGAAAAAGTTAATAATTGTATTACTTGTGGGAAGCAAATACCTCATAAGGATTTCCATTTATACTATATTCCTTGCCTAGGCCCTGATCACAACATGCCTGACTGTCAGTTTTGTGCTAGATTTCACCAACGCACTATTAAGCGTCGGTATATTTTTGCATCCACGTATTTGGGAAACAGATTTAACTACCCAGAGATGTCGTCGGATAGCAATCTGACTACCAGAGTACATAAAAAAATGCAAAGAAAAGGACAGAGAAAGGCAGTCGAGATCCAAAATCAATGACAAAGCTTCTCCTAAGCCAGTCGCCGGTACTCGGTGAGGTGCTTTTGCAGACCCTGATACCCGCTACCTTCGAGTCGCAGGCCTCTACCGACACCCATGTGGATTCCGTTAGGCCACAAGATACTCAAGGCATTGGACCGACAGATGTATCTCCCTCGGATGGGTCCGGAGCCGCTGTGCAGGCATCGGCTTCTGAGGGTATATTCAGACCTCAACATTTTTATATCAAACCGACGAAAGCTGCAAAACCAAAGGCAAAGACACCTTCTAAAACTAAATAAACGATGCCTGAGCCACATGCACAGGCCTCTGTGCCTAAAAACCAGATGATCAAAATGGCTGAAGACCTTATTACCTTGATCAGGGGCACCCATCCCCCTCCAGATAAGAGGCCTAGGCAAGACACTGACTATGAATCTTCAGATCAGGTTTCTATTTCTTCTGATTTCTTTTCTGATCAGGAATTATCTTTACCTCCATATGAGGATTCTGATGCTGAGGAGTCTATTTGCATCTCCTTCTGAGGATATTCATTTGGAGAAACCTTGCATACTTTGAGGGAGCATTTTCACTGGGAGGGTCAAGACTTCTCAGAATCAAAAAAGAGGCTCAGGGATTTCCTCCTCCTTCCTCAGCATGAGCCTTTAGCCATTCCCCCTGTGTTAGACATTGTGGATGATGTTTTTTCGGAGTCAAGCCTGACCCCTGACTCTTTACCTCCGGCTCCCAGTAAGCCTGACTGGTGGTATTACAGGGTCCCTAACTCTCATAAATTTTTATTTAGAAACCCTGCTGCTGATCCTGAAACTATTTTGCAGGGTCCGTAGGGAGTTAAGGCCTCAACAGCAAAAAACCCTACCCCCACCGACAGAGATTCAAGGGCGCTGGACAGATGGGGAAAAAAGGTTTATACATCTGCAACCTTGGCAATTAGGGCCTTAAACTGTCAATTTCATATGCTTAAGTAACAGCAACATGTTATGGGATTGCTGAAACAAAATGTTGATTTCAGAATGTGCAGAAAATAAGGAATTGCGGGAATTATTGCATGCAGCTGGACAAGTTGGAAAGCATACTTTGCATTGTGGTTTTGATTCTTTAGAGGCCTCCTGCATGGCCGCATTGACTGGATCTGTGATTAGAAGACATGCCTGGTTAAAGGAACAAAATTTGCCTCATCATGTTAAAGCTAAATTGCTAGATGCACCTTAACAGCATGATTCTCTGGTATTAAGGCAGAAGAGGTTTAAAGAAAATGGAAGACCAAGCTAAGTCTATGCAAACTGTTAAAGATTTCTTGCAAGTGCAGCCACCTAGATTCAGTAGACACTGGCCTACAAAAAATTGGTCCTTTCCTGTGTCAGACAGAGCTCAAAGGGGCAAATCCAGACGCCCTAAGGGTTCCAGGTACCAGGCTCAAGACTCATACAGGTCAAAGCAATGGGGCCCATCCACTTCCAAATCTGGAGGAGAAAAAGCACAAACCTACAGAAAGCAATCCCAATGACTTCCCTCTGCCTACACCAAGCACTTATCTTTTGGCAGCACCCATAGGGGGAAAATTAGCACTTTTTACACAAAATTGGCAGTTAATAACCCAGGACAAATGGGTACTGAACGTCGTATCACAGGGATACAGATTCCATTTCCACACTCTGCCAATGACAAATGGTTGGCCAGACCTGCCAAAAAAACAATGGGCAGACGCACAGAAACAGGTTACGTCCCTCATGGATATGGGGGCCATTCAGACAGTACCAGAACAGGAAAAAGGACAAGGTTTTTACTCAAGACTGTTCCTGGTACCCAGAAAGGACAAGGCCTGGTGGCCAATACTGCATTTATCGATTTTGAACACATACCTGGACATTCCAAAATTCAAAATGCTCACTTTGCAACAGCTTCTGCCCATGCTGGGCAAGAATGCTTGGCTGGTGACTTTAGACTTAAAAGAGGCATACCTGCATGTCCCAATAAGACAGTCGTGCAGAAGATATCTCAGATTCAAGGCTGGCTTAATGCATTACCAATTCTCTGCACTGCCATTTGGCTTATCTACTGCGCCCAGGGTCTTTACAAAGTGCCTGGCACCAGTAATTGCATTTGCAGACAAAGAAGTATTCAAATGTATCCTTACTTGGACTTGTCTCATTCAAGCAGAGAACAAGGACACTCTTCTACGACACCTGGCGTTTGTGAAAAGGCTTCTAGCATGCCTAGGGTACACAATAAACAAAAAGAAATCACAACTGGTACCCTCTCAAACGATAACATTCCTGGGTGCAAGCTTGCATACAACTGCCCAGATGGCTTACCTCACGCCAGACAAACAAAGGCAACTGACTACTTACTTCAAACTGATGGCAACAAAAACCCAGTCTTCTGCAAGACAAATTCTGCAGGCTCTGGGCTTCATGGCATCCTGCACCCTACTAATTCCATATGCAAGACTGCATATGAGGAAACTTCAGTGGTACCTAAAACGTTTATGGAGTCAACATTCACACAGTCTGGAAACAATGATTCCTCTCATCACCTGCCTTCAACAGGAGTTTCTATGGTGGGCAAAGGCCTGTCACCAAAACATAGGACGGCCCTTCACTCTACCCCCTGCCAGCCAAACCTTAACGACAGACTCATCAGATTATGCCTGGGGGGCCCACATGGCAGGAAGATGCATTCAGGGCATATAGGCACCAAATCAAATGCATCTACATATCAACCAGAAAAAGATGCTAGCTGTTCAAAATGCCCTAACAGCTTTCAAGGACTTACTTCATCCAGGACAACTCCTGATAAAGACGGACAACACCACAGTCATGTGGTATATAAACAAGCAAGGGAGCACACACTCATACCCCCTTTGCAGATTAACCATGGCACTTTGGGACACAGCTTTGACCTACCAAGTAAATCTTCAAGCTCAATTCCTGCCAGAAAACAGAACACTCTGGCAGACGATTTAAGCAGAAACCTTATGGATCTTCACGAGTGGAAACTGAATCCACAAGTATTCAGCATGATAACAGAGAAATGGGGGAGCCCAGACATAGATCTATTTGCCTCTCCTCAAAATTATCAATTGAAAAGATTCTGCACAAGGACTTATCACAGACCAGCATGGAAAGTGGACGCCCTATCCTTCAGTTGGAAAAACCTGTCAGTTTACGCCTTGCCTCCTCTGCCTCTTCTACCCAAGGTCCTCCTAAAAGTCAGAAAAGAGAAGCCAACGATGATATTAGTTGCCCTGGACTGGCCCTGCCAATACTGGTACCCATTCCTAAGGAACTTGTCTCAATACCCAGCTTGGACCTTGCCTCAAAGACCACAACTACTCTCCCAGCAAAACAGTCAGATCCTGCACAATCAACTACAGACTCTGAACCTGGCAAGCATGGCTAATCATGTAATCATACAAACGACACCTCTCAGTAAAGCTGTGATGGATGTCATTTTGGAAGCCAGAAGGCCTAGTACTAGAAAATCTTATGCTGACAAATGGAAGAGATTCTGTGCTTGGAATCAAGCACAAGGAACTAATACAGCAGAGCCACATATTCCTCAGATATTACAATACTTAACTGAGATGCTTGACTAAGGCCTATCTTTCTCATCAATCAAAATGCATGCCTCTGCCATTTCGGCTCATTACAATACACAGCCACCAATCTTTTCTCATCCGTTACTAAAGCAGTGTCTTAGAGGCGCCAAAAACCTAAGGCCTCCTAGAAGATCACCTTTACCTGCATGGGACCTCAATTATGTGTTGGAAAAGCTCACCCTGCCTCCATTTGAACCAGCCGCTACCGCTGATATAAAGTTCTTATCATGGAAGACAGCTCTGCTACTAGCAATTACTTCAGCAAGAAAAGTTTCAGAGCTACAGGCCCTCATGGCTGTAGAGCCTTTTATCATATTTTACCCAGACAGGGTGTCCCTGAGGACAAATCCTACTTTTATGCCTAAAGTGGTTTCCAGTGTGGCTCTTAACCAAACAATTCATCTGCCAACTTTTTATCAAAATCCGCAGAACAAAGGGGAGAGAATTCTGCATTCCTTGGACGTACACAGACAGCTAAGATTCTACTTGAGCAGGACAAAAGCTCTACGAAAAATTGAGCAATTACTAGTGTCATATGCTGCAGGATCAGAGGGGAAAGGCTATCTCAAATCAGACAGTTTCAAAGTGGATAAGCTACTGCATCCCATTTCTGCTACTTATACCATGGTAAACCTGTGCCCAAGGGCATTAGGTCTCATTCCACCAGAGCTGCAGCTACTTCAGCAGCCTTTCTCAGAGGAGTACCAACCAAAGACATTCTAGAGGCTGCTACTCTGAGTTCTGTTCACACCTTTACAAAGCATTACTATTTGCCTCTCTACTCTAAGTCCAGGGCAGGCTTTGCCACTGCAGTGCTGCAGGGCCTTTTAGCCACACCTAATGCTGTTTAGCTCTAGCCTCCCAACCATAGCTTTGGGATTCTACCCAAATGTAATGACTGCAACAGTGAAACACGAAGAACATAGTACAGTTGTGTACACTTACCATAAATGTAGATGTTCGAGTGTATTCACTGTTGCAGTCCAGGTTACCCTCCCGCCATCCCCCTGTCATTCTACAGTTTATCTTTCCTTCTCTATCTTCTACAACCTATGTGGTGTATTTGCTTGCAGATGAAGGTAAAGTTTATATTGATGCATGTATATATATGTATGTGTATATATATATATATATATATATATATATATATATATATATATATATATATAATATTGCTACCTTTTGGGGGGCACCTGACATCGGGGGCAAGAAAAACTAAAGAAAATGGCATTGGTTGCATGTTTTATACCACTGATGACCTGACGTCATGGAAGAGAAGACAGCAACCGTCGCAGGAACCAAGACTTTGGAATTCAGGCCGACTGAGGGCAACCTGCCAGCAGATTACCCAAATGTAATGACTGCAACAGTGAATACACTCGAACATCTACATTTATGGTAAGTGTACACAACTGTACTTAAAGGGCTTGTTAAAAAGCGAAGGTTAATTCAGGGAGTTACCCATAATTTTCAAGCTTCCATTTCCAAAATATAATGAAAGTGGTTCTTCTAATTCAGGTTCCACTTTCAGGAAACAGAACAGGCATACCCAACCATGTTCACTGTTTAAAAAAAAGAAAATAGTGGCAGAGAGGTTCAAGGTAGAAGAATGGGGGTATCCTCCCAGAACCAAGAACAACTTAAAAAGTCAGACTGACAACTGTCCCCCTCAGGATTTTCCCCTTCCCCACCTTGACAGTCTTGTAAATTTATCCCAGTTTGCTTTCATTATTCTTTGTGGCACCAGATAACCTCATACAGTGGGCTTTGAAAATAAGTCTAAAAGGTTACAGCTGGCAGTACAGTCCCTTCCTCATTTTCAAGGGATCCTTTCACATCATCCCAATCAGGGGAATAGAACCTTTTCCCTCAAAACAAACGGGGGAGAGGCTTTTATTCAAGAATTTTTCTGGTGCCAAAGAAAGAAATAATCTGATTTCTTCTTAAAGACAAAGTGGAGAGTTAGTGTGAGCAATTTCTGATTTTTTCCAAACCAGACTTTGGCATATGCCAGACAATATCTCAGAATTCTAGGTTTTGTGGCTTCAGCTATTTTCATGATTCCCTTGACCAGATTTCATGTGATAAAAGATTCAGTGGTTTGTCAAATAAATTTGTTCTCGACACCAGCACCCTCTATATCATTTCAAATTTCAGTGGTTATTTTTTTGAGAAGGGAGTTAAACTGGTAGGTGAATCATTTGTGTCTAACCCTAGGTCTTCCTCCTTCCAGCCAGCACACACTCTGTCTGTAACAGATGCTTCACACTTTGCATGGGGAGCTGTGTCTAAGGGAGTAAAAGTGCAGGGTCCTTGGAACCAGCAAGAAAGGTTGCAATACATAAGTGTCAGGGAAATACTGGCTGGAATAAGTTATCCAAAATCTCTGAACCATCTTTGGATTCCAGGCCTTCTGTTAGTAATTACAGATAACACCACATCGATGAAGTACATAAAGTAATGAGGGCTAACCAGGTCCCACCCCTTTGAGATTAGCTGTGATAGCTTGGGATCTAGTGACTCAGTTCAATTTGTCCTTTCAAGCTACATATGTGTTCCATTAAAGCAAAATATTGTGGCAGACAAGCTGAGCAAATCAAAAGGTGCCTCAACAAAGTATTAGTTTAAAGATGTGCACACTTATGCAACCAGCTTTAATGTACGTTTTTTATATTTTTTTCCCTAACAGATTTGTTTGTTTTTCAATTGAATTGCACAGGTTATAGGTCACATTAAAGGTAGGAAAAGTTTTGAAATAATTTATTGTAGTTTCATTTTTTTATATCAGAAAAAACTGGCATTTTATATCCACTGTATATATGTGAGTTATCCTCTGGCCTCTCTTATTCTGTCATGCTTCATCTTTTAGCCATGCACGCCTGTCTGTCCTTAGACTCCATTTTCTTCCCTACCTCTTGTGAGACCGTTTATGAAAGTGATGTTTCATATTCACCCACATAGAAGACAGATGGCTGCTTCTGAGATCTTAATTTTTTTTATTAGCAAAATTTACACCATTGTCTTTGGAACCTGTTAATGAGGCTGATTTGAAGTTCTTATCTTGAAAAACGTTTTACTCATTGCGCAGATTTTTGCAAGGGAAAGTTTCTGTTACAGACTCTTACGGTGAATCACTCATCTCATTTTTCACAGAGATAAGCTAACTCTGAAATTACATTGACAGAAAAAAGACCTTCAGGATTTCTGATCAGCCTTTAGTCTCCTCTGAAGGTAAGAAAAAGGAACAACCATTGTCTGAACAGACCATTTCCAAATGGTTATCCCGTGCTGTTGCTTGTTGTTCTCACCATAACGAAACACTTTCAGGCAAAATCAGGGCCCATCATACCAGGCCTGTGGCTACTTCTGTGGCATTTTTGAAAGGGGTGGACTTCAAAAAAATATATTTGAGTCAGCAACTTGGTCTTCCATACATACTGATACAAAGCACTACAAACTAGTGTTCATTGTATTGATCACTGCTGCAGTAGCTTTAGCTATATGGTTTATATCCTGCCAAGGATATAACAGCCAGACAGCTTTCAAAGCTTCAGAACAGCCGTCCTTGTGGCAAGACTGCCACGCAGCTCGAGCAGAGCTGACTGAAATACAGGTTTGGGCACTAAGCCCTTCAGATCCTAACAGCCAACAAAGGATACATTCCTCTTGAGGCTTTCAAGGATTGATTGTCAGCTAGTGCTGTTCCTTTGCTGGGCAGATAAGGTCCCTTTGGGGAAAAAACTTCAATTTAATAATTTTGCCTATTATTTATACTTTTCTCTTCAGGAAAGTTGTTTTAAAGCTAGTAGCTTGTATTTTAACAGACTGTCATGAGATTGTACTGTACTTTTAAAAAGAAGTGCCATTTTTTCTGTCAGTTTAAGAGTTGTTTAAAGTAACTGAAAAACATCTTTCTGTGGAGAAATTGTTTATTTTACTTAGTGGTGCTCTTACAGTGTTTTGAAGTATTTTTTACCGCATTTGAAGGAAAAAAAGTAACTAAATACTTTTTACCAACTTTTGCTGCTTGTTTTCCCTGGGGAAATTGGGACAAGGGATAGCCATGTCCTTTGCGGTTGTTGAGGTCTTCTCAATGGGCAATGAAAAGCCACTCTCCTCAGTCCTGGAAAAGAGAACAGGGAAGGCTTCTCTGTTTGTCAGAATGTTGTGCCTATCTGTAGGGAAGCTGCTGCAGCCACTGTTAACACTGGGTCCATTTTTGTTGTCAAAAAAGAAGCAGAAAACTGAGCATGTAGCTGCTCCTCCTCAAATTTCCTTAGACAGGAGCAGTTTACTGGATCTGGCTCATGGTTTAATTCAGGCTGTTGATCCTTCTTGTAAGTTAGTTTCTGATACATGAAAGTGGAATACTTCCTTTCCTGAGGAGATTCAAGATCCTGAATATGGATAGGAAGATGAAGGGACAGATGTAGAGTTTTCTCCTCAGATTTCTGATTCAGACTCAGAGGAGAGCTCACTTTTTAATTTTCCCTTTGGGGTTTCCTCTTTCTCCGAGACTGTTTCTAGAATGTGACAGTGTTTTCTGTGAGCGAACACTGAGGTTTCTCATTCCCTCAGAAACTACTATGAGCTGTTAAAGAAGGATTTTCCAGAACCAGCACCCATTCCATCAGTTTTGTCTGCATTAGAGGATGTGTGTTTTACTGCCAGTAGTTTCTTGTCAGCCAGCCAGCTGCTCCTAAAAAGGCAGATAGTATGTGTAAAGTTCCTTAGTCTTTTAAGTTTCTAATGCACTCTTCTCAAACCTGATCCAGCAGCTATAGCCTTAGTTAATCCTTCTGCTACTAAAGACTTAATTCCAATTAGATCCTTTTGGTTAAGGATGAGAAGATTATTGATGAGTATGAGAAAATGTTATGCTTCTGCAACTTTGATTTTCAGAATTTTGAATTGTTATGCAAATTGTGAAAGTGAGGAATGTTTTGTCTGCTGTTTCTTCTTCTGAGGAAAATGTACTTCTTATAATTTATTTCTTCTATTGTTCAAGTCACTGATTATTGTATACAGTGTGTGTATGACTGTTGATGCTTCTTCAAGGGCAGTGGCCACTGGTACTGTTTTTGAGGTTTGTCTGGCTGTGTTCTCAGAACCTCCCAGATGATGATAAAAATTAGATTTTAACTTCTCCTTTGGACAGATATTTAGTTTTTAGTCTCACTGATTCAGAGTTGATCAAAAAAGTCTGTAAGCTGATACAGGGACGCTGTTTAAGAGTTTTAGCCCTCCTTTTCTAAATTTTCCAAGGGATTCTCTAACTCTTTACCCAGTTTTGTTAAACAAGCTAAACCGTCTCAACAAAATGCAGGAAAACAGATGCCTGAGAAGAAATAACAAAGGGGCTCCAAGACGAATTCTGGAAACTCACAAAACCAAAAGCAGTCCATTAAGTCAGAGTGACTGTTTAAGAGACTTTGCTCCCCAACCTTGGAATTCCCTTTTTGCCTTCCAGAAAGTCTGAATCTCCACTTTTCTCTTTGGCAACAGATGGATGTTCTTCGTGTTTCACTGTTGCAGTCATCACATTTGGGTTATGTGCCTGCAGGTAGCCCTCAACCGGCTTGAATACCAGAGTCTTGGATTCCTGAGTCGGATGCGGTCTCTTCTTCCATGACGTCAGGTCGTCAGGGGTATAAAACATGCAGCTGACGCCATTACATCAGTCTTTCTTGCCGTGCAGTGCCCGAAGCAGAAGCAGTTCGCAAGTGCCGGTCGGCCGACTCCTGAAATTTTTGTTTTCGAGTTTCAGAACCGAAGTCTTCAAAAAAGCTAAGTACCCCGTTGGGATCCTTTTTCTTGCTCTTAACCGATGTCAGTAAAAGTTAACAATTGTCTTACCTGTGGAAAGCAAATACCTCATAAAGATTTTCATTCGTACTGCATTCCTTGCTTAGGCCCTGACCACGACATTCCTCGCTGTCGGTTTTGTGCCTTGTTCAACCCCCGAACTACTCATCGGGCTATATTTGCAGCAAACTGTTTTGGTACTCTGTATAACTATCCAGAAATGGCTTTGGTAAGCCATCCGACTACCGATATTCAGAAAAAAGTAAGAATAAAGACAGACACAGACCCCATAGGTCCAAAACTGCCGACGATGCTTCTGTTAAGCTAGTTGCCAGTCCACCGGTACTCAGTGAGGTGCTTTCGCAGCCCCTGATACCCGCTACTTCAGATTTGCATGCCTCTACTGAGACCCATTCGGAGTCCGGTATGCCGCGAGATGCTTCGACTATGGAACCTGCAGCTGTCTCTATCTTGGATGCGTCCAGAGCCACTGTACAGGCACCGGCTTCTGAGGGTTATTCAGGCCTCCAGACTTGCATTTTAAACCGATGCCATCTTCGTAATCCAGGCCTAAAACTCGACCCACACCTAGAAAACCAACATCCAAACTGCATGCTTAGGCCCATATGCCTAAAAAACAAATGCTTAGAATGGCTGAAGACCTTATTACCTTAATTAGGGGAAGCCAGCCTTCCCCCTCTAAGAGACCTAGAACTGATTTTCCTTCTGATTCTTTGATCAGGAATCTGATATTTCTGTTTCTTCTGATTACCAAGATTTGCCCTTATCTACCTATGAGGATTCTGATTCAGAGGGTTCCATTCCCTCTGCTTCCCCTCCAGGAGATTTTTCTTTTGGTGAAACCGTGCACACTCATAGGGAGCATTTCCGCTGGGAAAGCCAGGATTTCTCTTGACTCCAAAAAGAGGCTTAGGGAATTCTTACTCCTCCCTCAACACACGCCTTTAGCTATCCCGCCTGTTCTGGACATTGTAGATGATGCTTTCTTGGAATCTAGCCTTTCTCCAGACACTTTACCTCCAGCTCCCAGAAAACCTGACAGGTATTAGAGTACCTGATTCTCTCAAGTTCCTCTTCAAGAATCCTACTGCGGATCTAGAGACCATTTCCCAAGGAACAAAGGGCATTAAGGTTACTGCTGCCAAAAACCCTACCAGTTCTGATAGAGATTCTAGAGTAGATTAAGCACTTTCATCAGCTTATAGCTAAAGACTTTCTTCAGAATCTACTCAAGCATGCAGAAAGGTAACTTAAATAGTTACAAAACACACCACCTGACCAATTAATCAATTGTTACTTAAAAAGGCATACTTTGAAAAATTAAACACAGTGCAGTCCTTCAATAAATCCCCCCTCCCATTTTTTTTATAAAAATATTCACAGTTAAATCTAAACCAAGTAAGACCTAAGCTTTAAAACATAACTTATACTACAATAATCATTTAACCCTGGGCAAATGTGTGCTTGTAACTTAATTTGCCACAGTAATTCTTTTAAATCCAGGATATCTTTCCATGGCCCACCCCGAGGGTTTGGGTATACCTGCTCTATTGCAAAAAATAAAAAATTGTGATCAGAAAACTGTTCTATATGTTTTGCCAGAGCATTAGTTTTTTTGTGTTGTCTGATGTCCAAGGAATGTTCATACATGCGGTCCCCAAAGCGTCTTTGTGTTTTCCCCACATAAAATTTGGGGCACACACTACACTGAGCCACATAAGCAATGCCTTTAGTGTTGCAATTACAATGAAAATTGGGTCTAATCATCTGGTGGTTAACCATTAAACTGTCACCTTGCAAAATGTGTGGGCATTGTGGACAAGAGCCACATTTATAAGTGCCATGTTTCCTAAAGCTCAGTGGTAGGGAAATGTGGTTGCCAGTCTCAAGAAAATTCTTACTAGACTTACCCTTTCTAAATACAAACTTTGGTACTGTCCCAACATGTTCCAGAATCCCGTCAAAACATTTAAAATGTTCTAATTCTTTTTTGAAATGTTTGAAATATCCAAATAGTCATTAGAAAAGGTAGTAACAAAAGCCTTATGAAAATTGGACTTGTTTTCAATCCCTTCATTGCTCCCCAGGCCAAAACTTTCACTATTTTCTCTTAAAAAGGACTATGTTAATAAAAGATACACCAGCAACATTTTCAGGAAACCAACCTACTCTCAGTTTGCTTCACTTTACCAGTTGCCACCCGTACTATCAAAAGAAGGGATTGGTAAAGGGGCAATTTGTTAGATTGGCCCGCATGGTTTCTGAGGACAATGTTTTTTCAACAAGAAAGTGAAAAATTAGTTAACATGCTTATGGCACTTGGGTACCCCCAGCCTAATGGTAAAACAGATTTTTTTCTGAGGTACATGCTAAGAGGGAGAATATGTTTTATAGACCCATTTTAAGAGAAAATAGTGAAAGTTTTGGCCTGGGGAGCAATAAAGGGATTGAACATAAGTCCAGTTTTCATAAGGCTTTTTTTACCAGCTTTTCTAATGACTATTTGGACATTTCAAACATTCTGAAAAAGAACTGGAACATTTTTAAATGTTTTGACGGGATTCTGGAACATGAGACAGAACCCAAGTTTGTATTTAGAAAGGGTAAGTCTATTAAGAATTTTCTTCAGACTGGGAACCACATTTCCCTACCACTGAGCTTTAGGAAACATGGTATTTATAAATGTGGCTCTTGTCCACAATACCCACACATTTTGCAAGGTGACAGTTTAATGGTTAACCACCAGATGATTAGACCCAAGTTTCATTGTAATTGCAACACTAAAGGCATTGTTTATGCTCAGTGTAGTGTGTGCCCCAAATTTTATGTGGGGAAAACAAAGACGCTTTAGGGACCGCATGTATGAACATTCCTTGGACATTAGACAACACAAAAAAACGAATGCTCTGGCAAAACATATAGAACCGTTTTCTGATTACATTTTTTTATTTTATGCAATAGGGCAGGCATGCCCAAACCCTCGGGGTGGGCCGTGGAAAGTTATCCTGGAGTTAAAAGAATTACTGTGGCAAATTAAGTTACAAGCACACATTTGCCCAGGGTTAAATGATTATTGTAGTATAAGTTGGGTTTTAAAGCTTAGGTCTTACTTGGTTTAGATTTAACTGTGAACATTTTTATAAAAAAAAGGGGGGGGGGTTCATTGAAGGACAGCACTGTGTTTAATTTTTCAAAGTATGTCTTTTTAAGTAACAATTGATTAATTAGTCAGGTGGTGTGTTTTGTAACTATTTAAGTTACCTTTCTGAATGCTTGAGTAGATTCTGAAGAAGTCTTTAGCTATAAGCTGACGAAAGCGCTAAATGTACTGGTGAATGCAAGGAAGAATTTTATTTTGATGTGGACTTGCTGTGTACACTTTTTACTTTTATCTGGGTTTGTGTTTGGTTCCTGTTTATGCCGAGATTCTAGAGCCTTGGACAGATTGGATAAGAAGGTATATACTTCTGCTACTTTGGCCATTAGGGTTTTAAATTGCCAGTTTCATATGTTAAAGTTTCATATGTTAAAGCAGCATGTTATGGGACTACTTAAACAGAAAATGATGTTGATTCCTGACTGTGCTGAACACAAAGAATTACAGGATTTAATGCATTCTGCAGTACAAGTTGGTAAACGTACTTTGCAATGTGGTTTTGACTCTTTAGAAGCATCTTGCAGGGCTGCTGTCACTGGGTCTGTGCTTAGAAGGCATGCTTGGCTTAAGGAGCAAAACTTGCCAGATCATGTTAAAGCTAAATTACTGGATGCTCTCTTAAACCAAGACCGCCTGTTTGGCAACAAAGCAGAAGAAGTCCTCAAAAAGATGGAGGAAAAAGCTAAATCTATGCAAACTGTTAAAGATTTCCTGCAAGTACAGTCTCTCAGATTTAGTAGGCATTGGCCTTCAAAGAATTGGTCCTTTCCAGCCTCTTCCAGGCCTTTTCAGTCCAAACCCAGGAACAGCAGACCACCTAGGTTACAGTCTCCGGCTACGCACAGGCCTAAGCAGTGGGGGGCTCCCACTTCCAAAGCAGGGAGTAGTAAGACACCCCCGTACGGGAAAATGGCACAATGACTTAACCTTAACCCTTCCAAGCCCTGTTCAGCTGCCTGCTCCCGTAGGAGGAAAGATCGCCCTGCATGCAAAAAACTGGGAACTCATTACCCAGGGCAAATGGGTTTTGAATGTAGTTTCCCAAGGATACAGATTCCACTTCCACACACTACCAACCCCAAATGGTTGGACAGACCTACCCCCAAATCAGTGGGCAGAGGCTCTACAGGAGGTCCTCTCTTTTTTAAGTATCAGGGCTATTCAACCTGTCCCAGCCGATGAAAGGGGACAAGGTTTTTATTAAATACTTTTCCTGGTACCCAGAAAAGACGGCTCCTGACGTCCTATCCTGGACCTCTCTGTTCTAAACACTTTTTTGGTAATCCCAAAATTCAAGATGCTAACACTTCAACAGCTGCTTTCTATGCTAGGCAAAGATGCCTGGTTGGCAACCTTAGACTTGGAAGCTTACCTGCACATTCCAATAAGGGAAGCTTGCAGGAAATACCTACGCTTCAGGGCAGGCTCCGTGTACTTTCAGTTCTCTGCACTTCCCTTTGGCTTATCTACTGCGCCCAGGGTATTCACAATGTGTCTAGCTCCAGCCATTGCATTTTGCAGGTAGAGAAATATTCAAATATACCCATACTTGGACGATTGTCCGATTCAGGCAGAAAGCCAGGAATTGCTATTAAAACATCTGTCATTCGTAAAGAAACTTCTAAACTCACTGGGGTACACCATAAATGAAAAGAAATCTCACCTGGTACCCTGCCAGCAAATTGTATTCCTGGGAGCAAGCTTGAACACAACTTCCCAGATGGCTTTCCTCACTCCAGAGAAACAATATTTGACAACCTACTTCAAACTACTGGCCACAAAGACCCAGCTATCTGCAAGGAAAATTCTGCAAGCCCTGGGGTTCATGGCCTCTTGCATTCTACTAATTCCATATGCAAGAATGCATATGAAGAAACTACAATGGTATCTAAAAAGCCTATGGTGTCAACATTCTCAGTACCTGGAATCAATGATTCCTATCATTCCTTGTATAAAGACTAGAGTTCCTTTGGTGGGCAGAAGCCTGCTACCACAATAAGGGGCTCCCTTTCACTCTGCTCCCTGCCGCCCAAACCCTAACAACAGATGCATCAGACTGTGCATGGGGGGCTCACTTTGCAGGGCAGTGCATTCAGGGCAAATGGAACCCGAGACGGATGCACCTGCATATCAACCAAAAAGAAATGCTAGCTGTACAGAATTCCCTGACTGTCTTCAGGGACCACATTCTTCCAGGACAATTATTGGTAAAGACAGACAACACCACAGTTATGTGGTACATAAACAAGCACGGGACACCACACCACAGTTATATGGTACATAAACTAGGCCCTGATCACAACGTGCCTTGCTGTCGGTTTTGTGCTAAATTTAACCAACGCACTATTAAGCGTCGGTATATTTTTTCCTCTAAATATTTTGGTTCAAGATTTAACTACCCTAAAATGTCGTCGGTTAGCAATTTGACTACCGGAGTTCACAAAAACCGCAAGGAAAAAGGCAAGAGACAGACCGTCGAGGTCCAAAACCGACGATGAAACTTCTCCTAAGCCAGTCGCCGGTTCAACAGTACTCATTGAGGTGCTTTCGCAGCCCCTGATACCCACTACTTTTGAGTCTCGGGCCTCTACCGAGACCCATTCGGAGTCCGGTATGCCGGCGAGATTCGCAGTGTATTGAACCCGCGGATGTCTCTCCCTTGGATGGGTCCAGAGCCACTGAGCAGGCACCGGCTTCTGAGGGTGTTTTCAGGCCTCAACATTTTTATATTTAACCGACGCCATCAACAAAAACAAGGTCAAAAACAACTTCCATGTCTAAAAAAAACAGCGCATGAGCCACATGCTCAGGCCCCTATGCCTAAAAAACAAATTATCAAAATGGCTGAGGATTTAATTACCTTGATCAGGGGTTCCCAAACCCCCCCTCCCCTGCTAAGAGGCCTAGGCAAGGCACTGACTATGAAGCTTCAGATCAGGTTTCCATTTCTTCTGATTCTTCTTCTGATCAGGAATTTTCTATCCCACCTTATGAGGATTCTGATGCAGAGGAATCCATTCCAGCTGCATCTCCTCCTGAGGATTTCTCGTTTGGAGAGACTTTGCATACTTTAAGGGAACATTTTCACTGGGAGAGTCGGGACTTCTCTGAATCAAAAAAGAGGCTTAGAGATTTCCTTCTTCCTCAGCATAGGACTTTGTTGATGATGTGTTCTCAGAATCAAGGATGCCTCCTGATTCCCTGTCTCCGTCTCCTAGTAAGCCAGACATATTAGAGTTCCTGACTCCCACAAATTTCTTTTCAAAAATCCTGCTGCTGACCCTGAGACTATTTCTCAGGATCCCAAGGGTGTTAAGGCTTCTACAACCAAAAATCTTACCCCTTCTGATAGAGATTCCTGGGCGCTGGATAGATGTGGTAAGAAGGTTTATACGTCTACAACCTTGGCAATCAGGGCTTTAAGCTGCCAGTTTCATATGTTTAAATATCAACAGCATGTTATGGGCTTACTAAAACAGAAAATGATACTGAGTTCTGATTGTGTGGAAAATAGAGTTACAGGATTTATTGCATTCAGCAGAACAGGTTGGAAAGCATACTTTGCAATGTGGTTTTGATTCCTTGGAGGCCTTTTGGAGGGCCGCTGTTACTGGATCTGTGATAAGAAGGCATACCTGGCTCAAGGAACAAAATCTGCATGATCATGTTAAAGCTAAATTGTTGGATGCCCCTTTGCAGCATGATACTCTGTCTGGTAATAAGGCAGAAGAGGTTTTAAAGAAAATGGAAGACAAAGCTAAATCTATGCAAACTGTAAAAGATTTCTTGCAAGTGCAGCTACCCAGGTTCAGTAGGCATTGGCCTACTAAAAAATTGGTCCTTTCCTGTGTCCAACAGAGCCACTCAGGGCAAACCCAGGTGCTCAAAAGGCTCCAGATATCAATCAGAGGGATCTTACAGGTCAAAGCAATGGGGTGCCTCCACCTCCAAATCTGGAGGGTAACGAAGCACAACCCTACAGTATGCAGTCTCAATGACTTTCCTCTACCATCTCCAAGCACTTATCTTTTGGCAGCCCCCTTGGGGGGAAAACTAGCACTTCATGCTCAAAATTGGCAGTTAATTACCCAGGACAAGTGGGTATTAAACATAGTATCCCACGGGTACAGATTTCATTTCCATACTTTGCCAGTTCCAAATGGATGGTCGGATCTGCCTCAAAACCAGTTGGCAGAGGTCCAGAAACAAGTCATGTCCCTCATGGATATGGGGGCTATTCAACCGGTACCAGAAAGGGAAAAAGGACAAGGATTTTATTCAAGACATTTCTTGGTACCCAGAAAAGACAACTCATGGCGTCCGGTACTGGACTTATCGATTCTGAAAACGTTTCTGGACATTCAAAAATTCAAAATGTTGAATTTACAAGAGCTACTGCCTATGCTAGGCAAGAATGCTTGGTTAGTAACTCTAGACTTAAAAGATGCATACCTGCATATCCCAATAAGGGAATCTTGCAGAAGATACCTCCGTTTCAAAGCAGGTTTTTTGCATTACCAATTCTCTGCACTGCCCTTTGGCTTATCTACTGAGCCCAGGGTCTTTACAAAGTGCCTGGCACCAGTAATTGCATTCTACAGACAAAGAAACATTCAAATTTATCCTTATCTGGATGACTGTCTCATTCAGGCAGAGAACAAGGACACTCTTCTTTAACATCTGGCATTTGTAAAAATGCTTCGAGCATGCCTAGGGTACACCATAAACGAAAAGAAATCACAACTGGTACCCTCTCAAATAATTATATTCCTGGGTGCAAGCTTGAATACAACTGCCCAGATGGCTTACCTCACGCCAGACGACAACATACTTCAAACAAATGGCAACAAAAACCCAGTTATCTGCAAGACAAATTCTGCAGGCTTTAGGATTCATGGCATCCTGCATTCTACTAATTCCATATGCGAGACTGCATATTGGGAAACTTCAATGGTACCTAAAGTTTATGGAGTCTGCATTGTCATAGCCTAGAAACAATAATTCCTCTCATTCCCTGCCTACAACAGGAGTTTCTTTTGTGGGCAGAGACATGACACCAAAATAAGGGACAGTTATTCACTCGACCCACAGCCACCCAAACCCTAACTACAGATGCATCAGACTTTGCTTGGGGGCCCACCTGGCAGGGAGATGCATTCAGGGCAAATGGAGCCCAAACCAAATGCATCTGCATGTCAACCAGAAAGAAATGCTAGCTGTTCAGAATGCTCTGCCAGCCTTCAAGGACTTACTTCATCCAGGACAACTACTGATAAAGACGGACAAAAACCACAGTTATGTGGTACATAAACAAGCAGGGGGATACCCATTCCTACCCCCTTTGCAGACTAGCCATGGCCTTGTGGAACACAGCCTTGACTTACCAAATGCATCTTCAAGCTCAGTTCCTGCCAGGAAAGCAAAATATTCTGGCAGACGACCTAAGCAGAAATCTTATGGACACACACGAATGGAAACTGGATCTGCAAATCTTCAGCATGTTAGCACAGAAATGGGGAAGCCCAGACATAGTTTTGGGGAGAGGCAAATAGATCTATCAGTTGGACAAATTCTGCACAATAACTCATCAAAAAAAGCATGGAAAGTGGATGCTCTATCCTTAAGCAGGAAAACTCTATCAGTCTATGCCTTTCCCCCTCTGCCTCTACTCTCCAAGGTCTTACTAAAAGTCAGACAGGAAAAACCAAAAATGATTCTAATTGCTCCGGACTGGCCTCGCCAACACTGGTACCGGCTTCTGAGGAATATGTCGCACCTTCCTCCGTGGTACTTGCCTTAAACACCTCATCTACTGTCTCAGCAGAACTATCAAATTCTGCACACTAAGCTCCAAACTCTGAATCTTGCAGCATGGCTAATCAACTAATTATTCAAACCACACCTCTCAGTAAATCTGTGATGGATGTCATTTTGGAAGCCAGAAGGCCTAGTACTAGGAAATCTTATGCCGATAAATGGAAGAGATTCTGTGCTTGGAACCAAGCACAAGGAATAGACACAGCAAAACCCAATATTCCTCAGATTTTACAATACTTAACTGAGATGCTTGACAAGGGCCTATCTTTTTCTTCAATAAAAATCCATGCCTCTGCCATCTCGGCTCATTACAGCACAGAGCCTCCCCTCTTTTCTCATCCACTGCTAAAACAGTATCTCAGAGGGGCCAAAAATTTAATGCATCCCAGGAGAGCACCAACTCCTGCATGGGACCTCAATTTTGTGCTGGAAAAACTCACCCTGCCTTCTTTTGAACCAGCAGCTACTGTGGATATATAATTTCTTTCTTGGAAGACAGCTTTTCTTTTGGCAGTCACTTCATCTAGAAGGTTTCAGAACTACAGGCTCTCATGGCAGTGGAGCCTTTCATTATATTTTACCCGGCCAGGGTGGCTGCCAGGACCAACCCTTCCTTTATGCCTAAGGTGGTATCCAGTGTGGCTCTTAACCAGACCATTCACCTGCTAACATTTTTTTCCAAATCCGCAGAACAAGGGGGAACGGATTCTGCATTCATTGGATGTACACAGACAACTAAGATTATACTTAAACAGAACAAAATCTCTAAGAAAGTCTGAGCAACTGCTGGTAGCATTTGCTGCAGGATCAGAGGGGAAGGCTATATATCAAAGCAGACTATTTCTAAATGGATAAGCCTCTGCATTCATTTCTGCTATTTGCACCATGGTAAACCTGTGCCCAAGGGGATCAGATCCCATTCCACTAGGGCTGCCTCTACTTCAGCAGCTTTTCTCAGAGGGGTCCCAACCACAGACATTCTAGAAGCTGCTACTTGGAGCTCTGTTCATATGTTCACAAAGCATTATCATTTGCCTCTCTTCTCTAAATCTAGGGCAGGCTTTGCCACTGCAGTCCTGCAGGGCCTTATAGCTGCTCCTAATGCTGTTTAGTTCCATCCTCCCATCCATGGGATTCTACCCAAATGTAATGACTGCAACAGTGAAACATGAAGAACATAGTACAGTTGTGTACACTTACCATAAATGTAGATGTTTGAGTGTATTCACTCTTGCAGTCTGGGTTAACCACCTGCCATCCCCCATTTTATACCTTTTCTTTCCTTCACTATACTCAAAAGCCTTTGTGGTGTATTTGCTTTTAGTTGAAGGTACATTTTATGTTTCTAAGGTGCATTTATATATTTACAGTTGATATATGTATATATATATATATATATATATATGGTTTTTTTTTTTTTTTGCTCCCCATTTGGGGGGCACCTGACATCTGGGGGAAGAAAAACTGATTAAAATGGCGTTGACTGTATGTTTTATACCCCTGACGACCTGACGTCGTGGAAGAGGAGACAGCAAGAGACGCAGGACCCAGGACTTTGTTATTCAGGCCGACTGAGGGCAACCTGCCAGCAGATTACCCAAATGTAATGACTGCAACAGTGAATACACTCGAACATCTACATTTATGGTAAGTATACACAACTGTACTTTTTGAAGCTTCTATTAAGCCAGTCATACTAATGAGGCACAGCCTAATTAGTGTGCTTGAATTACACATCTTATTACAACAATGACTAGTGCAGCTCTAAGAGGCTTCCTTACCTATGTACACTCTCACAAGCAAATGAAGAAAACAACAAAATACCAGGAAAAAACTCCAAGACCGTCGGCAGAGACAATAGTTCAAATAAATTGATGTAACACCCTTGGTTTCGGAAACCAGTGCAAGGAAATAAATGCACAAAAATGAGGAAACTTTGTTACAAAACGTAGACAGATTTAATTCCAAGGTAACAAAGCAAGGTAAAAAGCATCCAAACGTATTGAAAGACAAGCGCTTTCGCCTGGGTCATTCCAGGCTTTATCAAGTCATAAACAAGTAACCATCATGTTGTCAACTGTTTAAATAACCCTCCAAAATCAGTCACGTGTTGAATTAAACAAAAGTTAATTACATACACCTTCCTGGGTTGGGTTTTCACAGAAAAATGGTGTGATGTAAATCACACTTGTTTTTACTTTAAATGATATAAAGCAAACTGTTCTTTCATAGAAGATATACAACATTTTGAATTAAAAACTTTGGTTGTGATAAAATTTAAAAAGTCATAAAAAAACACATTAAAAATATATTAAAAATATCTGGTTCATAATATCTTTCAATACGTTTGGATGCTTTTTACCTTGCTTTGTTACCTTGGAATTAAATCTGTCTACGTTTTGTAACAAAGTTTCCTCATTTTTGTGCTTTATTTCCTTGCACTTGTTTCCGAAACCAAGGGTGTTACATCAGTTTATTTGAACTATTGACACTCTCACAAGCACCTACAAAGTGCATTTTTCATGTGTTATTGGGTCATTTACCCCTTTGGGGGAAATGGGGAAATATAATTTACTTCCGTAGTCTATAGAGGTGTTAGAGATTTTTTTGTGAGATAGGAGACTTTTTGAGGGTCCACAGTATGAAGTGGATGCCTGGCAGACTCTTGCCAGGGGAGTATCTGATACCACTGGCATAGCTTGATCTGGGGAGTAGTGCTGGCACGACTGCAGCACCCTTTGGAGGCACCATTCTGACCTTTATAGCTGGTGGGAAAAAGAGGTTAAAACAAGGGGCCTTGAGATGTATTGTCAATACTTTTCATGTTCCCAGTGCCCTGTAATTTGTCTTGAAGTTATTACGATTGTTTTGACATCTAATCAAGGCTTTTTTTCCCCTTCTTTTGCAACTCAGGTGGACATCAGAGTTCTTCCTCCTTTCCCAGAGGAGAAGGGATTGTCTGTCAAGTTGGAGTGTGTATAATTTAGCAACATTTTGTAGCATTCATTAATATAATTACCAGTTATGTGCATACTATCAGAGTGTATACCCTGCAGAAGTGGTATCATTTTGTTACAGTACTGCTTCTTGTGTATGACCAGTGAAACAATGCTGCTTAAGTCAAGCTATGTACTGTTTGTAAATATGAAGTCAATTACGTGAGGTAGTTGCTATACGACTTTAAGGGGGTCAAACCGGACAAAAGTGTTTCTGATTCCCAGCCAGATGTATAGGATGTGCAAGTATAGCTATATGACATAGCATATGTTAGGACAGAGAAAACTAAACCCATTGCACTTACAGGCACAGTTTATCACATAAATGCAAGCAAGACTCATCCCATAGCCACGTGTTAAATGAGCCTTTGCTCTTACTGACATGGTCTCATCTGTTCTGCTGTACTGCATGTATTGATCACTAACCAGACATTTGTTCTTAAGCATGACCTGTGCACACTGCCCAGCTTAGGCTTTACATTGCGTTTAGGGGGAGGCTAGTGGCTGTACAAATGGTGGCGGGGAGACGTGGGTGTTTTGTCATGGAAAGGCAGATATGGAGGTTTGCGGTTTTGTAGTGGTTGGTGGAGGCTGTGTCATGCCCTATTATTGACTGATGGTTGCATTTCCATTAATAGCAAACTGCCCATGTTTTAATTCAACAGCTGTCACTGTTGGTCATACTTTCCAGAACGTACATGTTTGTATTGGTTTGGCCATGTTATGTGCGTACCACTTCCCTGTACATTGCATGTAGGCAGTACACAGAAGCTCTAGTCCACACAATGACCAGGACTTGTGCTACACAACTGAACCATGCCACCACTTCATCTTACATTCCTGTACACACATTCAAGCCAATGCGACCTGTGACACTTCACTGCACACATGCTTGTGCATCCTATCGTATGGTCCTGGGATAATGGAAGTAGACAGAAGTGTTGACCTGTAATAGTGGCATATTTGCAGTTTTTTTTAATTACACATTTGCATAGTGCTCTGATAAGTCACACCACACAAGTTATTCTTACTTCTGTCTTTCTGTCTCCCTCTCTCTTTGTTGCCATCCTTCTTTTTGTATTTGATTTCATGTTTGTTAATCTGTTTAACATTTTCTGCAGCATTTTCCAGGTCCCCAATCCCATTAGGCCCAGCCTTTTCCATGCAGCACTCCAAGTGGCTCCAGGCCTGCCTTCCGTTTGGATCTAGAGGAGTGGCCATATCTGGTCTTTTGTTGCTTATGGAGGCCAGCTACTGGAGAGAAATGCTACTGTACTCTCTGGTGGCACTGCCAGGGTTGTGTAGTTTGTCATGCTGCTGGAGTTGACAGATTGGTATGGTAGTTGGTGGACTGCCAGCTGGAAGCCTGCATTAGCTGCCTGGAGAAGGTTCTTGTGTGGCAGAAGAGTTGCATTGCTGTCTGGCTGTGCTTTTACCACCTCAGATGGGGCCCAGTGAGGATGGTAGAAAGGGTGCTGACTGACCTTCTCCCTGTGTCTAGCCCAGATAGTGTAAAGCAGAGCAGGTTGTACCCATCCTGTCCTAATTCTAGTGTTCATTTTCCTTGTATGTCATCTTCCTCCCCTATTTATTGTCCAATCCTCCCCATCACCAGTGTCCTCTGTATATATTTAGACTGTCACCCTCAAGCATGTCAGCACCTCCCCATCAGTCCCTGTCTCTGTTAGTGCCCCTTCTTCCAAACCTCTCCCTCTTTGCATCCATTATCTCACCCTTACAGCTTTGCCCATCTTTCCTTCTCAAAATAAACAGACTACATGAACGTTGTTTGTCTTTCGGCTTTTCCCCGGTAAGGGGTCGCCACAGCGGAACTCCGGTCCGCTAATGATAGCCAGTAGATTTTTACGAAACGCCGAGGTGCCAGCTCGACACCCAACCTTCAATGAAGGCACGCCCATTTACACACGCATGTCTTTCGAACGCTACCCAACCCCGGGGAGGACATGCAGACTCCACACAGAAGGCACTCCCAAGCCAAGCCGAGAATCGAACGGGAGAACCTCTTGCTGTGAGGTAACAATGCTACCGCCGTACCACCGCGGCATTAAATAAACTACATGAATACATAAGTAAAATAAAATCTCCACTCGTACTCTTATCTTCCTTTTGCATGTGCATGTTCATCTACTTGCTGTACCCTACCCTTGCTCCTGCTTTTCTGCACACCTGTTGCCACACCATTTAAAGTTATAAAAGTAATAAAAACATTGCTATAGACTCTTAACTGTGGCCTGCAAGCTTTCCCATGGTATAGCTTCTTTGTGAATGTACATGTACCTAGTTAAGGTATGTACTTGTTGTGGATGATCACGTTACAATCCATCCTGTCGTTCTTGTGGGAGGAAGACTTGATGTGCTCAGTAGACCTCAAGGATGCGTACTACCATATCCTGATGGACAGGCGATCCAGGAAGTTCCTCCGCTTTAGGCTAGTTGCCCGTCACTACCAGTTCAGGGTCCTACCCATTGGTCTCACCACAGATCCCAGGGTGTTTACCAAGGTCATGGCAGTTGTAGCGGCCCACCTTCAGGTCTTCCCGTACCTGGACGACTGGCTACTCACCTCCCCCCACCAGACATCAACTTCTGCTAGCCAGAAATTCCTTTCTTCAGATGTTCTCTGTGTTTCACTGTTGCAGTTATCACATTTGGGTTATCTGCTTGCAGTAGCCCTCAGTCGGCCTGATTAACAAAGTCTTGGGTCCTACGTCTGTTGCTGTCTCCTCTTCTGTGATGTCAGGTCATCAGGGGTATAAAACATCCAGCTGACGTCATTACATCAGTCTTTCTTGCCATGCGGTGCCTGAAGCAGAAGCAGTTGGCAAGTGCCGGTCAGCCAACTCCTGAAATTTTCATTTTTGAGTTTCAGAACCGAAGTCTTCAACTAAAAGCTAAGTACCCCGTTGGGGAAACTTTTTCTTGCTCTAAACTGATGTCAGTAAAAGTAAATAATTGCATTTCTTGTGGAAAGCAAATACCTCATAAAGATTTTCATTCGTACTGTATTCCTTGCCTAGGCCCTGACCACAACATACCTCACTGTCGGTTTTGTGCCTTATTTAAACCATGAACTATCCATCGTTGGTATATTTTCGCTTCTAAATATTTTGGTGCTCGGTTTAATTATCCCGATACGTCTTCTGTAAACCATCCGACTACTGACATTCCGAAAAAATGCAAAGATAAAGACAGAGACAGGCCGCCGAGGAGCCTGTACTTAGTGAGGAACTTTCGCAGCCCCTGATACCTGCTACTTCAGATTCGCAGGCCTCTACTGAGACCCATTTGGAGTCTGGTATGCGGCGAGATGCTTCATCTGTGGAACCTGCGGATGTCTCTACCTTGGATGGGTCTGGAGATGCTGTGCAGGTGCGGGCTTCTGAGGATATATTCAGGCCTATGGACTTGCATATTAAACCAACATCATCTTCTTCTTCAAGGCCTAAAACTTGAACCATGCCTAGAAAACTGGCGCCCTGACCGCATGGTCAGGCCTCTATGTCTAAAAAACAAGCAATAACAATGACTGAAGACCTTATTACTTTATTCAGGGGAAGCCAACCTTCCCCCTCTTAAGAGACCTAGGACTGAGTTTGCTTATGATACTTCTGACCAGGATTCTGAAATTTCTGATGTTCATCCTGCATACAGCTGCAGTCATAACAGATGGGTTCTCCTGCCGTCAGGCGGGTCCTCGGTCGGCCGAATTCCAAAGTCTAGGTCCGGCGTCGGTTGTCATCGCTTCTTCCCTGACGTCAGTGCGACAGGGGTATAAAGGAACCAGCCGACGCCATTTTCTTCAGTCTTTCTTGCCGCGCGATGCCCGAAGCAGAAGCAGTTCGCAAGTGCCGGTCAGCCAGCTCCTGAAATTACGAAAATTTTGCAACCGAAGTCGTCTTGAAAGCGAAGTACCCCGTTGGGGAAACTTTTCTTGCCTCAGACCGATGTCAGACAAAGTTAATAATTGTATTTCATGTGGGAAGCAAATACCGCATAAGGATTTCCATTCCCTCTGTATTCCTTGTTTAGGCCCAGACCACGACGTCTCGGTCTGTCGCTTTTGTGCTACATTCAACAAACGCACCATTAAGCGTCAGGTGGAGTTCGCCCAGCACTATTTTGGCAGAAAATTTAACTATATTATGTCGTCGGATACTCCGACTCCAGTTTTGTCTAAAAAAACGCAAAGATAAGGACCGACACATGAGGTCCACGGCCTCTACCGACACCACACACAAAACCGACAGGTGGTCCGGTTCTCAGCGAGGCGCCTACGCAGCCCCTGCCTACCGACGACACTTCATTGGCGGTGTCTTCTGTGCCCGAGGTCGCAGGCTCCTCGGCCCACACCCCGACTACAGATACCGAAGCCACTCTTGGTGGTGAAACTCAAAACATAGACAGGTCTGCCTCCTCTCAGGGTGTCTTCAGACCTTCCTCTTCTTTTTCCATCAAGGCTTTCACTAAGTCTAAAGCAGCCATGCATTCTAAGAGACCAGCTACACAGGGCCCTTCTCCAGGCCCCATGCCTAAAAAACAGATGCTTAAAATGGCTGAGGATTTAATTACTCTTATCAGGGGTTCTCACCCCCCCCCCCCGGCCAAAAGGCCCAGAGTGGAGGAAGAATCCCCCTCCTCTGACCAGGCCTCCATTATTTCAGAGCACTCGGATGAACAGGAACATTCTTACTCCCCTTTTGAAGATTCTGATGCAGAGGAGTCAGTTCCCTCTGTCTCCCCTCCAGAGGATTACTCATTTGGGGAAACCTTGCATACATTAAGGGAGCACTTCCACTGGGAAGGCCAAGAGTATTCAGATTCCAAGAAAAGGCTTAGGGATTTTCTCTTGCTACCTCAGCACAGGCCTCTGGCTATACCTCCTGTCTTAGACATACAAGCTGATGTGTATTCGGAGGCCTGCCTTAACCCGGATTCTTTACCTCCAGCCCCAGTCAAACCTGACAGGTACTACCGGGTTCCTGAATCACACCAATTTCTGTACAAATGCCATGCGGCTGACCCAGAAACTATCTCACAGGGCCCCAAGGGAATTAAGGCCTCCACTGCTAAAAATCCTTTACCTTCCGAGAGAGATTCCAGATCTTTAGAAAGGTGGGGAAAAAAGGTATACACCTCGGCCACCTTAACCATGAGGGCATTAAACTGCCAGTTCCATATGTTAAAGTACCAACAGTTTCTGTTATCACAGTTGAGAAGCAAAATGTCACAACCTGAACAACCAGACTTGAAGGAGTTGCAGGATTTGATGCATAGTGCAGAACAAGTGGGTAAGCATACCTTGCAATGTGGTTTTGATGCTCTAGAGGCCTCATGTAGAGCTGCTGTTACAGGATCAGTCATACGTAGACATGCCTGGCTCAAGGAGCAAACCTTACCAGATCATGTCAAAGCTAAATTACTAGATGTCCCTCTACAAAAGGATGTATTATTTGGTGTTAAAGCTGAGGAGGTATTAAAGAAAATGGAGGAAAAGGCTAAATCAATGCAAACAGTGAAAGATTTTCTACAGGTACAACCTCCACATTTCAGTAGAAATTGGCCCTCCAAAAATTGGTCCTTTCCAGCCACGGACAGACCCCAAAGATGTAGATACAGACACCCGAGGGGCAGAGGGCAATCTCAGGGATCATTTAGAGGCAGACAATGGCAAGCTCCTACACAAAGAGGTGGTGAGGATAGTTCGCAGCCATTCAGAAAGCAAGCCCAATGACTTTCCCCTTTGCATGCCAAGCAAGGCTCAAATGGCAGCACCCTTAGGCGGAAAACTGGCATTATTTTCGAAAAATTGGCTTATTGTCACAAAAGACAAATGGATCCTGGACATTATAAACAGAGGCTACAGATTCCATTTTCACACCCTTCCAAAAATGAGAGGCCTGCCAAACCTGCCACACAATCAAAGGGCAGAGGCACAAAGACAAATTTCAGATCTCATGGACATGAAAGCTATTCAAGAG
The DNA here is from genome assembly GCF_019279795.1 of Protopterus annectens. Classification (NCBI taxonomy): domain Eukaryota; kingdom Metazoa; phylum Chordata; order Ceratodontiformes; family Protopteridae; genus Protopterus; species Protopterus annectens. Next base: position 938,279,443 of record NC_056748.1, read on the forward strand.
GTACCTACTCAAGAACAAGGTCAAGGTTTTTATTCCAGACTATTCCTGGTACCAAGGAAGGGAAAAGATTGGAGACCTATCCATCCTAAACACATTTTTACTCGTACCAAAATTCAAGATGCTCACATTACAGCAGCTTCTTCCCATGCTGGGCAAGGAGTCTTGGCTGGCAACATTGGACCTCAAGGAGGCATACCTGCATGTCCCAATCAGACAAAATTGCAGAAGATACCTCAGATTTCTTTCAGGTTCAACCCATTATCAATTCTCTGCATTGCCCTTTGGCTTATCTGCTGCGCCCAGAGTATTCACGAAATGCCTGGCATCAGTAATTGCCTACTGCAGACTTCAAGGGATACAAATATACCCATATTTGGATGACTGCCTGATCCAAGCGGACAGCAAGCACATACTTCTGGAACATCTGGCTTTTGTAATAATGTTGTTGAATTCTCTGGGATACACAGTCAACAAAAAGAAATATACCCTCTCAGAAAATAATTTTCCTGGGTGCCAACTTGGACACAAACACCCAGATGGGGCCTACCTCACGCCAGAGAAACAGGGGCAACTAACTCAATACTTCAGAAAACTAGCAAATTTCACCAGGCTGACTGCAAGGAAAATCCTGCAGGCTCTGGGATTCATGGCATCTTGCATCCTACTAATCCCATGTGCAAAGCTGCACATGAGGAAACTTCAATGGTACCTGAAAAACCTGTGGTCTCAACACAGCCACAGTTTGGAAACAATATTGCCACTAATTCCATGTCTTCAAAGGGAATTTCTGTGGTGGGCTCAAGCATGCCAAACAAACACAGGTCTCCCATTCTGCAAGCCTCAAGCAAATCAAGTCATCACAACAGACGCCTCGGACTACGCCTGGGGGCACACATGACAGATCGGTGCATTCAGGGCAAATGGTCCCAAAAAAAAGCACCTTCACATCAATCAAAAGGAAATGCTAGCAGTAATAAATGCTATTATAGCTTTCAAAGACCTTCTGCATCCAGGTCAACTATTGATAAGGACAGACAACACCACAGTAATGTGGTACATAAACAAACAGGGAGGAACCCATTCATACCCCCTATGCAGGCTGGCCATGTCACTTTGGAACATGGCTCTGGAATTACAAATCGAACTTCAAGCACAGTACTTGCCAGGCAAGGAAAATACGCTGGCAGACAACCTAAGCAGAAATATGACAGATCCACACGAATGGAAGTTGCATCCTCAAGTTTTTACAGAGATAATACAAGCATGGGGAAGGCCAGACATAGATCTCTTTGCCTCCCACAAAAATCACCAATTGACAAAATTCTGCTCAAGGACTTTTCATCCACAAGCCTGGAGAGTGGACGCTCTCTCTCTCAGTTGGACAACAATGACAGTTTATGCCTTTCCGCCTCTTCCTCTGCTGCCCAAAGTTCTATTAAAAACCAGAGCAGACAGACCAAAGATGATTCCCATTGCTCCAGACTGGCCAAGACAGCACTGGTATCCACTCCTGAGGAGCCGGACGCATTCTCCACCATGGACCCTGCCTCTAATGCCTCTTCTTCTGACTCAGCACAGCTTCAAAACTCTTCAGTCAGCTGAAAACACTCAATCTGGCCGCATGGAAGATTCCTTAACATCACACCAGACCCTACTCTCCAAGGAGGTGCAGGATGTCATTTTAGAGGCCAGAAGGCCGTCTACTAGAAAAGCTTACTCTGCAAAATGGAAACGGTTTTGTGCCTGGAATGAGAAAAAGGGCCAGAATCCTGGAAAACTGAATTTACCACAAATATTACAGTATCTAGCTGAGCTGCTAAGCAGTGGACTTTCATTTTCTTCCATCAAAATCCATGCCTCAGCCATTTCTACAGAATTAAGACAGTTCCTCAGAGGGGCGAAGAACATAAAACCCCCAAGGAAACAACCAATACCTGCTTGGGACCTCAATTTCATTCTAGAAAAGCTGACCTTGCCTCCCTTTGAGCCAGCTGCCTCAACAGATTTGCAATATTTGTCCTGGAAAACAGCTTTCCTTCTGGCTATCACCTCAGCTCGCACGGTATCGGAACTACAAGCCCTCATGGCTGTGCAGCCTTTTATCATCTTCCATCAGGACAGAGTTTCCTTACGAACCAACCCGTCCTTTATGCCAAAGGTGGTATCCAGGGTAGCTTTGAATCAGGCTATCCACTTACCGACCTTTTACCCTAATCCTCAAAACAAAGGGGAGAGACTACTGCATTCCTTGGGCATCCACAGACAGCTGCTTTATTATTTGGACAGAATAAAGCCTTTCAGAAAAACAGAACAGCTCTTTGTGTCCTATGCTATAGGAGCTCAAGGGAAGCCAATTTCCAAACAGACAATCTCAAAATGGATAGCCCACTGCATACGCTTTTGTTACACTTTTCATGGTAAAACTGTACCTGCAGGCATCAGATCTCACTCCACAAGGGCCACAGCTATCTCTGCAGCTTTCCTCAGAGGAGTTCCTGCCAAAGATATTTTGGAAGCAGCCACTTGGAGTTCTGTGCATACCTTCTCCAAGCACTACCACCTACCATTATACTCCAAAACTAAAGCAGGCTTTGCCACTGCAGTCTTGTAGGGCATCCTGGCTCCTCCTAGTTCCACCTAGTGCCTACCACCCTTTTCTTAGCTTTGGGATTCTACCCATCTGTTATGACTGCAGCTGTATGCACGATGAACATAGTACAGTTTTGTATCTACCATAAATGTAGATGTTCAAGTGCTAATACAGCTGCAGTCCAGGTTTCTCTCCCTCCTTCCCCTCTTGGGACAGGCCTATTGGCTAACACCTCCTCATACAACCTGATTGGGGTATTCATTTATGGTGTATTTGCTTGCAACTACTGTATTTTGATTATATTGCATTGCTTTATTATATAAATTTATGTATTGCCTTCCTTCTGGGGGCACCTGACATCTGGGGCAAGAAAAACTGAAGAAAATGGCGTCGGCTGGTTCCTTTGTACCCCTGTCGAACTGACGTCAGGGAAGAAGCAACGACAACCAACGCCGGACCTAGACTTTGGAATTCGGCCGACCGAGGACCCGCCTGACGGCAGGAGAACCCATCTGTTATGACTGCAGCTGTATTAGCACTCGAACATCTACATTTATGGTAGGTACAAAACTGTACTTTTCCTCTGATGACCAGGATTTACCCTTATCTACCTATGAGGATTCTGATGCTGAGGACCCTATTCCCCTCTGCTTCTGCCCTAGATGATTTCTCTTTTGGTGAAACCTTGCATACTCTCAGGGAGCATTTTCGTTGGGAAAGTCAGGATTTCTCTGATTTTAAAAAGAGGCTTAGGGATTTCTTACTCCTGCCCCAGTACAGGCCTTTAGTTATATCTCCTGAATTGGACAGTGTTAATGACGCCTTTTCGGAATCTAGCATGGCCCCTGATTTTTTACCTCCTGCTCGGAGAAAACCTGATAGATATTACAGGGTTCCTGACTGTCACAAGTTCCTTTTCAAAAATCCTACTGCGGATCCTGAAACCATTTCACAGGGACCCAAGGGCATTAAAGCTACGAATGCCAAAAATCCTACCCCCTCTGACAGAGACTCCAGGGCGCTGGTAGATGGGGTAAGAAGTTATACACTTCTGCAACTTTGGTCATTAGGGCCTTGAATTGCCAGTTTCATATGTTAAAGTGTCAGCAGCATATTATTGGATTGCTTAAACAGAAAATTATGTTGATTCCTGACTGTGCTGAAAATAAGGATTTACAGGATTTAATGCATTCTGCTGAACAAGTTGGTAAACATACGTTGCAATGTGGTTTTGATTCACTAGAGGCCTCTTGCAGGGCTGCTGTAACTGGGTCTGTACTTAGAAGGCATGCTTGGCTTAAGGAGCAATCCTTGTCAGATTATGTTAAAGTGAAATTACTGAATGCTCCCTTAAATCAGGACCGCCTGTTTAGGAACAAGGCAGAAGAAGTTCTTAAAAAGTTGGAGGAAAAAGCTAAATCTATGCAAACGTTAAAGATTTTTTACAAGTACAAACTCCCAAGATTTAGTAGGCATTGGCCTTCTAAGAATTGGTCCTTTCATGCCTCTTACAGACCTTCCCAGTCCAAACCCAGATCCAGCAGAGCATCCAGGCTTCAGTCCCAGGGGACGCACAGGACTAAGCAGTGGGGGGGGCCTCCACTTCCAAATCTGGGAGTAGTAAATCTCCCCCCTATGGTAAACTGTCTCAATGACTTCTTTTTAAAACCTTCCAAGCACTTCTCAACTGACTGCCCCTTTGGGGGGAAATGATTGCAATTCATGCAAAGAACTGGGGACTCATTACCCAGGACAAATGGGTTTTAAATATAGTCTCCCAAGGATACAGATTTCACTTCCACACGTTACCAATTCCCAAGCGGTTGGCCGGATCTACCACCAAATCAGTGGACAGAGGCCCAAACGCAAGTACTCTCTCTCTTAAACATAGGGGCTATTCAGTTGGTACCAGAAGAGGAAAAGGGACAAGGTTTCTACTAGACTTCTCCTGGTACCCAGAAAAGACAATTTCATGGTGTCCTATCCTGGACTTGTCTACTCTAAACACCTTTTTGGTGATTCCAAAATTCAAGATGCTGACTCTCCACCAATTGCTTCCTATGCTAGGCAAAGATGCCTGGTTGGCAACACTAGATTTGAAGGAAGCATACCTGCACATCCTAATCAGAGAATCTTGCAGAAGGATACCTACGGTTCAAAGCAGGCTACACTCACTATCAGTTCTCTGCACTGCCCTTTGGCTTATCTACTCCGCCCAAGGGTATTAACAAAGTGCCTAGCTCTAGTCATTGCATTTTGCAGGCAAAGAAATATTCAAATATACCTATACCTGGACGATTGTCTAATTCAAGCAGAAAACCAAGAAATACTTTTGAATCATCTGGCTTTTGTACAAAGGGTGCTAACTTGTCTGGGGTACACCCTAAACAAAAAGAAATCACACCTGGTACCCTGTCAGCAAATTATATTCCTGGGAGCAAGCTTGAATGCAACTTCCCAGATGGCTTTCCTCACGCCAGAGAAACAAATTCACTTGACAACCTACTTCAAACAAGTGGCCACAAAAACCCTGCTATCTGCAAGGCAAATACTACAAGCCTTGGGGTTGATGGCCTCCTGTATTCTTCTAATTCCATATGCAAGACTGCATATGAGGAAACTACAGTGATATCTAAAAAGCCTATGGTGCCAACACTCTCAGGATCTAGAAGCAAGGATTTCCATCATACCTTGCCTACGCCTAGAGTTCCTTTGGTGGGCAGATGCCTGCCACCAAAACAAGGGACTGTCATTCACACAACCCCCTGCCGCCCAAACCCTAACAGACTCATCAGACTATGCATAGGGGGTGCACCTGGCAGGGAAGTGCATTCAGGGCAAATGGAACCCAAGTCAAAGGCACCTGCACATCAATTTAAAAGAAATGTTAGTTGTACAGAATGCTCTGACAGCCTTCAGGGACCACATTCTTCCAGGTCAATTAATGGTAAAGACGGACAACACCACTGTTATGTGGTACATAAACAAGAAGGGGGGGTACACATCCTTACTCCCTCTGCAGACTAGCCATGCATTGTGGAACACAGCCTTGAGCTACCAAGTGCATCTACAAGCTCAATTCCTGCTAGGAAAACTAAATACACTGGCAGATGGACTAAGCAGAAATCTCACAGACCCACATGAGTGGAAACTGGAACCAAGGATTTTCAACATGTTGACAAGCAAATGGGGGGCCCAGATATAGACCTGTTTGCCTCCCCAGAACTATAAATTGGAAAAAATTTGCACAAGGACTCACCACAGACAAACTTCAAAAATAGATGCTCTGTCCTTCAGCTGGAAAAAACATGCCCTTTCCTCCTTTGCCTCTGCTCTCCAAAGCACTACTAAAGATCAAACAAGACAAACCAAGGACGATTTTGATTGCACCAGAATGGCCACGCCAACACGGGTACCCCCTCCTGCGCAGTGAGTCACTGTTGGTCCCATGGCACCTGCCTTAGACTCCTTCCTTGTTGTCTCAGCAGGAGAACCAGATTCTGCACCCTCAGCTTCAAACACTGAACCTAGCAACCTGGCTAATTACCTAATCTCTACTTTAAAATCCCTCAGTAAACCAGTGACGGATATCATTTTAGAGGCAAGGAGGCCTAGTACTAGAAAATCTTATGCTGAAAAATGGGAAAGATTCTGTGCCTGGAACCAGTCTCAAGGGATGAGCACAGCAATGCCCAATTTACTTCAGATTTTGCAATACTTAACTGAGATGCTTCACAAGGGCCTCTCTTTTTCCTCAATAAAAATTCACACCTCAGCCATTTCAGCTCATTATAAGACAGAATCTCCCCTCTTCTCTCATCCACTGCTCAAGCAGTTCCTCAGAGGGGCCAAAAATTTAAGACCACCCAGGAGAGCTCCAACTCCAGCATGGGACCTTAACTTTGTATTGGAGAAACTCACCCTTCCTCCTTTCGAGCCAGCGGCTACTGCAGATTTAAAATTCTTTTCTTGGAAAACAGCTATCCTTTTAGCAATCACTTCAGCAAGTAGGGTATCTGAATTATAGGCCCTTGTGGCAGTGGAGCCTTTCATCATCTTTCATGCGGACAGGATGTCCCTCAGGACCAATCCCTTTTTCATGCCAAAGATGGTATCCAGTGTGGCCCTTGATCAGTCCATGCATTTGCCAACCTTCTTTCCTAATCCACAGAACAAAGGGGAGCGGATACTGCACTCCTTAGATGTGCACAAACAACTTAGATTCTACTTGGACAGGATTAAACCTCAAAGGAAATCTGGACAATTGCTGGTGACATTTGCTGCTGGGACAGAGGGGAAGGCTATTTCAAAGCAAACTATCTCCAAATGGATAGGCTATTGCATTCATTTCTGCAATAAGCACCATGGATAACCTATCCCACAGGGGATCAGACCCCACTCAAACAGGGCTGCATCTACCTCTACAGCCTTTCTCAGGGACATCCTAGAAGCTGCTACCTGGAGTTCTGTACGTACTTTCACCAAGCATTGCCATTTGCCAACTTTCTCTAAATCCAGAGCTGGCTTTGCCACTGCAGTCTTGCAGGGCCTTTTAGCTGGTCCTAATGCTGTCTAATTCCTCCTCCCATTATTAGCTTTGGGAATCTACCCAAATGTGATGACTGCAACAGTGAAACACGAAGAGCATAGTACAGTTTTGTACACTTACATAAATATAGATGTTCAAGTGTATTCACTGTTGCAGTCCTGGTTATCCTCCCTCCAGCTCCCTGACTTCTTTTGGCTATACCTCTTCTCTCCTTTATAATGCTTAAAAGCTTTTTGGTGTATTTGCTTTTTTGTTGGAGGTATAACCTTGTATATTTATAGATTTAATTGCTTCCCACTTGGGGGAACCTGACATCTGGGGCAAGAAAAACTGATGTAATGACGTCTGCTGCATGTTTTATACCCCTGGCGACCTGACGTCACAGAAGAGGAGACAGCAACCGACGTAGGACCCAAGACTTTTATAATCAGGCCGACTGAGGGCTACTGCAAGCAGATAACCCAAATGTGATGACTGCAACAGTGAATACACTCGAATATCTACATTTATAGTAAGTGTACGCAACTGTACTTTGTCGAATCTGCTGGGTATTACAATAAACTACTTCAGATAAAGAAGTTATGTACTCACCATAACGTTCCATCTGAGTAGTTAGACCTCATTTGTCAGCAACCTTCCCTTCCTCCTTCCCCCTGACCTTGTTGATTTGTCTGTGTTTCGGGCTCAAATGTCCTGGGTCTGGTGAGCCTAGTTTATGTATCCTGGCCAGTTTTTTATATCTTAGGTTGTTGTGTGTCACGCAGTGGGTGGCAAACTCGATCTGAGGGTTGGAAGGAGGTTGCAGTGTAGTATGGGTAAGGAGGAGGAGCTTGGAGCTTGGATCTTGGATCTTTAGCTTGGTGAGCTGCCAGCTAGGATCCGTATCGGATCCAAAACCCACAGGTTGTTGACAAATGAAGTCTAACTACTCAGATGGAACGTTATGGTGAGTACACAACTTCTTTTTTTGTGATATATAAGCAAGGTGAGACAAAGTCTTAAACCTTTGCAGACTAGCTGTAACAGATTAGGAAGTATATATTTGACACTATCTTTGTCTACAGATTATTTATATTCCCTTCCATTGTAACACAGTAGTAAATTGTTTATGCAGTCTAGAATGGACTCTCACAAGTGGATGTTGAACATTCAGGAGCCTCTCATTCAGCTTGTATCAGTTTGGAGCTCCTCAAATAGACCTGCATTCAGCTGAATCTGTTCTGCTGTGAGACTCGCAACCAATGGCAACAGATGTCTTCTCAGTAAACCAAAAGGGGAGGTTTCTGTACATCTTTCCACCTTTTTCACCAGTTCTAAAAGTGCTCCTAAAAATAAGAAGGGATAGTCTAAGGATTCTACTGCTGACTCTCTTTTTTTGGCCAAGACAACATTAATTCTCTCATCTGAATGAATTGCCCAAGGGTCCCTACCATACTCATTTTGTCTTGGCGAATCTATTTACTGTGGACAAGTGGTCACTAATGCATCCCTCTCTCCAGACCCCCTGAGTTACAAATGTGGCTAATATGATTTTAATGCCATTCAGGCACCAGTTCTTTCAGGACATGCTGCAGAGTTTAACAGACTAGAAAACCTAACACCAGAATGCCTTGTATGTCTGAGCTTTGCATTTGCTGTCACAATAAAGGACGGGACTCCAGTTCCCCTGATCCTTTGGGTATCCCCTGTGAGTTAATCAAGTGTGGCTTATTTTATGCTTCTGTCAAAGAACATCTTTCAGACTGCCTCTGAACCCCTCTTTATTAAATTCTAATCAAGTCAGGCTCTTCCTCGGCAAGATTCTCCACATTAGGACACCAAGGAAAAGTGGAATTTCTCTTTGGGACTTGAGCTGTGTACAAGAAAGGCTACCCCTTTCACCTTTTGAGCCAACTGCTAATTCTTCTTTGAAATATTTTGACCTGGAAAACTGCTTTGCTGATGGTTTTAACCTCAGCTAAAAGAGTTACAATTTCTTTTGTGCAGTGGTTTCTAGATTTACTCCTGAAATGATTTTCTGATGTTAATGAATGCATTGCAGCATTTGATGGGTTAGTGCCACTGTGCATTTTTTCACTTATCTGTAATTATTTTTTTAGGGCATTTTTAATAAAAAGATTTGTAAACTATATTCATCCATGTCCCAAATAAATGTACTATTTCTTAATGTGATGTTACCCTTGAGTTGCCACACATATTTCTACTGGACTGACACCACTAAGATTAAAGTTTAGTGTTTTCGTCAGTGATGATAGTGTAGTAAAACAAACTTTTCAAAATTGGATCTCTCCCTGAAGAGAAGAAAAACATGCCCCCTTATGCTTAGAGGCTATGTTTGGCAGTTTTTGCACTGTCTCATGTTGCAAAGATGAGATGAAAAAATGTTAACAAATCACATAATCAGCCTGTCCAGCTTCTTTCTTTCCAAACCAAGAGGAGGAAGAATTCTTCATTCATTAGATGTTCATAGACAGCTCAAGTTTTATTTAGGAAAGACTAAAGCTCTTGAGAAAACCTGACTATTTGTGTGTTTTGCAAGAAGGAAAATGAGTTTGCCAGTGTCTAACAAACTATTTCTAAATGGATCTACGGTGTGGTTCGCTTATGCTAAGTTATCAGAAAATGTTACTAGAGATAGTTAGAGCCCATTCTGTCAGAGCAGTAGCTTCATGTAAGGTGTAGATTTTGAAACTATTCTTGATTGGTTCTCTGTCTACACCTTCACTAAGCATTACAAACTGGATGTTTGGAGTAGAGCAAGAACTGGATTTGCTAAGGTTGTCCTTTGTGGCATCCAAAACTTGGAGGGAGTTTCCTCTAATCAAACTAAGCTCTGGGAGTCTTCCCTAGATATAATCTAATGCGTAGTACAGTTGTGTAGCCAACTCACCACAATAGTAGATGTTTGAATAGGTCACCTTTCTGCACTACCAGTACTGTACTTGAGGGTATCATCTGCATGTTTTGCCTTTTGGCTGGGCATTCCATAATATCTTGCATTCCACTTCTTTAAACTTCCTTTATGTCAAGGTCCATTTACATTACTTTAAGAAGTTAGTACTTTGCCTATACCTTTGTACCAGAGCAAGAAAGCTCTGAACACTAGGATGTGCCTAGGATGCATGTACACCTCACAGGGAAAGATCCCAGTCTTGGCAGGTGAGGAAGATGGACAGGACCTTGGCATGAAAAAATCCAGTTGTAAAGAATACTGCAGTAGTGGTCTATTTGAGCATCTACCATTATGGTAAGTTACTTGCACAGTTGTACTTTTTTGATTTTGTTGAATGAAAGAGAAGGTGCGTCATCACATAAAACATATAAACATATATATATATATATATATATATATTTTTTTTTTTTTTTTTGGGGGGGGGGACATTTACTAGGTTTATTATTACTAGAAATGGAAGAAAAGGAAAAGGTGAGTAAGTGTACAAGTATTAAAGATATTGAGAGAGATTTACATGTTGGAGATGGAGGTGGTATACAAGGCAGTGCAGAGAAAGATTTTGAATAATTAGGCACCCTGAGTTTTAGCAATTTGAGATGGAAATTTAAGGAGGTTTAGATTGCGAACCTTTTTTAAGGACACTGTGGCTGCTATTCCTTAGAAACATTACCGTATCATTTACAGAATATGGCGGACTGAAATATTTTAATTAAGAATATGTTTAAAAAAAACAGTAGAGTAATCCAAAACTTGGAAATCTAAGTAACATAGCTTGGAGAAAAACATAACAGAAACTAGCATGCCTGTAAAGGTACCTTTGTGACACCTTTACATGCCACTGAAGATGCCAAAAAGGCTGAAGGAAAATTATCCTGGATCACTGAGCTAAGACTGAAGATGTGCATCTATATTAACTAGCTAATTAGCATGTGCAGCATTTCAGGCTACAAACTCAACCCCCTACAACTTATCCTACATTCCGCTGCATTCACCTTCCTCTTTTCAGTTCTTTCCTACAGCAGAAGTTTGATACATGAAGGAAAACAGTCTCAGACTAAAGTGTGTTTTTGCATTAAGAAAACTGGGACTGTGTTCTCAGTGTTTGGCTTGCATCTGCTGTCATCCAGCCTAAGATAAGTACTTTAAATTGAAATCTTGCATTTTTCGAAGCTATTTCTGAAGACTACTGCTCTGTTATTTTATTGCATGTTTCTGCATTTCATCACTAAAGTGCATTTGCTTTTCTTGATCAACCTGCTTCCTTTGTGCATTGAGATTGCCTTAAAATGTGTGCTCATCATTGCCTGCTTGTCTGCTTTAGAATCACCTGGTAATTATGTATTGTAACTAGCTGTTTGATTTGTTTCTGGTACCTTTTCACTTTTTGGCTAATTAAAATTTCAGAAGACTGGCACTGCAGTTCTAGTGGCAGTAGAAAGCTTGCCTGGTCTTTCCAAGATGGGAAACACACAGGGAGGCTTTAAGTGAGCTCATTTAATTGGCCAGAAAGAGCCAGAGGGCTTTCTTAGTTGGTTTACAAACTTTTCTATGAGTCTGTAAATTCTGCTGCTCGTCTCTCAGTGGCATTTAGCAGTGCTTTGTAGAGAGGTAGGCACTTAAAAACTACATTTTCTCTATAAAACTTCCCCTGTAACTTTACCCTGTAGCAAGATGTGCAAAGAGCGATTTGTGAGGCACGTCTTCAGTCTTGCATACTATTGTTGCAGTTTCTGCTCTCAGAACACTGAAGTTAGCCTGCTGTACCACCCCTTTGTAGTTCAAGTGAAAAAAAGACCTGACACCATGGATGGGCACTTTCCCAATTTCTCGGCCATTAACTTGGGAGATCTGGACATCCTGAAGCCATGTAGGAAGTGTCTCATGTTCACTGACAGCCAACTCATCCTTGGAGAAAAGGATATAGTGTATGACAGATGTAATTACATATCTTCACTGGAGGTAAGTTTCTCACACACAAAAATAATCAGGATGTTCTCCGTGTTTTACTGTTGCAGTCATCACACTTGGGTTATCCTGCCTGGGGTAGCCTTAAGTCAGCCCGAATACCAGAGGCTTAGTATTTCTGCGTCGGTTGCTGTCGCTTCAGGACTGACGTCAGGTTGTCAGGGGTATAAAAACAGGCAGCCGATGCCATTACATCAGTCTTTCTTGCCAAGGAGCCTGAAGCAGAAGTAGTTCGCACAAATGCCAGTCGGTCGCTACCTGAGTTTTCGTTTCTGAAATCGAATCATCTTGAAGTCTTCTAAAGCTAAGTACCCCATTGGGGATCCTTTTTTCCTGCTCTAACCGATGTCAGAAAAAGTTAACAATTGTCTCGCCTGTCGAAAGCAAATACCACACCGAGATTTCCATTCTTACTACGTCACCCGTTTAGGCCCAGACCACGACATACCTCGCTGTCAGATTTGTGCTTTGTTCAACGCCCGAACTGTTCATCATCGGGCCCTTATTGTAGCTAAATACTTTCATTCTAGATCTCCTTATTCCGAAATGGCTTCGGTAAGCCATCCAACTACCGATCTTCCGAAAAAATGTAAGGATAAAGACGGAGACAGACGGCACAAGTCCAAAACTGCTGACGACACTTCCGTTAAGCTAGTCGCCAGTTCGCCAGTACTCAGTGAGGTGCTTTTGTAGCCCCTGATGCCAACTTTGATGGATTCGCAGGTCGCTACTGAGACCCGTTCGGAGTCCGGTATGCCGCAAGACTCTTCTTTGACTACGGAACCTGCGGATGTCTCTACCTTGGATGGGTCTGGAGCCACTGTGCAGACACCGGCTTCTGAGGAAGTTCTTAGCACTACTGATATTCGAAACAAACTGACGACTTCTTTCGTGTCTTCAGTTCTTTCTAAAACTACCCAGTTTCTAAGGCCAAGAGTACGAGCTACGCCTAAAAAACCGACGACCCAAACTCAAGCGCCTGCTTCCTTGCTACAATCTCAGATGCTTAAAATGGCAGAAGACCTGATTATGCTGATTAGGGGAAGCCAGTCTTCCCCTGCTAAAAGAAAAAGAGACTTGTCCCCAGCAGCTTTATCTGACCAAGACTCCGACCACTCTGAAGTTTCTGAATATGAAGACATGCCCTTACCTGCCTGTGAGGATTCAGATGCAGAAGAATCGATTCCTTTTGCCTCCCCTCCACAGGATTTTTCTTTTGGTGAAACCCTGCATACTTTGAGAGAGTATTTCCATTGGGAATGCCAGGATTATCCTCAGTCCAAAAAGAGACTCAAGGAATTTTTAGATTTACCACCCCACAGACCCTTAGCTATCCCTCCTGTTCTGGATGTTGTAGATGATGTCTTTATGGAATCCAGTCTAATTCCTGATACTTTACCCCTGCTCCAAGGAAACCTGACAGGTGCTACAGAGTCCCTGACTCTCACAAATGTTTCTTCAGAAATCCTACTGCTGACCCAGAGGTCATCTCCCAAGGACCTAAAGGGATAAAAACAACTGCAGCTAAGAATCCCACCCCCTTGGTCAGGAATTCCCGAGCTTTAGACAGATTGGGTAAAAAAGTATACGCCTCTGCAACTCTTGCCATTAGAGCATTGAATTGTCAGTTCCACATACTGAAATACCAGCAACATACTATGTAACTTATTAAGCAAAAATTGTCTACCTTTCTTGACTGTGCAGAAAATAATTACAGGAGCTTATGCATTCTGCAAGCCAAGTCAGCAAGCGTACCCTGCAATGTGGGTTTGACGCCTTAGAAGCATCTTGCAGGGCAGTAGTCACAGGTTCTGTACTTAGAAGGCATGGCTGGCTTAAGGAGCAGACCTTGCCAGATCATGTCAAATCAAAATTATTGGAAGCGCCTCTGAACAAGGACAATCTGTTTGGCACCAAAGCAGAAGAGGTTTTAAAAAATATGGAAGAAAGGCCAAGTCTGTGCAGACAGTCCCAAGATTTTTTGCAAGTGCAGCCTCCAAGATTCAGTAGGCATTGCCCCTCAAAACATTGGTCCTTTCCAGCCCCCTCAAGGCCATCTCAAACGAGACCCAGGCGAAACAGACCCCCCAGATTACATTCTCAGGGTATGCAGAGATCTAAGCAATGGAGTACCTCCACTTCTAAAGCAGGGAGTACTAAGCCACCCCCTTACAGAAAGAATTCACAATGACTTCTCAACTCCACTCCTCACCTCTGCCCAATTGCTCGTGCCCCTAGGAGGAAAACTTGCCCACCATATAAAAAACTGGACCTCCATCACCAACGATCGATGGGTCCTTAACATAGTATCCCAGTGGTACAAATTTCATTTCCATACGCTGCCAACCCCAAAAGGGTTCCCAGACCTTCCTCCAAACCAGTGGGCAGAGGCACAAAACCAAGTTCAGTCCCTGCTCTCCATAAGGGTAATTCAGCCTGTTTCTGCAGAACAGATAGGCCAAGGTTTTTATTCCAGACTTTTCCTGGTACCCAGAAAAGAGGGCACCTGGCGACTAATCTTGGATCTATCCATTCTAAACACCTTCTTGGTGGTACCAAAATTCAAAATGCTCACCCCTACAGCAGCTTCTCCCTATACTGTCCAAAGATACCTGGTTAGCCACCATAGACCTAAAGGAGGCCTATCTGCACATCCCATTCAGGGAATCCTGCAGGAAATCTCTACATTTCAGGGCAGGATGTATGCATTATCAGATGTTCATCGTGTTACCCTGCTGCAGTCATTACACTTGGGTTATCCTTTCGTCAGGCGGTCCCGCAGTCGGACGGATTTCCAAAGTCTTGGTCCGACGTCGGTTGCTGTCGCCTCATCCCTGACGTCAGTGCGCCAGGGGTACATATACTGCAACCGACGCCATTTTCTTCAGTCTTTCTTGCCGCGCGGTGCCCGAAGCAGAAGCAGTTCGCAAGTGCCGGTCGGCCGACTCCTGAGATTTTCGTATTCGAGTTTCAGACCGAAGTCTTCTGTAAAGCGAAGTACCCCATTGGGGAAACTTTTCTTGCCTCAGACCGATATCCAAAAAAGTTAACAATTGTATTTCTTGTGGGAAGCAAATACCTCATAAGGATTTTCATTCTTATTGTATACCCTGCCTAGGCCCTGATCACGACGTCACTTCTTGCCATTTTTGTGCTAGATTTAATAAACGCACTATTAAAAGACTATTTGATTTCGCATGACACTATTTTGGCCGAAAATTTAATTATAACATGCCGTCGGAGCTACCGACTACCGGCGTGCACAAAAAGCGCAGGGATAAGGATCGACAGCCCAGGCCTAAGCCCGATTCCGAGGCCTCGGTTGATCCGGTCTCTGGTTCTCCGTTCATCAGTGAAGCTCTGACGCAGCCTCTGACTACTGCAGTTGAGGAACCCGAGACCGCTAAGGATATTTTGACGGAATGTACTAGGCCGACGCAGCCTTTTACTTCTGGCCCTACCGACGACTTACCTCCCAAGGACACCGGTACTTCTGAAACACCTTCGCTTTCTGAAGGCGTTTTCAGACCGACGACTCTTGCAGTTAAAACGTTTTCTAAACCGAAGACTCCTTCCAAATCGAAAAAGGCTTCACTTTTCAAGGCCCTATGCCTAAGAAACAGATGCTCAAGATGGCTGAAGATCTGATTTCTCTTATCAGGGGTTCCCAGCCTCCTCCTGAAAAAGGACTAGACAAGAGGAAGAATCTGCTTCCTCTGAACAACTGTCTATTTCTTCGGATTCCTCTGAAGACCAAGACTATTCCTTCTCTCCTTATGAAGATTCTGATGCTGAGGACTCTATTCCCTCAGCTTCTCCTCCAGAAGATTACTCTTTTGGGGAAACTTTACACACTATGAGGGAACATTTTCACTGGGAAGGTCAGGATTACTCTGATTCCAAGAAAAGGCTCAGAGAGTTTCTTTTACTCCCCCAACACAGACCTCTAGCCATCCCTTCTGTTTTGGACATTGTGGATGATGTTTACTTAGAATCCACTTTCAACCCTGATTCTCTGCCTCCTGCCCCGGCCAAGCCTGACAGATACTACAGAGTACCTGATTCCCATAAATTCCTTTACAAAAGCCCAGTAGCTGACCCAGAGACTATCTCCCAGGGTGCCAAGGGGGCTAAGGCTTCCATGGCTAAAAATCCAGTACCTTCTGAAAGGGATTCACGAGCACTAGACAGATGGGGGAAAAAAGTTTACACCTCAGCCACTTTAGCTATGAGAGCTCTAAACTGTCAGTTCCATATGCTTAAGTATCAGCAATTTCTGATCTCTCAGTTAAAACAAAAGATAACAACCCTTCCTCAACAATCTGAATTGAAAGAAGTACAGGATTTGTTGCACGCCACTGAGCAGGTGGGCAAACATACTTTACAATGTGTGTTTGATTCTTTGGAGGCCTCCTGCATAGCAGCGGCCACTGGTTCAGTTATACATAGGCATGCCTGGTTAAAGGAACAAAGTCTGTCTGAACATGTTAAAGTAAAACTACTGGATGCTCCCTTGCAGCAGGATGTTCTTTTTGGTGTTAAAGCAGAAGAAGTTTTAAAGAAAATGGAAGATAAGGCAAAATCAATGCAGTCAGTCAAAGATTTCCTGCAGGTACAACCCCCTCGCTTCAGCAGAAACTGGCCAACCAAGAATTGGTCCTTTCCAGCCACTGACGGGCCTCAGAGGGGTAAATACAGGCGCCCGGCGCCCAAGGGGCAGAGGACAACCACAAGCTCAGTATAGACCGCCAATGGACCACTCCAACCCAGAAGGGAGGAGAAGACAGGTCTCAAGCCACCAGAAGGCAAACTCAATGACTTGCACCTCCACTGGCCAAACAAAGTTCTCTTGTCAGCCCCCCCCGGGGGGAAAACTAGCATTATTTGTAGACAACTGGCACATGGTCACAAAGGACAAATGGGTCCTAGACATAATTTTACGAGGATACAGATTCCACTTTCACACCTTGCCAATAAAAAGAGGAATGCCAAACCTGCCACAAAATCAAAGGGCAGAGGCTCAAAACCAAATTACAGCTCTCGTGGCCATGAGAGCCATTCAAAGGGTGCCAACTCAAGAGCAAGGCCAAGGATTTTACTCAAGACTATTCCTAGTACCCAGGAAAGAAAATGCTTGGAGACCAATTCTGGACCTTTCAATTCTAAACACTTACTTACAAGTTCCCAAATTCAAGATGCTAACACTACAGCAGCTACTTCCCATGTTGGAAAAGGAAGCATGGCTGGTAACATTGGACCTCAAGGAGGCATACCTGCATGTCCCTATCAGACAAAGTTGCAGAAGATACCTCCGTTTCATTGCAGGTTCAACGCATTATCAATTCTCTGCATTGCCCTTTGGCTTATCTACTGCGCCCAGAGTATTCACAAAATGCCTGGCACCAGTAATTGCATACTGCAGACAAAGAGGAATTCAAATATATCCATACCTGGACGACTGTCTCATCCAAGCAGAAAGAAAAGACATTCTCATACAACATCTGACTTTTGTGAAGCATCTACTAAATTGTCTGGGGTACACAGTAAACGAAAAGAAGTCAAAACTAGTACCCTCACAAAAAATGACATTCCTGGGTGCCAGCTTGGACACAACGGCCCAGAAGGCTTATCTTACACCAGACAAGCAATTACAACTGACTCAATATTTCAAGACAATGGCAACAAAGACACAATTAACTGCAAGAAAAATTCTGCAGGCTTTGGGCTTCATGGCATCTTGCATTCTGATAATACCATTTGCAAAACTGCATATGAGGAAATCACAATGGTTCCTAAAAAGCGTATGGTCTCAACACAGCCACAGCTTGGACACAGTGATATCTCTCATTCCCTGCCTACAACAGGAATTTCTATGGTGGGCACAGGCATGTCACCTCAACAAGGGTCAGCCTTTCACCTTGACCCACCCAGGCAAACTATCACAACAGATGCTTCAGACTATGCCTGGGGGGGCTCACATGGCAGGGCAATGCATTCAAGGCCTATGGACTGCAGAACAAAGAAAACTGCACATAAACCAAAAAGAGATGCTAGCTGTACAGAAAGCGCTGACAGCCTTCAAGGATCTACTACAACCTGGACAACTGGCAATAAAGACGGACAACACCACAGTAATGTGGTACATAAACAAACAAGGGGGCACACATTCCTACCCTCTTTGCAGGCAAGCAGTAATCTTATGGAACACAGCTCTGACCTACCAAGTCCAGTTACAAGCTCACTTCCTGCCAGGACAGAAAAACGCATTGGCAGACCTAAGCAGAAACATCAAAGATCCCCACGAGTGGAAGCTAGACCCACAGATATTTGCAATGATAATTCAAAGATGGGCCTACCAAATATAGACCTGTTTGCCAGTCCTCAAAATTACCAGCTGACAAAATTTTGTACAAGGACATTCCACCAACAAGCTTGGAAAGTGGATGCTCTCTCCTTCAGTTTGAAAAACCTGACAGCATATGCCTTTTCCACCATTACCTCTTCTCACAAAGGTTCTTTTGAAAGTCAAAAAGGAGAAACCTCGAATGATTCTCATAGCCCCAGACTGGCCACGCCAGCACTGGTACCCACTATTGAAGAATATGGCTCACAGTCCACCATGGATATTGCCTCAAATACCTCATTTGCTCACACAGCAGGACAAGCAGATTCTACACAGCCAGATCAAAACCTTAAACCTGGCTGCATGGCAAATCATCTAAGCAGCCAACCAGCCCCTCTTTCACAAGCAGTACTGGATGTTATTCTAGAAGCCAGGAGGCCAAGCACCAGGAAGGCTTACTCGGACAAATGGAAAAGGTTTTCAGCTTGGAACCAAGCTAAAGGCCTGGATCCAACTCAGCCTCATATGCCTCACATTCTGCAGTATTTAGCTGAGATGTTGCATAAAGGACTTTCCTTCTCCTCTATTAAAATCCATGTGCTTCAGCTATTTCAGCTCACTACGACACAAATCCACTCCTAAGGCAGTTCCTCAGAGGGGCAAAAAACATTAGACCACCTAGAAGAGCTCCTACACCTACATGGGACCTCAACTTTGTTCTGGAAAAACTAACATTACCTCCCTTTGAACCAGCTTTTTCTGCAGACCTTCAGTTCC
Source organism: Protopterus annectens (assembly GCF_019279795.1). NCBI lineage: Eukaryota > Metazoa > Chordata > Ceratodontiformes > Protopteridae > Protopterus > Protopterus annectens. The sequence goes on from NC_056748.1 coordinate 938,298,620, forward strand.
TATCTTGGAAGACTGCCCTGCTCCTGGCAATAACTTCTGCTAGGAGAGTTTCAGAATTACAGGCACTTATGGCAGTGGAACCTTTCCTCATTTTTCATCAGGACAGAGTTTCCCTACGAACTAATCCTTCATTCATGCCTAAGGTGGTTTCCAGCGTAGCTTTAAATCAAACCATCCATCTACCCACTTTCTTCCCCAACCCACAGAACAAAGGGGAGAGACTCCTACATTCCTTGGACATTCACAGGCAGCTTCGATATTACTTGGATAAAACTAAAGCTTTCAGAAAAACTGACCAGCTCTTTGTTTCCTATGCTACAGCTTCTCAAGGGAGGGCCATTTCCAAGCAAACCATTTCTAAATGGATAGGCCATTGCATACGATTCTGCTATACCCGTCATGGGAAACCAGTTCCTCCTACCATTAGATCCCACTCTACCAGGGCAACAGCTACCTCTACAGCCTTTCTCAGGGGGGTTCCTACCAAGGAAATTTTAGAAGCTGCAACTTGGAGTTCTGTACACACCTTCACCAAACATTATCACCTACCTCTTTATTCCAAGTCCAGGGCAGGCTTCGCCACTGCAGTTCTGCAGAGACTCATTGCCTCCTCTAACCCTGTATAATGCCTCCACCCTACCTTAGCTTTGGGACTCAACCCAAGTGTAATGACTGCAGCAGGGTAACACGATGAACATAGTACAGTTTTGTACCTACCATAAATGTATATGTTCGAGTGTTCACCCTGCTGCAGTCCAGGTTACCCTCCCTCCAACCCCTCTGATCTACTGGCTAAACCTATGCTATGCCTTACTGATGTATTTGCTTATAGCTGAGGGGTTTTTGTGTTTGTACAGTGTTCTCACTTTTTGGTACTGATTTGGATCACCCTTTTGGGGGCACCTGACATCTGGGGCAAGAAAAACTGAAGAAAATGGCGTCGGTTGCAGTATATGTACCCCTGGCGCACTGACGTCAGGGATGAGGCAACAGCAACCGACGTCGGACCAAGACTTTGGAAATCCGGCCGACTGCGGGGACCACCTGACGACAGGATAACCCAAGTGTAATGACTGCAGCAGGGTGAACACTCGAACATCTACATTTATGGTAGGTACAAAACTGTACTTTATAATTGTCTTGCCTTCATGCAACTACATTGATAAAACTGTGTTTTTGTAACCACGTACCCCAAAAACTATATTCATCTTAATGACATATTTTCTTTTTATTGACACTGTGTAACATTGTATTCCTACTTAATGCCTTGTAATAATCCTGTAACATTGCTGTTTAATGCTAATTTATAATGAAAATTGTATAATATGTTGAAGCTTTTCTCCCTGGGCCTCCACTGAATAAGGGCTCTTCAGCTCAGTCAGATAATCCCAGTCAACAAATGTAAAATAAATAAAATAATAATAACATAAATATTCAACCTGTGATTGTTATAATATAGGTTGGCCTTCAGATAGTTGCATAAACTTTACTGCATACTTGTGCTTTTGAGTAGGATAAACACTGGCTGAAGTGAATTGCCACATTCTGAAGAGGAAGTGTACTGAATCTTTTGTTTCAGGAAACAATGCAGTGAACCTACATTTTTGAGCATTACTGCCAATAATCCCAGTTCTGCACCAAGCTGTTTTTTTTTTGTCATTGTTTTTCTGCTGGGAGGTGTTTTGTCGCAGCATCTCCTTGTAAAAAAAGCAATGCAAGTTATAGGCTGCTTTGACAGACTGATATGGGAAGCACTTTGAAAGGTTTTTCAATTGGCATAGTATGAATTCCTAAACCACATTTCATCAAATCTATGATTTGAAATGGTATGCCATTGTTTTTTTTCCTTGTAAGAGCTCAAGCTTTTGTGCCCAACAGCACCATTAGTTTGGAGATTTGGTGAACAGTAGCATTTGAAAGAGCATTTTCAGTGAAAGGGCATATATCTCGCAGATTATAGCTTGCAGCTTTCCAGCCAGCCTGACTGTACAGCCCCCATCCCTTTTGCCATGTCCCTTTTGCCATGCTGATTAGTTATTCTTTTAGTCTTTTCCCATTGCAGTACAGGACATCAACTTTTGACAGCAGCAGATCTGTCCTTTCGCATAGATATTGAATTTTTTACTGGCCCCACTTAACTGCTGTAGAATTGGGAGACAAGAATCGATCCTCAGGCTGGTTGTCGCCTGTAAGGATTTTTTCGTATTTTTCTGTTCATTCTTTCCTGACAGATTCCACATGCAGTGCATGTAAACAATGATCCCATAGGGTCTTTCATACCTTTAGTGCTGGCCTAAACTCTGCTGTCTTCATTTGGGCTCCTTCATTACTTGATGCCTTTTGTTCTCTACAACTTGAAACCCTTTGCAGACAGACCCACTTCCCCTCTCCACCCGTATTGTAGGCGAGCTAGTTACTAGCTACTCAGTCTGTCTTCTTTCTGGCTATTCAGATGGCAGGTGTGGTACTTAAACTTGCATTATGTTTAGGGACAACACAACCACGGTGGTTGCATGTATTACAAGTTTAATACAAAAAAAATCAGCTCTTTTGTAGAAGAGTCTTAGTAATTGTGTGAAGGTAGTTTTTCTGTCAGAAATGTATAACAAGGTTTGGTTGTGTTATGAATTTGCTTTAAATTAGAGAATGGTATGCAGTTCTGACTGATGGATTTATTTTAAAAGAAAGTATACCTGGTGTTTAGAAATGGCACTTTTGCTAGTATGGAAAGCTCTGTCTTGCATATATCCAAAGTGCAGGTAAGTACTAGAACGATTTTGTGGTTTTCTTATTCAGCTTCTACAGTACCCCTTGTCAGTTGGTAAAAATATTTTTTCAGTGGCATATCTTATGCTACTTGGTGTCCATGTCACTATGGAGTACTTTATGAAGAAAGTATAGTTTAACAAAACAAAATAAATAAAAAGCTAATCCATGCATACACCCTCGTAAAAACTTTTTTTTTTTTGCTTTAGAGAGAATATTTTTGCATTCTTAGTGATAGAGAGTTAATATTGATAAATTGATTATCATTTTTTCTATTCTAGCCTCGAGCCGATCCTATTCCAATTTGTAGTTTTTGTTTGGGGACAAAAGAATCAAATCGAGAAAAGAAGCCAGAGGAGTTGCTTTCCTGTGCAGATTGTGGCAGCAGTGGTGAGTTGTCCTTTGTTTTTCTTTTTTTTTAATTTTTAAAAAAAATTGTTATAATAGCAGTTGACATTCTTGCAACCCAGTGAAGTTATCCACTACAAAGGTAGCACAGAAAAATAACATCCAAGAGAGGTACAGTAACATTTTAAATAACATACTGTGTCTTGAAACATAACATACTTGAATATATGTAATCAGAGGTGTAATTAGTTATTCTGGCACCCGGGGCTGTCCACCAGATCTGAAGTTCCCATTCAATTTGAACAGCAAAACAAAAAAAAAAAGAAAAGAAAAGCTCTTCAACCTGAAGAACAAAGAAAAAAATGTATTCTTAAACTGCAGCAAACTGCTACATTTCTAGCAAGTAGCTGTTAAAGTTTATGCCTTAATGCCTGTCACATGTGTAATGCTAAAGCCCTTCAGTTCAAGTACCAGTAATGCACTGAAGAATGATCGGCTACTGCTGAGTATACCCACTTGCACTTTATGTCCAGGAAAGCTGCTTCCTTTGCCCCACCTTAACTATGCCTATGGATGTAATAATCAGTGATTCACAGTAACTTGTATGCCCCTTACATTTGTAACACAGGCATGCCCTCCAGTAGTGTAACATCAGCATAAAAAATACCTGTCAAATGGTGTACATCGTGTAAGACTTCACTTTCATTTTATAATTCCTGTCCTGTCTGTCCCTGTTAACAGGCAGTACAATGCCAGACCTGTTGTCCTCGAGCATCCCCATGCTGGCCAGTGTTCATTTGCCCATTCTCGTCCTATCAGGTGAAAATCCTTAGTTCTTTGATATTGATCTATTTCAGTAACTGTTTGCTAATAACCCAGCCACATGCGTAGTGCTACTATTACTCAGCAAAAGGGCGTAGGCTAACTCTGTTAAACTGTAACATGCAGACACATCTAGAAGCCTAACCAGTTTTTCAAAATTCTGACCTCATAGCCATTACTGAAACATGGTTTTGGGATGAATTCTGTCATCTCTAGCTTCATACTTGCCAACTACTTCTTGCACTTTGACAAAAAGCAAGGTATCAGAATAGCAAGTGGCGTGTCATCTTGGGTAAAATCAATTGGCTATTACCATTTCAAATATTACTGGAGCAAATCCTTGCTGATGTTCTTCGTGTTTCACTGTTGCAGTCATGACACCTGTGTTATCTGCCTGCAGGTAGCCCTCAGTCAGCCTGAATACCAGAGTGTTGGGATTTCTGCGTCGGATGCTGTCGCTTCTTCCATGATGTCAGGTTGTCAGGGGTATAAAACAGGCAGCCGATGCCATTTCATCAGTCTTTCTTGCCGAGAAGGTGCCTGATGCAGAAGCAGATGTTCTTCGTGTTTCACTGTTGCAGTCATTCCATTTGGGTAATCTGCTGGCAGGTTCTCCTCAGTCGGCCTGATTAAAAAAATCTTGGGTCTCTACATTTCAGGGCAGGATGTTCATCGTGTTACCCTGCTGCAGTCATTACACTTGGGTTATCCTTTCGTCAGGCGGTCCCGCAGTCGGACGGATTTCCAAAGTCTTGGTCCGACGTCGGTTGCTGTCGCCTCATCCCTGACGTCAGTGCGCCAGGGGTACATATACTGCAACCGACACCATTTTCTTCAGTCTTTCTTGCCGCGCGGTGCCCGAAGCAGAAGCAGTTCGCAAGTGCCGGTCGGCCGACTCCTGAACGTTTTCGAGTTTCAGAACCGAAGTCTTCAACTTAAAGCTAAGTACCCCGTTGGGGAAACTTTTTCTTGCTCATTACTGATGTCAGTAAAAGTTAATAATTACATTACTTGTGGGAAGCAAATACCTCATAAGGATTTTCATTTGTACTGTATTCCTTGCCTAGGCCATGACCACGACATACCTTGCTGTTGGTTTTGTGCTTTATTTAATCAGCGCACTATCCGTCATCGGTACATTTTTGCATCAAAATATTTCAGTTCTCAGTTTAATTATCCAGAAATGGCGTCGGTCAGCCATCCAACTACCGGGATACCAAAAAAAAAAAATGCAAAGAAAAAGACAGACAGGCTGTTGAGGTCCAAAACTGCCGACGACGCCTCTCCTAAGCCAGTCACCAGTTCGCCGGTACTCCGTGAGGTGCTTTCACAGCCCCTGATACCCGCTACTTCTGATTTGCAGGCCTCTACTGAGACCCATTCGGAGTCCGATATGCCGTGAGATGCTTCACATTTGGAACCCGTGGATGTCTCTACCTTGGATGGGTCCGGAGCTGCTGAGCAGGCACCAGCTTCTGAGGGTGTAGTCAGGCCTACAGACGTGCATATTAAACCGACACCAACTTCAATGCTAAGACCGACGCCCGGCCACATGTTCAGGCCCCTATGCCTAAAAAACAAATTATCGAAATGGCTGAAGATTTAATTACTCTAATCAGGAATAGTCGACCCCCTCCCTCCAAGATGCCCAGGATTGAATTTGATTATGAATCTTCTGAATAGGACTCTGTTTCTTCTGACTCTTCTAATCTGTTTTTGTCCATACCTACTTATGAGGACTCTGATGCAGAGGAATCCATTCCCTCTGCTTCTCTGCCTGAGGATTTCTCTTTTGGGGAAACTTTACATACCTTAAGGGAGCATTTCCACTGGGAAAGTCAGGATTTCTCTGAATCTAAAAAGAGGCTTAGGGATTTCCTTCTGCCTCAGCATGGGCCTTTGGCTATACCAGCTGTACTAGATATTGATGATGATGTGTTTTCGGAATCCAGTATGGCCTCTGATTCCTTGCCCCTAGCAAACCAGACAGGTACTACAGGGTTCCGGAGTCCCACGAATTCCTTTTCAAAAACCCTATTGCGGACCCTGAAACCATTTCTCAGGGGCCCAAGGGCGTTAAGGCTCCTACTGCTAAAAATCCTACCCCTTCTGATAGAGACTCCAGGGCGCTGGATGGATGGGGTAAAAAGGCATATACTTCTGCAACCTTAGCAATCAGGGCATTAAACTGTCAATTCCATATGCTAAAATATCAGCAGCATATCATGGGACTACTTAAACAGAAAATTATGTTGATTTCTGACTGTGGAGAATAAAGATTTGCAGGACCTATTGCATTCAGCTGAACAAGTTGGCAAACGTACTTTGCAATGTGGTTTTGATTCTTTAGAGGCCTCTTGTAGGGCTGCTGTTACAGGGTTTGTGCTTAGAAGGCATGCTTGGCTTAAGGAGCAATCTCTGCCTGATCATGTTAAAGCAAAACTTTTGGATGCTCCTTTACAGCAGGACCGCTTATTTGGCAATAAGGCTGAAGAGGTTCTAAAAAAAATGGAAGATGAAGCTAAATCTATGCAAACTATGAAAGATTTCTTACAAGTCCAACCTCCTAGATTTAGTAGGCATTGGCCTACTAAGAACTGGTCCTTTCCAGCTCCTTCCAGAGCCACTACGGCCAAACCCAGACATTCCAAAACCACCAGGTTTCAGTCCCAAAGGCCTTTCAGATCTAAGCAGTGGGGTGCTTCCACTTCCAAATCTGGAAACAACAAGGCACCATCATATGGTACAGTCTCAATGACTTCCCTTTGAAATTACTAAGCACTTGCCTCTTAGACGCCCCTTTGGGGGAAAACTGGCTCTTCATTCAAGAAACTGGCAACTTATAACCCAGGACAAATGGGTTTTAAATATAGTGTCCCAGGGATACAAATTTCGTTTCCACATGCTGCCAACTCCAACCGGGTGGCCAGACCTGCCCCCAAATCATGGGGCAGAGGTTCAGAAACAAGTACTTTCCCTCCTAAACATGGGGGCTATTCAACTAGTACCAGAATAGGAAATGGGACAAAGTTTCTATTCCAGACTTTTCCTGGTACCCAGAAAAGACAAATCATGGCGTCCAATTCTGGACCTGTCTGTTCTAAACACCTTTCTGGACATTCCAAAATTCAAGATGCTGTCTCTTCACCAGTTACTTCCTATGCTAGGCAAGGATGCCTGGTTGGCAACTCTTGACCTAAAAGAGGCTTACCTGCATATCCCAATCAAGGAATCTTGCAAAATATTTCTATGCTTCAAAGCAGGCTGCATGCATTATCAGTTCTCTGCACTGCTCTTTGTTTTGTCTACTGCGCCCAGGGTATTCACAAAGTGCCTGGCTCCAGTAATTGCATTTTGCAGGCAAAGAAATATTCAAATATATCCATACCTGGACGATTGTCTAATTCAGGCAGAAAACCAGGCCATTCTTCTAAAACATCTGGCGTTTGTAAAAAGACTTCTAAGCTGTCTAGGGTACACCATAAACAAAAAGAAATCTCAACTGGGCACCCTCTCAAAAAATTACATTCCTGGGTGCAAGTTTGAATACAATTGCCCAGATGGCTTTCCTTACGACAGAAAAGCAAATTCATTTGGTGACTTACTTCAAACAGGTGGCCACTAAAATCCTGCTGTCTGCAAGGCAAATACTGCAAACCTTGGGGTTCATGGCCTCATGCATTCTTCTAATTCCATATGCAAGACTGCATATGAGGAAACTTCACTGGTACTTAAAAAGTTTATGGAGTCAGCATTGTCACAGCCTGGAAACAATGATTCCTATCATACCTTGCCTGCGCCTAGAGTTCCTATGGTGGGCAGAGGCCTGCCACCAAAACAAGGGACAGTCATTCACACCACCTCCTGCTGCCCAAACCCTAACTACAGACGTATCAGACTATGCATGAGGGGCTCATCTGGCAGGGAAATGCATTCAGGGCAAATGGAGCCCAAATCAAATGCACCTTCATATCAATCAAAAAGAAATGCTAGCTGTACAGAATGCACTGACCGCCTTCAAGGACTATCTTCATCCAGGACAATTACTGATAAAGACGGACAACACCACGGTTATGTGGTACATAAACAAGCAGGGGGGTACACACTTCTACTCTCTTTGCAGACTAGCCATGGCTTTGTGGAACACGGCCTTGACCTATCAAATATAACTACAAGCTCAATTCCTGCCAGGAAAGCTGAATACTCTGGCAGATGAACTAAGCAGAAATCTCATGGACCCACATGAATGGAAACTGGAACCACGGATTTTCAACACGTTGACAAGCAAATGGGGAAGTCCAGACATAGATCTTTTTGCCTCACCCCAGAACTATCAGTTGGACAAATTCTGCACAAGAACTCATCACAAAGAAGCCTGGAAAGTGATTGCTCTATCATTCAGCTGGAAAAACCTATCGGTCTATGCCTTCCCCCCCCTGCCTCTGCTCTCCAAAGTTCTACTAAAAGTCAAACAGGACAAACCAAAAATGATTTTGATTGCTCCAGACTGGCCTCGCCAGCACTGGTACACACTCCTGCGCAATGTGTCACACCTTCCACCGTGGCACCTGCCTCAGACACCTTACTTAACTGTCTCAGCAGAACAACCACATTCTGCACACTCTGCTGCAAACTTTGAATCTTGCAGCATGGCTAATCACCTAAATTCATTCTTAGCATCCCTCGGCAAACCTGTGATGGATGTCATTTTGGAGGCAAGAAGGCCTAGTACTAGAAAATCTTATGCTGACAAATGGAAAAGGTTCTGTGCCTGGAATTCATCACAAGGGATAAGCACAGCAGAGCTAAATATTCCTCAGATTTTACAATACTTAACTGAGATGCTTCACAAGGGCCTGTCCTTTTCTTCCATAAAAATCCATGCCTCAGCCATTTCAGCTCATTACAACATGGAACCTCCCCTCTTCTCTCATGCTCTGTTAAAGCAGTATCTCAGAGGGGCCAAAAACTTAAGACCACCCAGGAGAGCTCCAACCCCTGCCTGGGACCTCAATTTTGTATTGGAAAAATTCACTCTCCCTCCTTTCGAGCCAGCTGCTAGTGCAGACTTAAAATTTGTCTCCTGGAAAACAGCTTTCCTTTTAGCAGTCACTTCAGCTAGAAGGATTTCCGAATTACATGCTCTTATGGCAGTGGAGCCTTTCATCATTTTTCATGCGGACAGGGTGACTCTCAGGACCAATCCATCCTTCATGCCTAAGGTGGTATCCAGTGTGGCTCTTAATCAGACCATTCATTTGCCAACTTTCTTTTCCAATCCACAGAACAAGGGGGAGCTGATTCTGCATTCATTGGATGTACACAGACAACTTAGATTTTACTTAAACAGGACAAAATCTCAAAGAAAATCTGAACAACTACTGGTGGCATTTACTGCAGGGGCAGAGGGAAAGGCTATTTCAAAGCAGACAATTTCCAAATGGATAAGCCATTGTATTTGTTTCTGCTATATACACCATGGTAAAACTATCCCCCAGGGGATCAGATCTCATTCCACCAGGGTTGCATCTACTTCTACAGCCTTTCTCTGAGGTGTTCCTACCAGAGACGTTCTAGAAGCTGCTACCTGGAGCTCAGTTCATACGTTCGCCAAACATTACCACTTACCTTTCTTCTCTAAATCCAGAGCTGGATTTGCCACTGCTGTCCTGCAGGGCCTTATAGCTGGTCCTAATGTTGTATAATTTCCTCCACCCTACCATAGCTTTGGGAATCTACCCAAATGTAATGACTGCAACAGTGAAACACGAAGAAGATAGTATAGTTGTGTACACTTACCATAAATGTAGATGTTCGGGTGTATTCATTGCTGCAGTCCTGGTTACCCTTCCTCCAGCCCCCTATTTTTCGCTGACTATACCTATTCTTTCTTTCACTATGCTTATAAGCCCTTTTGGTGTATTTGCGTTTGGGTTTGGAGGTATATTTTTTGTTTTTAATTTTATTTGCTCCCCATTTGGGGGGCACCTGACATCTGGGGCAAGAAAACTGATGCAATGGCGTCGGCTGCATGTTTTATACCCCTGACGACCTGACGTCATGGAAGAAGGGACAGCAACTGACGCAGGACCCAAGACTTTGTTAATCAGGCCGACCGAGGGCAACATGCCAGCAGATTACCCAAATGTAATGACTGCAACAGTAAATACACTCGAACATCTACATTTATGGTAAGTGTACACAACTGTACTTTATCCTTCCCAGCCCTGCCCAATTACGTGTGCCCCTAGGAGGAAAACTTGCTCTTTATCTAAAAAGCTGGATGTCCATTACTCAGGACCGATGGGTCCTAAACATTGTATCCCAGGGGTACAGAGTCTACTTGTACTCACTGCCAACCCCAAGCAGGTTTCCAGACCTTCCTCCAAACCAGTGGGCAGAGGCTCAAAAGCAGGTGCTTTCCCTGCTCAGTATCAGAGCTATTCAACCTGTTCCAGTAGAACAAAGGAGGCAGGGTTTCTACTCCAGACTTTTCCTGGTGCCCAGAAAAGATTCTCAGTTCTCAACACTTTTCTGGTGGTCTCAAAATTCAAGATGCTTACCCTACAACAGCTTCTCCCTTTGCTAGCCAAGGATGCCTGGTTAGTCACTCTAGATTTAAAAGAATCTTATCTGCACATCCCTCAAAAGGGAGTCATGCAGGAAATATTTACGCTTCAGGGCAGGCTCTCTGCACTATCAGTTCCCTGCACTTCCCTTTGGCTTATGTACTGCGCCCAGAGTATTCACAAAGTGCCTGGCTCCAGCCATTGCATAATGCAGGCAGAGAAATATCCAGATTTTCCCATACTTGTACGATTGCCTGATTCAGGCAGACAGTCAGGAATTGCTACTTCAGCACCTGGCATTTGTAAAAAGCCTTCTCACTTCATTGGGGTACACCATCAACAAAAGAAATCACAACTGGTACCCAGTCAAAAGATTGTATTTCTGGGAGCAAGCTTGGATACAACTTCCCGGATGGCATTTCTCACTCCAGAAAAACAGGTCTATCTGACCAACTACTTCAAATTACTGGCCACCAGAACCCTGGTATCTGCAAGGAAAATACTGCAAGCCCTAGGGTTCATGGCCTCCTGTATTCTGTGAATTCCATATGCAAGACTGCATATGAGGAAACTTCAATGGTTCTTGAAAAGTCTTTGGTGCCAACATTTTCAGGACCTGGAAACAATCATTCCAATCCTACCTTGTCTAAGGGTAGAGTTCCTTTGGTGGGCAGAAGCATGCAACCACAACAAGGGACTGCCTTTCACTCAACCCCTCGTCGCCCAAACCCTGACTACAGATGCATCAGACTATACATGGGGGGGCTCACATGGCAGGTAAATGCATTCAGGGCTACTGGAGCCCAGGCCAAATTGTCCTGCACATCAATCAAAAATAGATGCTAGCTGTACAGAATGCTCTTACAGCCTTCAAATACCTAATCCTTCCAGGAGAGCTGCTGATAAAAACAGACAACACCACAGTTATGTGGTACATAAACAAGCAGGGGGGAACCCATTTTTACTCGCTCTGCAGGTTAGGCATGACCCTGTGGGACACAGCCTTGAGCAACCAAGTGCATCTACAAGCTCAGTTCCTGCCGGGCAAACAATATACACTCGCAGATGACTTAAGCAGAAATCTCCTAGACCCACACGAGTGGAAATTGGAGCCCAGCTCCTTCAACCTTCTAATCCAGAGGTGGGGGACACCGGAGGAGGACCTCTTTGCCTCACCCGAGAACCACCAGTTGAGCAAATTCTGCTCCAGAAACCCTCACAGCAGGGCCTGAAAGGTGGATGCCCAATCCTTCCAATGGGAAAACCTCTCAATTTATGCCTTTCCCCCTCTGATCTTGAGTAGTACTTTTGAGAGGAGGAGAAAACCAGACAGGCCAAGGGTAATTCTTGTTGCCCCAGACTGGCTGCTCCAGCACTGGTGCCCACTCTTATGCAGCCTGACAACAGTACCACCCTGGCACTTTCACCAGACTCCTACCCTGCTGTCTCAGCATGAGGGACAGATTTTGCATCCACAGTTGAAAACCCTAAACCGTGCAGCCTGGCTTATCCCCTGAATACACCACCAGCAACCCTCAGCAAACAAGGTGCTAGACGTCATTCTTGAAGCCAGAAGGCCTAGTACTAGGAAATCCTATGCTGAAAAGTAGAAAAGATATTGTTCACAGCAGTGCCCTCCTTACCTCTAATCCTGGATTACCTAGCAGAGCTACTCCACAGAGGCCTATTCTTCTCCTACATTAAGATTTATGCCTCTGCCATCTCAGCTCATTATGATACTGAGCCACACTTTTTTCTCACCCTCTCATCAAACAGTTCCTGAGAGGGGCTAACAACTTAAGGCACCCTAGGAGAGCACCCACCCCTGCCTAGAACCTTAACTTTGTACTGGAAAAGCTCACGCTTCCCCCTTTTGAACCTGCTGCTTCAGCAGAGTTAAAATTCCTGTCTTGGAAAACAGCATTGCTTTTAGTTATAACTTCAGCTAGACGTGTGTCTGAGTTACAGGCGCTAATGGCTGTGGAACACTTCATTATTTTCCATGCTGACAGGGTTTCCCTCAGGACTAACCCGTCCTTTATGCCTAAGGTGGTGTCCAATGTGGCTCTAAACCTATCCATCCGTTTGCCAACCTTCTTCCCTAATCCTCAGAATAAAGGGGAAAGGATCCTGCACTCCTTGGACGTGCACAGACAGCTCAGGTTCTACCTTGACAGGACTAAACCTTTCAGAAAATCTGACCAGCTGCTAGTCTGCTTTGCTACAGGGGCAGAGGGCAAGGCCATTTCAAAACAAACCATTTCCAAATAGATAGCACACTGCATCCATTTCTTCTACAAGCACCATGGAAAACCTACCCCACAGGGGATCAGACCACATTCCACTAGGGCTACTTCCACCTCTACAGCATTTCTCAGGGGAGTCTCTACCAGGGACATTCTGGAAGCTGCAACCTGGAGTTATGTGCACACCTTCACCAAGCATTACCACTTAACTATTTTTTTCTAAATCCAGAGCTGGATTTGCTACAGCAGTCTTACAAGGCCTGCTAGCCAGCCCTAACACTTCTTTACTGCCTCCACCCTTCCTCAGCTTTGGGAATCAACCCAAGTGTGATGACTGCAACAGTGAAACATGAAGAACATAGTACAGTTGTTTACATTTACCATAAATGTAGATGTTCGAGTGTATTCACTGTTGCAGTCCTGGTTTCCCTCCCTCCAGCCCCCTGGTTTTCTCTATCCTTTCTACCTCTCCTCTCTGTAGCCATTTTTAATGGCAGTGGTATTTACTTTTTACTGGTGGTGTTCCCCACCATATACTAGCTTCCTATTTGGGGGCTCCTGATATCTGGGGTAAGAAAGACTGATATAATGGCGTTGGCTGCCTGTTTTATACCCCTGATGACCTGATGTCATGGAAGAAGCGACAGTATCTGACGCAGAAATCCCAAGACTCTGGTATTCGGGCCGACTGAGAGCTACCTGCAGGCAGATAACCCAAGTGTGATGACTGGAACAATAAATACACTCGAACATCTACATTTATGGTAAGTATACACAACTGATGTTCTTTGTGTTACACTGTTGCAGTCGTTACATTTGGGTAATCTACTGGCAGGTTGCCCTCAGTCAGCCTGAATTCCAACGACTTGGGTCCTGCATCGGTTGCTGTCTCCTCCTCCATGACGTCAGGTCGTCCGGGGTATAAAACATGCAGCAGACACCATTTTCTTCAGACTTTCTTGTCGCACGGTGCCCGAAGCAGAAGCATTTCGCAAGTGCCGGTCGGCCGACTACTGAAATATTCGAGTTTGAGTTTCAGAACCGAAGTTTTCATAGGTTCATAGGTTGATACTAGGCTGTCTGCCCTAGGGCATTTACAAGCCTAGCCAGAGTGTGTTTGGCTTTCGCCACCCTTTTAAATGGGTTTACTGTGTCCTTTTTAGGTTAGTTTACTGTGCCTCTGTCTAGTAGTGACACAGAAGTTATCCCCGGGGTAAACCTACGCTCTCCCATCCACTCGTCAAGATTGCTCTTGAAGATAGTCAGTGAGGGGCTCTGCCTGACATGGACTAGGAATCTATTCCAGAGTGCTGGGAGCCTTTGGGTTATAAATCTGTCTCTCCAGCATGTCCTATTAATTTCTGTGTTGAGGTTCAAGTCCCTCGAATGTGTAGGTCAAAGGGATTTGGATTTTTTGAGGTGGAGCATGTCCATTAATTCTGGGTTGGACATAGCTTTATACGTCAGGCACAGATCGCCTCTAAGTAGGCGGTATGCAACTGAGTAGAGCTGGAGTTTCTTTAACCGAGCAGCATGGGTCATCTGTTTGAGTCCCTTGATCCTCTTGGTGAGGTACTTTTGGGGTCTTTCCAGTTGCTGCAGGTGTCAGGTAAGGTACATCCCAAATGGGGCATTGTATTCAATTATGGGCCAGATGAGTGATGAGTAAAGGGGCACAGTGACCTCCCTTGATCTAGATGTGAATCCTTTCATGATAAGGTGGGCTATATAGAAGGTCTTTCTAACCACTTTGGCAATGTGGTTGTCAAAAGAGAGATTACTATCAACTTGGGTCCCCAGGTCCCTAATTACTTCCTCCGTACTTAATGGATTACCACCTATGTGGTAATTTATGGGCACTTTGTTTTTCCCAAAGGGGATGACTATACACTTTTTGGCGTTTAGCTTTAGGCCATGGCTTTGGCACCAGTTATCCTTCTCTGTGAGACCCTTTTGGAGGATGCTTGTGTCAACTGGAGAGTCGATTATGGCACCTAGTTTGCAGTCATCTGCGAACTTGGTCAGCCATAGTCCTCCCGTGTTGGCTTGTACCTCAGAAAAATATATACCGAACAAAAGAGGTCCCAGGACTGAGCCTTGTGGGACACCACTTGTAACTGGTTTAGAGTCTGACATGGCTCCCACAATTCTGACCATGTGGGTTCTATCCTTGAGCCAGTTTGCAACCCATCTTATGACATAGGGGTTGATATTTAAGCTAGAGAGCTTATTTATGATGCCAGAGTGGGGTATTGTGTCGAAGGCTTTTGCGAGGTCCAGGTAGGCTGTGTGGACTACCTTCCCTTCATCTATGGCCTTGGTGACTGTTTCAAAGAAATCGACCAGGTTCAAGAGGCAGGATCTGCCCTTAACAAAGCCAAATTGGGTAGGATCCAGCATCTGTAGGTCCCCAATGTCTTTGTTCGAGTTCCATGATGATCCGCTCCATAGCTTTGCAGACCAGGCTAGTCAGGCTTATGGGGTGATAGTTTCCAGGGTCCGCTGAGGCACCACCTTTGTGGAGTGGGACCACTGTTGCTGTACGCCATTCCCTGGGTACATATCCTGTAGAAAGGCTGAGATTGAACAGTAACTTTATATGAGGTTCTAGTTCTTCTTGGAGCTCGTGTAGGACGCAGCCCGGGATACCATCCAGTCCCACTGATGCTGTGTTTTTTGCTTTGGAGAGGGCAGCTCTCACCTGAGCATCTGAGATGTCAGGGAGACAACTCTCTGCTGGGATAGATATTTGCTCTTTTGGGGGGGAAGGGGGGAGAAGTTTGCACTGAACCTGTCTGCCAGGATGTTGGCAATGTCTGTGGGTTCAGTGTATTTTTTGTCATTTTGGACTAACTCCGAACATATCTGGGAGTTGCCACCCAGGTTCCTAACATAACTAAAGAAGGCCTTGTGATTATCTTTAGTGTCCTGTGCAATTTTTCTCTCAAAGCTGGCCTTGGATGATTTTATGAGGGACCGTAGTTTTTTGCTAGTACTGATCAGAGATGCCTTCCCTTTTAGGGATTTTGCTCTATCATGTAGTAGCTTCCTCCTTTTGTTGTATAGCTTATTTATGGCTGAGGTCCACCAGACAGGACGCCTGCCTTTGGAGGATTGGGTCTTGGTTTTATTTGGGATTGCATGATCCATGCATTCCTGAAGGTGTCCACAGAATGCCTTTATAAAGGATTCTGCAGTTTGGACCGTAGTTTCCACTGTCCCAGGGGCTTTGAAGTATTTCACCTCGATTTTGAGAAGCGTGAAATTAGCTTTTGAGAAGTTTTTCACTGTGGTTGTCTGGGCTGGTGGTGGGGTCGGGATGTGGATGTCCAGAGAGATTAATTTATGGTCCGATCTTACAATGAGGGGTATACCTCTGGTGTGGAGCATAGAGTCCCCATGTTTGTGATGATCAGGTCTAGTATGTTTTCCCCTCTTGTGGGAGTGGTGACTAGTTGTTCCATAGCATTTGAGTTTATAAATTCTAGGAACCTTTGTGCTAGGGTGTTGGGGCTTGAGTAATGCTCCCAGTCTATGTTTGGGTAGTTGAAGTCACCCAATATAATGGTGTTTGGAGAGACCTTCATATTCTCCAGTGTTCTCAGGAAAGCCGAGTGAGGTTCCTGAGTTTGGGATGGTGGTCTGTAGCAGGCTACAAACTGAAAGGCAGTTTTGCCCACTGTTAGTTGCACATGGAGGGTCTCCGATGCTTCGTGCAGTGCCACTAACCTGGAGGTGTGGGTATCTTTGATGAATATGGATACTCCCCCTCCCTTTGTGGTTCAGTCCGAGTTTTGGGGCCATAAAGCATGGTATGAGGTATAACCTGGTAGTGCTGGGGTGCTCTCAGGAGCCTTGAACCAGGTCTCTGTTACTGCACAGACATCGATATTCTCTATACTGAGGAGAGCTTCGAGTGCTTGCATTTTGAGGTTTAGACTTCTGGCGTTGAGTAGCATTACCCTTAGTTTCTTTTTCTTTGTGTTGTCTATGGAGGTGGGTTTGTCTTTTGAACCTTGCCTAAAAAAGGCACTATGGGGGTGGCAAGAGCCTTTGCCAGTATCCAAAAGCCCAAGTACCCCGTTAGGGAAACTTTTTTCTTGCTTTTTACCAATGTCAGAAAAAGTTAATAATTGTATTACTTGTGGGAAGCAAATACCTCATAAGGATTTCCATTTATACTGTATTCCTTGCCTAGGCCCTGATCACAACTTGCCTGGCTGTCGGTTTTGTGCTAGATTTAATCAACACACTATTAAGCGTCGGTATATTTTTTTCGCATCAAAGTATTTTTGAAAAAGATTTAACTACCCAGAAATGTCATCTGATAGCAATCCGAGTACTGGAGTACATTAAAAAACGCAAAGAAAAGGACAGAGAAAGGCAGTCGAGATCCAAAACCGACGACTAAGCTTCTCCTAAGCCAGTCACCGGTTTGCCGGTACTCTGGTGCTTTCGCAGCCCCTGATACCCGCTACCTTCAAGTTGCAGTCCTCTACCGACACCCATGTGGAGTCCGGCATGCCGCAAGATACTCAAGGTATTGGACCGATGGATGCATCTCCCTCGGATGGGTCCAGAGCCGCTGAGCAGGCACCGGCTTCTGAGGGTGCATTCAGACCTCAATATTTGTATATCAAACTGACGACAGCTGCAAAACCAAAGACAAAAGCAACTTCTAAAACTAAAAAAACGACGCATGAGCCACCTGCACAGGCCTCTATGCCTAAAAAACAGATGATCAAAATGGCTGAAGACCTTATTACCTTGATCAGGGGTACCTATCCACCTCCAGATAGGAGGCCTGGGCAAGACACTGGTTATGAATCTTCAGATCAGGTTTCTATTTCTTTTGATTCCTCTTCTGATCAGGAATTATCTATACCTCCCTATGAGGATTCTGATGCTGAGGAGTCTATTCCATCTGTATCTCCTCCTGAGGATTATTCATTTGGAGAAACCTTGCATACTTTGAGGGAGCATTTTCACTGGGAGAGTCAAGACTTCTCAGAATCAAAAAAGAGGCTCAGGGATTTCCTCCTTCTCCCTCAGCACAGGCCTTTAGCCATTCCCCCTGTCTTAGACATTGTGGATGATGTGTTTTTGGAGTCAAGCTTGACCCCTGACTCCTTACCTCTGGCTCCCAGTAAGCCTGACCGGTATTACAGGGTCCTTGACTCACATAAATTTTTATTTAGAAACCCTGCTGCTGATCCTGAAACTATTTCACAGGGTCCAAAGGGAGTTAAGGCCTCAACAGCAAAAAATCCTACCCCCTCTGACAGAGATTCAAGGGCACTGGACAGATGGGGAAAAAAGGTTTATACATCTGCAGCCTTGGCAATCAGGGCCTTAAACTGTCAATTTCCAACAACATGTTATGGGA
Organism: Protopterus annectens; assembly: GCF_019279795.1. Classification (NCBI taxonomy): domain Eukaryota; kingdom Metazoa; phylum Chordata; order Ceratodontiformes; family Protopteridae; genus Protopterus; species Protopterus annectens. The sequence goes on from NC_056748.1 coordinate 938,316,757, forward strand.
TTGCTGAAACAGAAAATGATGTTGATTTCAGAATGTGCAGAAAATAAAGAATTGCAGGAATTATTGCATGCAGCTGAACAAGTTGGAAAGCATACTTTGCAATGTGGTTTTGATTCTTTAGAGGCCTCCTGCAGGGCCGCAGTTACTGTATCTGTGATTAGGAGGCATGCCTGGTTAAAGGAACAAAATTTGCCTGATCATGTTAAAGCTAAATTGCTAGATGCACCTTTACAGCATGATTCTCTGTTTGGTATTAAGGCAGAAGAGGTTTTAATGAAAATGGAAGACAAAGCTAAGTCTATGCAAACTGTTAAAGACTTCTTACAAGTGCAGCCACCAAGATTCAGTAGACACTGGCCTACAAAAAATGGTCCTTTCCTGTGTCAGACAGAGCTCAAAGGGGCAAATCCAGACTCCCTAAGGGTTCCAGATACCAGGCGTAAGATTCATACAGGTCAAAGCAATGGAGCACTTTCTCCTCCAAATTTGGAGGAGATAAAGCGCAAACCTACAGAAAGCAATCCCAATGACTTCCCTCTGCCTACACCAAGCACTTATCTTTTGGCAGCACCCATAGGGGGAAAATTAGCACCTTTTGCTCAAAGTTTGGCAGTTAATAACCCAGGACAAGTGGGTACTAAACATCATATCACATGGATACAGATTCCATTTCCACACTCTGCCAATGGCAAATGGTTGGCCAGATCTGCCAAAAAATCAGTGGGCAGAGGCACAGAAACAGGTTACGTCCCTCATGAATATGGGGGCCATTCAGACAGTACCAGAACAGGAAAAAGGACAAGGTTTTTACTCAAGACTGTTCTTGGTACCCAGAAAGGACAAGGCCTGGCGGCCAATACTGGATTTATCGATTTTGAACACATGCATTCCAAAATTCAAAATGCTGACTTTGCAGCAGCTTCTGCCCATGCTGGGCAAGAATGCTTGGCTGGTGACTTTAGACCTAAAAGAGGCATACCTGCATGTCCCAATAAGACAGTCGTGCAGAAGATACTTCAGATTCAAGGTTGGCTTAATGCTTTACCAATTCTCTGCACTGCCCTTTGGCTTATCTACTGCGCACAGGGTCTTTACAAAGTGCCTGGCACCAGTAATTGCATTTCGCAGACAAAGAAGTATACAAATATATCCTTACTTAGACTGTCTCATTCAAGCAGAGAACAAGGACACTCTTCTACAACACCTGGCGTTTGTGAAAAGGCTTCTAATATGCCTAGGGTACACAATAAACAAAAAGAAATCACAGCTGGTACCCTCTCAAAAGATAACATTCCTGGGTGCAGGCTTGAATACAACTGCCCAGATGGCTTACCTCACTCCAGACAAGCAAAGGCAACAATGATTCCTCTCACTCCCTGCCTGCAACAAGAGTTTCTGTGGTGGGCAAAGGCATTTCACCAAAACATGGACGGCCCTTCACTCTACCCCTTTCCAGCCAAACCTTAACAACAGACAGATCAGATTATGCCTGGGGGTCCCACATGGCAGGAAGATGCATTCAGGGCATAAGGGCACCAAAACAAATGCATCTACATATCAACCAGAAAGAGATGCCAGCTGTTCAAAATGCCCTAACAGCCTTCAAGGACTTACTTCATCCAGGACAACTACTGATAAAGACGGACAACACCAAAGTCATGTGGTATATAAACAAGCAAGGGGGCATACACTCATACCCCCTTTGCAGATTAGCCATGGCACTGTGGGACACAGCTTTGACCTTCTAAATACATCTTCAAGCTCAATTCCTGCCAGGAAACAAAACACTCTGGCAGACGATTTAAGCAGAAACCTTATGGATCCTCATGAGTGGTAACTAAATCCATAAGTCTTCAGCATGATAACAGAGAAATGGGGGAGCCCAGACATAGATCTATTTGCCTCCCCTCAAAATTATCAGTTGAAAAGATTCTGCACAAGGACTTATCACAGACAAGCATGGAAAGTGGACACCCTATCCTTCAGTTTACGTCTTTCCTCCTCTGCCTCTTCTCCCCAAGTTCCTTCTAAAAGTCAGACAAGAGAAACCAAAGATGATACTAATTGCCCCAGACTGGCCCTGCCAATACTGGTATCCAATCCTAAGGCACTTGTCTCAATACCCAGCTTGGACCTTGCCACAAAGGCCACAACTACTGTTCCAGCAAAACAATCAGATCCTGCCCAATCAGCTACAGACCCTGAACCTGGCAGCATGGCTGATCATGTAGTCATACAAACACCTCTCAGTAAAGCTGTGATGGATGTCATTTTGGAAGCCAGAAGGTCTAGTACTAGAAAATCTTATACTGACAAATGGAAGAGATTCTGTGTTTGGACTCGAGCACAAAGAACTGATGCAGCAAAACCAAATATTCCTCAGATATTGCTATACTTAATTGAGATGCTTGACAAAGGCCTTTCTTTCTCATCAATTAAAATCCATGCCTCTGCCATTTCGGCTCATTACAGTACAGAGCCACCAATCTTTTCTCATCCTTTACTAAAGCAGTATCTTAGAGGAGCAAAAAATTTAAGGCCTCCTAGAAGATCACCATTGCCTGCACGGGACCTCAATTATGTGTTGGAAAAGCTCACCCTACCTCCATTTGAACCAGCTGCTACAGCTGATATAAAGTTCTTATCATGGAAAACAGCTCTGCTACTAGCAATTACTTCAGCAAGAAGAGTTTCAGAGTTACAGGCCCTCATGGCTGTAGAGCCTTTTATCATATTTACCCAGACAGGGTTTCTCTGAGGACAAATCCTACTTTTATGCCTAAGGTGGTTTCCAGTGTGGCTCTTAACCGAACAATTCATCTGCCAACCTTTTATCCAAATCCACAGAACAAGGGGGAGAGAATTCTGCATTCCTTGGACGTACACAGACAGCTAAGATTCTACTTGAGCAGATTTAAAGCTGTAAGAAATATTGAGCAATTACTAGTGACATATGCTGCAGGATCAGAGGCAAGGCTATTTCAAAGCAGACAATTTCAAAGTGGATAAGCCACTGCATCTGTTTCTGCTATTTACACCATGATAAACCTGTGCCGAAGGGCATTAGGTCTCATTCCACCAGAGCTGCAGCTACTTCAGCAGCCTTTCTCAGGGGGAGTACCAACCAGAAACATTCTAGAGGCTGCTACTTGGATTTCTGTTCACACCTTTACAAAGCATTATCATTTGCCTCTCTACTGTAAATCCAGGGCAGGCTTTGCCACTGCAGTTCTGCAGGGCCTTCTAGCCGCTCCTAATGCTTTTTAGCTCCAGCCTCCCAACCATAGCTTTGGGATTCTACCCAAATGTAATGACTACAACAGTGAAACACGAAGAACATAGTACAGTTGTGTACACTTACCATAAATGTAGATGTTCGAGTGTATTCACTGTTGCAGTCCAGGTTACCCTCCCGCCATCCCCCTGTCATTCTGGAGTTTATCTTTCCTTCTCTATCTTCTACTACCTATGTGGTGTATTTGCTTGTAGATGAAGGTAAAGTTAGTTTATATTGATGCATGTACATACATATATATATATATATATATATATATATATATATATATATGTGTGTGTGTGTGTGTGTGTATATATATATATATTTTTTTTTTTTTTTTTTGCTACCTTTGTGGGGGCACCTGACATCGGGGGCAAGAAAAATGAAAGAAAATGGTGTTGGCTGAATGTTTTATACCCCTGACGACCTGACGACATGGAAGAGGAAACGGCAACTGACGCAGGACCCAAGACTTTGGAATTCAGGCCAACTGAGGGCAACCTGCAAGCAGATTACCCAAATGTAATGATTGCAACAGTGAATGCACTCGAACATCTACATTTATGGTAAGTGTACACAACTGTACTTTCTTTCTTCGCGTTTCACTGTTGCAGTTATCACCTGTGGGATGGTCTTAGTGTTTCACTGTTGCAGTCCTCACATATGGGTTATCCGGCTCCGGGTAGCCCTCAGTCGGCCTGAATACCAGAGTCCTTGTTATATGACGTCGGCTGCCACCGGTTGTAAAACTGATGTCAGAACATCCGGTATAAAGCGTGGCAGCTGACGCCATTTCTTCAGTCTTTCTTGTCGTGGAGCCCAAAGCAGATGCAATTCGCACTAGTGCATGTCGGCCGTTTACTTTCATTTTGCTTTCCAACTATCAAGTTGTAGACGCCTTCAGATAAGTATCTCATTGGGGATCCTCTTTTCTTGCTTTAACGAATGTCAGATAAAGTTAATAACTGTCTTGTCTGTGGAAAACAGATTTCGCACCATGATTTCCATTCCTATTGTATAACTTGTTTGGGCCTTGAGCACGACATCCCTAACTGCGATCTCTGTGCTTTCTTTAACCCGCATACTATACGCCGTAGAGCTAATATTTTGTATAAGCATTTTGGAGTCTGGCCTAAGTTCATCGGTATGGCGTCTTCTGGTCTCCCGACTTCAGATATACCTAGGAAACAGAAAGGCAAGGACCGCAACAGGCCTAGGGTTAAATCTGCTGACGCACCGGTGAAATTGGTCGTCAGCACAGCGGTAGTCAGTGAGGTGCTTTCGCAGCCCCTGCACTCCGTATATTTTCGGAGTCCTCCATGCCACAGGCTGCTATTTCGTCTTCAGACCCAACGCCTGTCGCCACCTGAAATGGGTCCGGAGCTGCTTTGCAGGCACCGGCTTTTGACGCCTCTTCTTTTCGACATGAGACATGAGACCAGAACCAGACCGACTACCTTAGTTCAGATTTCTGCAGTTGCTAGGCCTCCTGAGTCCCTCCGGACTCACAAGCAGGCATCGGCCTCCCCTCCTGTGCCTCAGTCCCAGTTGGTAAAGATGGCTGGTGATCTTCTTTCCCCGATTACGGGCTCTCATCCCCCACCCCCTCCAAAGCAGACTAGGGAATTATCTCCTGATGTTTTGTCTGTATCAGATTCTGAGATTTCCAGTATGTGTGCTGGTGAATAAGGAAATTCTCAACTTTTTTCTGCCTTTGAGGATTCTGATGCTGAGGACTCTATCCCTTCTGCCTCCCCTCCAGAAGATTTTTCCTTTGGGGATACTTTGAATACTCTTAGGGAGCACTTTAAATGAGAATGTCAGGATTTTCCTCAGTCTAAGAAAAGAATCGGGGAATTTTTGGATTTGCCACAGCATAAGCCTCTGGCTATACCTCCAGTTTTGGAAGTTGTGGATGATGTTTTCATGGAAAATTCTTTAACTCCTAACTCTGTTCCTCCTGCACCCAGAAAACCGGATAGGTATTATAGGTTCATAAGTTCATCGGTAGGTACTAGGCTATCTGCCCGAAGGCATTTATAAACCTAGACAGAATGTGTTGGCTTTCGCCGCCCCCTTAGATTAGTTCCCTGTGCCTCTGTCCAGCAGAGCCACTGAAGTGATCCCCGAGGTAAACTTTCTGTTTCCAATCCACTCGTCAAGATTTCTTTTGAAGAGTGTTAGCAAGGAGCTCTGCCTAATGTAGATTGGGATCTTGTTCCAAAGCATGGGAAGTCTCTGGGACAGGAATCTATCCCTCCAGCACGTCTTATTTATTGTTGTGGTGAGGTTTAGATCCCTAGAGTGTGTGGCTCGTGGTGCATACCGCCTATTCAGAGGTGATCTCTGCCTGACATACAAGGCCATGTCCAACCAAGAATCGATGGACATGGGTTCCTGAATCTCATAAATTCCTTTTTAAAAACCCTATTGCTGATCCAGAAATTGTCTCTCAACGCCCCAAGGGTGTTAAGGCTACTATTGCTAAAAACCCAGTGCCTTCTGATAAGGAGTCTAGGGCCTTGGACAGGTGGGGTAAAAAAGTCTATACTTCTGCAACTCTTGGCATTAGATCCATGAATTGTCTTTTCACATGCTTAAGTATCAGCAGGATACTTTGGAGGCTATTAAGGCTAAACTTATTTTCCTTCCATGATGGAGAACAAAGATTTACAAGACTTACTGAATTCTGCCACTTTAGTTAATAAGCATTCACTTAATTGTGGTTTTGACACTTTGGAGGCTTCCTGCAGAGCAGCAGCCACTGGTTCCATAATTAGAAGGCATGCTTGGCTCAGGGGAGCAGCCTCTTTCTGAACCTGTTAAATATAAATTGCTGGATGTTCCTTTGCACAAGGACAATCTTTTTGGTAATAATGCTGAGGAGGTGCTGAAGAAGTTGGAGGATAAGGCAAAATCTATACAAACTGTAAAAGATTTTCTTCAGGTTCAGCCTCCTCAGTTTAGTAGGCATCCTTCCAAGAATTGGTCTTTCCCTGATCCTGGCAAGCAGGGTCGCTCTAGGCTTGGGGTTTCAGATCTTCCAGAGGTCAGGCTTCTGCCCCTCAAAGGGCTAAACAATGGCATTCTTCTTCTAAATCGTGGAGTTCTAAGCCAGCTTCCAAAACTAAAATTTCTCAATGACTCCAGCCTTCTTGTGCCTACCTCTGCGGGCTCTGGGTTTCCTTTGGGGGGAAGGTTAGCCAGGTTCGCAGAGGTATGGTCTACCATCACAGATGACAAATGGGTGCTCAATATAGTAAACCAAGGTTACAAGTTTTACTTTCACACCTTCCCTGTTTTGCAAGGGTACCCAGACCTCTCAGAGCAGAGGTAGAAACTCACAATGTTCATCGTGTTTCACTGTTGCAGTCATTACACTTGGGTTTATCCTGCTTGCAGGTGACCCGTAGTCGGCCCGAGTTCCAAAGTCTTGGTCCGGCATCGGTTGCTGTCGCCTCTTCCCTGACGTCAGTGTGCCAGGGGTATAAAAGTTGCAACCGACGCCATTTTCTTCAGTCTTTCTTGCCGTGCGGTGCCTGAAACAAAAGCAGTTCGCAAGTGCCGGTCGGCCGACTCCTGAGATTTTCAAAACTGAATTTCAGAACCGGTCTTCAATAAAGCTAAGTACCCCGTTGGGGAAACTTTTTCTTGCTCCAGACTGATGTCAGTAAAAGTTAATAATTGTATTTCTTGTGGGAAGCAAATACATCATAAGGACTTTCACTCTTACTGCATTCCTTGCTTAGGCCCTGACCATGACATTACTAGTTGTCGGATGTTCATCGTGTTACACTGTTGCAGTCATTACACTTGGGTTATCCTGCCGTCAGGCGGTCCCGCAGTTGGCCAGAGTTCCAAAGTCTTGGTCCGGCGTCGGTTGCTGTCGCTTCTTCCCTGACGTCAGTGTGCCAGGGGTATATAAGATGCATCCAACCCCATTTTCTTCAGTCTTTCTTGCCGCACGGTGCCTGAAGCAGAAGCAGATGTTCATCGTGCATACAGCTGCAGTCATAACAGATGGGTTATCCTGCCATCAGGCGGGTCCTCGGTCGGCCGAATTCCAAAGTCTAGGTCCGGCGTCTGTTGTCGTCGCTTCTTCCCTGACGTCAGTGCGGCAGGGGTATAAAAGAGGCAGCCGACACCATTTTCTTCAGTCTTTCTTGCCGCGCGGTGCCCGAAGCAGAAGCAGTTCACAAGTGCCGGTCGACCAGCTCCTGAGATTTACGAAAGTATTTCAGCCGAAGTCTTCTTGAAAGCTAAGTACCCCATTGGGGAAACTTTTCTTGCCTCAGACCGATGTCAGACAAAGTTAATAATTGCATTTCATGTGGGAAGCAAATACCGCATAAGGATTTCCACTCTTTCAGTATACCTTGCTTAGGCCCAGACCACAACATCTCGGCCTGCCGTTTTTGTGCTAGATTCAATAAGCGCACTATTAAGCATCGGGCGGAGTTCGCCCTTCACTTTTTTGGCAAACAATTTAATTATATTATGTCGTCGGATACTCCGACTCCAGTTTTGAGCAAAAAACGCAAAGATAAGGACCGACATACGAGGTCCGCACCACCTACTGAAACCACGCTAAGGCCTACTACCAGTTCTCCGTTACTCAGCGAGGCGCCTACGCAGACCCTGAGTACCGATGACAATGCATTACCGGTGTCTTCAGTACCCGAGGTCACAGGCTCCTCGGCCTCCATTCCTACTACAGATCCCGACGCCACTCCTGGCGGGGAAACTCAGAATTTAGACAGGCCTGCCATTTCTCAAGGGGTCTTCAGGCCTTCCTCCTTCTCCATTAAAGCCTTCACAAAATCTAAAGCAGCCATGAAAACCAAAAAACAGGTTCCTCAGACCCCCTCTCAAGGCACCATTCCTAAAAAACAGATGCTTAAAATGGCTGAGGATTTGATTACTCTTATCAGGGGTTCTCAACCCCCCTCTGACAAAAGGCCCAGATTAGAGGAAGACTACCCTTCCTCAGATCAAGCTTCTATTACCTCAGAACTATCTGAGGACCAGGATTATGCCTATTCTCCATTCGAGGACTCTGATGCAGAGGAGTCTATTCCCTCGGTCTCCCCCCGAGGACGTCTCTTTTGGGGAAACCCTGCATACATTGAGGGAACACTTTCACTGGGAAGTCCAAGATTACTCAGATTCCAAGAAAAGGCTCAGGGAATTTCTTCTGCTCCCCCAGCATAGGCCTCTGGCTATCCCTCCTGTTTTAGATATATTGGATGATGTGTACACAGAAACCAGCCTTAATCCTGATTCTTTGCCTCCAGCTCCTATTAAACCAGACAGGTTACCCTTCCTCAGATCAAGCTTCTATTACCTCAGAACTATCTGAGGACCAGGATTATCCCTATTCTCCATTCGAGGACTCTGATGCAGAGGAGTCTATTCCCTCGGTCTCCCCCCCCCCCCCCCGAGGACTTCTCTTTTGGGGAAACCCTGCATACATTGAGGGAACACTTTCAGTGGGAAGGCCAAGATTACTCCGATTCCAAGAAAAGGCTCAGGGAATTTCTTCTGCTCCCCCAGCATAGGCCTCTGGCTATCCCTCCTGTTTTAGATATATTGGATGATGTGTACACAGAAGCCAGCCTTAATCCTGATTCTTTGCCTCCAGCTCCTGTTAAACCAGACCGGTATTACCGGGTTCCTGACTCTCACCAGTTCCTATATAAAAGCCATACTGCTGACCCAGAAACAATTTCACAGGGTCCCAAGGGAATTAAGGCCTCTACTGCTGAAAATCCATTACCTTCAGAGAGAGATTCCAGAGCTTTAGAAAGGTGGGGGAAAAAAATGTACACCTCGGCCACTTTAACCATAAGGGCATTAAACTGTCAGTTCCATATGTTAAAGTATCAACAGTTTTTGATATCTCAGCTGAAAAGCAAGATGACACGACCAGAACAACCAGCTTTAAAAGAGTTGCAGGATTTGTTGCATGGTGCAGAGCAAGTGGGTAAACATACCTTGCAGTGTGGTTTTGATGCTTTAGAGGCCTCATGTAGTGCTGCTGTTACGGGGTCTGTTATACGTAGGCATGCTTGGCTCAAAGAGCAAACTTTACCAGATCATGTCAAAGCTAAATTATTAGATGCACCTCTTCAGAAAGATGTATTGTTTGGTGTTAAAACTGAGGAGGTGCTAAAGAAAATGGAGGAAAAAGCGAAATCAATGCAAACAGTGAAAGATTTCCTGCAGGTACAGCCTCCACGTTTCAGCAGAAACTGGCCTTCAAAAAATTGGTCCTTTCCAGCCACAGACAGACCTCAAAGGGGCAGATACAGGCGCCCAAGGGGCAGAGGGCAACCTCAAGGATCTTTCAGAGCCAGACAGTGGCAAGCACCAACCCCAAGAGGTGGAGAAGATAGATCACAGTCTTTTAGAAAACAGACACAATGACTTCCCCCTACACCTGCCAAGCAAAGCTTTAATGGCAGCACCTTTGGGCGGAAAACTGACATTATTCTCAAAAAAATTGGCATATTGTTACAAAAGACAAATGGATTCTGGACATTATAGACAGAGGCTGCAGGTTCCACTTTCGCACCCTTCCAAAAATGAGAGGCATGCCAAATTTGCCACAAAATCAAAGGGCAGAGGCACAAAAACAAATTTCAGCTCTCATGGAAATGAAAGCAATTCAAGAGGTACCTGCAAAAGAACAAGGGAAGGGTTTTATTCCAGACTATTCCTGGTACCGAGGAAAGACAAAGATTGGAGACCAATCTCAGACCTATCCATCCTAAACACATATCTACAGGTGCCAAAATTCAAGATGCTCACATTACAGCAGCTTCTTCCCATGCTGGGCAAGGAGTCTTGGCTGGTAACATTGGACCTCAAGGAGGCATACCTGCATGTCCCTATCAGACAAGATTGCAGAAGATACCTCAGATTTCTTGCAGGTTCAACCCATTACCAATTCTCTGCATTGCCCTTTGGCTTATCTACTGCGCCCAGAGTGTTTACGAAATGCCTGGCATCAGTAATCGCCTTCTGCAGACTACAAGGGATTCTAATCTACCCATATCTGGACGACTGCCTGATCCAAGCGGACAGCAAGGACATACTACTGCAGCACCTGGCGTTTGTAATAAAACTGTTGAACTTCCTGGGATACACAGTCAACAAAAAGAAATCAAAACTAATACCCTCTCAACAAATAATTTTCATGGGTGCCAGCTTGGATACAAACACCCAGATGGCCTACCTCACGCCAGACAAGCAAGGGCAACTGTCTCAATACTTCAGAAAAATGGCAACTTACACCAGGCTAACTGCAAGGAAAATCCTGCAGGCTCTGGCATTCATGGCATCTTGCATCCTACCAATCCCATGTGCAAAGCTGCATATGAGGAAACTTCAATGGTACCTGAAAAACTTATGGTCTCAACACAGCCACAGCTTGGAAACAATTATCCTACTCATTCCATGCCTTCAAAAGGAATTTTTGTGGTGGACTCAAGCTTGCCAAAGAAACACAGGTCTTACTTTCTGTGTACCTCAAGCAACTCAAATCATCACAACAGACGCCTCAGACTATGCCTGGGGAGCACACATGACAGATCAGTGCATTCAGGGAAAATGGACCTGAAAAGAGAAGCACTTTCACATCAACCAAAAGGAGATGCTAGCCGTGCAAAAGGCTATTATGACCTTCAAAGACCTACTGCATCCAGGCCAGCTATTGATAAGGGCAGACAACACCACAGTGATGTGGTACATAAACAAACAGGGGGGAACTCATTCATACCCCCTGTGCAGGCAAGCCATGACCCTATGGAACACAGCACTGGAATTGCAAATTCAACTGCAGGCACAATTCCTGCCAGGGAAGGAAAACACACTGGCGGACAACCTAAGCAGAAATATGACAGATCCACACGAATGGAAGTTGCATCCTCAACTTTTCACAAAGATAATTCAGGCATGGGGACAGCCAGACATAGATCTCTTTGCTACCCACAGAAATTGCCAGTTGAAAAACTTTTGTTCAAGGACCTATCATCCACAGGCCTGGAAAGTGGACGCACTTTCCTTCAATTGGGCAACATTGACAGTCTATGCCTTCCCGCCTCTTCCTCTGCTGCCCAAAGTTCTATTAAAAGCCAGAGCAGAGAGGCCGAAAATTATTCTCATCGCTCCAGACTGGCCAAGACAACACTGGTATCCGCTCCTGAGGAGCCTGACACATTCCCACCATGGATCCTACCTCTAGTCCCTCTTCTGTTGTCCCAGCACAACTACAAAACCCTTCACAGCCATCTCAAAACTCTAAATCTAGCTGCATGGAGAATTCCTTGATTTCCCAACAGTTTCTCCTCTCCAAGGAGGTGTGCAGGATGTCATCTTGGAGGCCAGAAGACCTTCTACTAGAAAGGCTTACTCCGCCAAATGGAAACGATTTTGTGCCTGGAATCAAGAAAAGGGACAGAATCCTTGGGTAATAAATATACCTCAAATTTTACAGTACCTAGCTGAGATGTTAAACAATGGACTTTCCTTCTCCTCCATCAAGATCCACGCTTCAGCCATTTCTGCACAATACAACACAGATCCTCCATTATTCTCTCACCCTCTCTTAAGGCAGTTCCTCAGAGGGGCAAAGAATTTAAAACCCCCAAGGAAACCACCAGTCCCTGCTTGGGACCTCAACTACGTATTGGAAAAGCTGACCCTTCCTCCCTTCGAGCTAGCTTCTTCAACAGAGTTACAGTACTTGTCATGGAAAACAGCCTTTCTTCTGGCGATCACCTCAGCACGCAGGGTTTCGGAGCTACAGGCCCTCATGGCTGTGCAACCATTCATCATTTTCCATCAGGGCAGAGTTTCCTTACGAACCAATCCTACCTTTATGCCAAAGGAAGTATCCAGTGTAGCTTTGAATCAGACTATCCACTTACCTACCTTTTATCCTAATCCACAAAACAAAGGGGAAAGACTACTACATTCCTTGGACATTCACAGACAACTTCGTTACAACTTGGACAGAACAAAGCCATTCAGGAAATCTGAGCAACTCTTTGTGTCCTATGCTGTAGATGCTCAGGGAAAGGCTATTTCCAAACAGACAATTTCAAAATGGATAGCCCACTGCATACGTTTTTGTTACTCATTCCATGGAAAAACTGTGCCTGCATGCATCAGATCCCACTCCACCAGAGCCACAGCTACCTCTGCAGCCTTCCTCAGGGGGGTCCCTACCAAGGACATTTTGGAAGCAGCCACCTGGAGTTCAGTGCACACTTTCTCCAAGCACTACCATCTCCCTCTATACTCAAAATCTAGAGTGGGCTTTGCCACAGCAGTCCTGCAGGGCATCCTAGCCCCTCCTAGTTCCACTTAGTGCCTACCACCCTTACTTAGCTTTGGGATTCTACCCATCTGTTATGACTGCAGCTGTATGCACGATGAACATAGTACAGTTTTGTACCTACCATAAATGTAGATGTTTGAGTGCTCATACAGCTGCAGTCCAGGTTTCCCTCCCTCCATCCCCTCTTAGGACAGGCCTTATGACAAACACTTTTCATATAACATTTTTGGTGGATTCTTTTATGGTGTATTTGCTTGCAACTACTGTTTTTTTGATTTATCAACATTGCATCTTTGCATAACATTATGTTTGCCTTCCTTCTGGGGGCACCTGACATCTGGGGCAAGAAAAACTGAAGAAAATGGCGTCGGCTGCCTCTTGTATACCCCTGCCGCACTGACGTCAGGGAAGAAGCGACGACAACCGATGCCGGACCTAGACATTGGAATTCGGCCGACCGAGGACCCGCCTGATGGCAGGATAACCCATCTGTTATGACTGCAGCTGTAAGAGCACTCGAACATCTACATTTATGGTAGGTACAAAACTGTACTTTCGCAAGTGCCGGTCGGCCGACTCCTGAGATTTTCGAAGTCGAATTTCAGATCCGAAGTCTTCAATAAAGCTAAGTACCCCATTGGAGAAACTTTTTTCTTGCCTCAGACCGATGTCAGAAAAAGTTAATAATTGTATTTCTTGTGGGAACCAAATACCTCATAAGGACTTCCACTCTTACTGTATTCCATGCCTAGGCCCTGATCACGATGTCACTAGTTGTCGGTTTTGTGCTAGATTTAACAAACGCACTACAAAACGATGTCTTGATTTTGCTTTGCACTACTTTGGATGAAGGTTCAATTATACTATGCCATCGGATCAACCGACAACCGCAATACCGAAAAAAACGCAAGGACAAGGATAAAGACAGGCATCCAAGGTCCAAAACCGACGATGAAACCTCTTCTAGGCCAGTCGCCAGTTCTCAGTGAGGTGCTTTCACAGAACCTGACACCCACTACCTCAGAGCCACAGGCCGCCTCCGACTCCCACATGGAGACAACTAGGCCTCTGGAAACTTAAGGTATTGGGCCTATGGAAACTAATCCCTCAGATGGGTCCGGAGCCGCTGAGCAGGCATTGGCTTCTGAGGGTGTTTTCAGACCTTCACAACTTAACATTAAAACAACAGCCAAGACAAAAGTACCATTAAAGACAAAGAAACAAGTACAGCATTCTCCTGGACAGTCCTCCATGCCTAAGAAACAGATGCTTAAAATGGCCGAAGACCTCATTACTCTAATCAGGGGTTCCCATCCCCCTCCTGAGAAAAGGCCTAGGCAGGATACAGACTGATTCCTCTGATCAGGTTTCCATTTCCTCTGATTCCTCTTCAGACCAGGGATACTCTCTACCCCCCTATGAAGACTCTGATGCTGAAGAATCTCTCCCTTCAGCCTCTCCTCTTGAGGATTATTCTTTTGGGGAAACTTTACATACCATGAGGGAGCGTTTCCATTGGGAAAGTCAGGATTACTCAGAATCCAAGAAAAGGCTCAGGGATTTCCTCTTATTGTCTCAGCACAGGCCCCTGCCTATTCCGCCTGTGCTAGATATTGTGGATGATGTGTTCTCTGAATCCAGCTTATCTCCTGATTCTTGACTCTCACAAGTTTCTTTATAAAAACCCTTCTGCTGATCCAGAAACTCTTTCCCAGGGTCCAAAAGGGGTTAAGGCTTCTATTGCAAAAAATCCAATACCCTCTGACAGAGATTCCAGAGCTTTGGCTAGATGGGGGAAGAAAGTATACACTTCTGCAACTTTAGCAGTAAGAGCTTTAAATTTCCTGTTTCACATGCTTAAGTACCAACAATATTTAATGGCTCAGTTAAAACAGAAAATGCTTGCAAGCTCAGAAGCTCCTGATTGTAATGAAATGCAGGATTTATTGCATGGTGTTGAACAGGTGGGAAAACATACTCTGCAATGTGGTTTTGATTCTTTAGAGGCCTCTTGTAGAGCCGCAGTTACAGGTTCTGTGATTCGAAGACATGCTTGGTTAAAAGAACAGAATTTACCTGATCATGTTAAGGCAAAATTATTGGACGCTCCTTTACAGCATGATACCTTGTTTGGTGTTAAGGCAGAAGAGATGTTAAAGAAAATAGAGGATAAAGCTAAATCTATGCAGACAGTCAAGGATTTCTTACAGGTACACCCACCTCGATTTAGCAGAAATTGGCCAACAAAGAATTGGTCCTTTTCAGTGTCAGACAGGCCGCAGAGAGGCAGATACAGACGCCCAAGAGGCAGATCTCAACCCCAAGGCTCAAACAGACAATGACAGTGGGGCTCCTCAACCCCAAAAGGAGGTGAGGACAAATCTCACCCTTACAGGAAACAGTCACAATGACTTTCCCCTTCATACGCCAAGCACTTCCCTTTTGGAAGCCCCCTTAGGGGGAAAACTAGCACTTTTTTCTCAAAACTGGCAAACAATCACCCAAGACAAATGGGTTCTGAATATTGTGTCTCAAGGTTACAGGTTCCACTTTCATACTTTACCAAGGCTAAAAGGAATGCCAGACCTGCCACAGAATCAATGGGCAGAGGCACAAAAACAAATTACAGCCCTCATGGACATGAGAGCTATTCAAAAAGTACCACAACAGGAACAAGGACAAGGATTTTACTCAAGACTCTTCCTGGTCCCCAGAAAGGACAAGGCCTGGAGGCTCATACTAGACCTTTCAATTCTGAATATTTACCTGGATATTCCAAAATTCAAAATGTTGACATTACAGCAGCTTCTACCCATGCTGGCCAAGAAGCTTGGCTTGTTACTCTGGACCTCAAAGAGGCATACCTGCATGTCCCTATCAGACAAAATTGCAGAAGATACCTCAGATTCAAAGCTGGTGCAATGCACTACCAATTCTCTGCACTGCCCTGTGGCTTATCTACTGCGCCCAGGGTCTTCACAAAGTGCCTGGCACCAGTAATTGCATTTTGCAGACAAAAAAGAATTCAAATATATCCATACCTGGACGACTGCCTCATTCAAGCAGAGACAAAGGACATTCTTCTGCAGCATCTGGCATTTGTAAAACGGTTGCTAATTTCTCTAGGGTACACAGTAAACAAAAAGAAGTCAAAACTAGTGCCCTCACAACAGATTATATTCCTGGGTGCCAGCTTAAATACAACAGCCCAGATGGCTTACCTCACGCCAGACAAACAAGTTCAACTAACTCAATATTTTCAACTACTGGCAAAAAAAGTCCCAACTCCCTGCAATAAAAATTCTGCAGGCCCTGGGATTCATGGCATCCTGCATACTACTAATACCATATGCCAGACTGCATATGAGGAAATTACAATGGTACCTAAAAAGTGTTTGGACTCAACACTCACAGTTTAGAAGCAGTAATACCAATGATTCCCTGCCTACAACAGGAGTTTCGATGGTGGGCACAGGCATGTCACCTAAACAAGGGTCAGCCTTTTACCCAACCCACAGCCAGGCAGACTCTAACAACAGATGCTTTGGATTACGCCTGGGGAGCACACATGGCAGGAAAATGCATTCAGGGCAAGTGGACCACAGACCAGATGCATCTTCACATCAATCAAAAAGAGATGTTGGCTGTTCAAAATGCCCTAACAGCTTTCAAGGACCTTCTGCATCCAGGACAATTATTATTAAAGACAGACAACACCACAGTAATGTGGTACATAAACAAGCAAGGGGGCACTCATTCTTATCCCCTATGCAGGCAAGCCATGACCTTGTGGAACACAGCTCTAACGTATCACGTTAACCTGCAAGCACAATTCCTGCCAGGAAAGAAAAATACTCTGGCAGACGATCTAAGCAGAAATATCATGGACCCTCAGGAATGGAAATTGAATCCACAAATCTTCAGCATGGTAACGCAAAATGGGGATGACCAGACATAGATCTTTTTGCCTCCCCACTGAATTGCCAATTACAAAAATTCTGCACAAGGACTTATCACAAACAAGCATGGAAAGTGGATGCTCTTTTGTTCAGCTGGAAAAACCTAAAAGTTTATGCCTTCCCGCCACTGCCTCTCCTTTCAAAGGTACTCCTAAAAGCCAGACAAGAAAAAACACAGATGATCCTGATTGCTCCAGACTGGCTACGCCAGCACTGGTACCCTATCTTAAGGAACTTAGCTCAAGGCCCACCATGGTCCACACCTTCTGACTCAACACAACAATCAGATCCTGCACGGTCAGCTGAAAACCCTAAACCTGGCTGCATGGCAGATTCACTAGTCAAACAGGCAACACCTCTCTCTAAAGTTGTTATGGATGTCATTTTGGAGGCCAGGAGGCCTAGCACTAGGAAAGCTTACTCAGAAAAATGGAAGAGATTCTGCGCCTGGAGCCAGGCTCAAAGACTTGACCCTCTTGTTCCAAACATTCCTCAGATTTTACAATACTTAACTGAGATGCTGGACAGAGGCTTATCCTTTTCATCAATTAAGATCCATGCCTCTGCCATTTCAGCACATTACAACACTGATCCTCCTTTATTCTCTCATCCCTTGCTAAAGCAGTACCTGAGAGGGGCTAAAAACATAAGACCGCCCCGGAGAGCACCAACACCAACTTGGGACCTCAATTTCATTTCGGAAAAACTAACCCTGCCACCTTTTGAGCCAGCCAATACAGCCGATCTAAAATTTTTTTCATGGAAAACAGCTCTGCTCCTGGCAGTAACTTCAGCATGAAGAGTCTCAGAGCTACAGGCATTAATGGCAGTGGAACCTTTTATAATTTTTCATCAGGACAGGGTTTCTTTAAGGACAAACCCTACCTTTATGCCAAAGGTGGAATCTAGTGTGGCTCTTAACCAAACCATCCATTTGCCAACTTTTTATCCAAACCCCCAGAATAAAGGGGAGAAACTTCTGCATTCTTTGGACTTCCACAGGCAGCTATGCTTCTACTTGGACAAAACAAAAGCTTTCAGGAAAACTGAGCAACTGTTTGTAGCATATGCTGCAGGATCAATCACAGGGCAAGGCTATCTCAAAGCAGACTATATCCAAATGGATAAGACACCGCATTCGTTACTGCTACACACAGCATGGAAAATCAGTCCCAAATAACATTAGGCCACATTCCACCAGGGCAACAGCCACTTCAGCAGCCTTTCTCAGAGGAGTACCTACCAAGGAAATTTTGGAGGCTGCAACTTGGAGTTCAGTGCACACCTTTACCAAGCATTACCACCTGCCTCTTTACACTAAATCCAGAGCAGGATTTGCCACTGCAGTTCTGCAGGGTCTCATAGCCAATCCTAACTCTTTATAGACCAGCCACCCAACCTTAGCTTTGGGATTCTACCCAAGTGTAATGACTGCAGCAGTGTAACACGATGAACATAGTACAGTTTTGTACCTACCATAAATGTAGATGTTCGAGTGTTCACACTGCTGCAGTCCAGGTTATCCTCCCTCCAACCCCTCTGAACTAGCTGGACTTATCTATGCCTTTCTATCCTATACAACCTTTGTGGTGTATTTGCTTGTAACTGAAGGTATTGTTTTTATTTCATATGTATATTTTTTATTTGCAATATGTATTGCCTACCTACTTTGGGGCACCTGACATCTGGGGCAAGAAAAACTGAAGAAAATGGCGTCGGATGCATCTTATATACCCCTGGCGCACTGACGTCAGGGAAGAAGCGACAGCAACCGATGCCGGACCAAGACTTTGGAACTCTGGCCGACTGCGGGACCGCCTGACGGCAGGATAACCCAAGTGTAATGACTGCAGCAGTGTGAACACTCGAACATATACATTTATTGTAGGTACAAAACTGTACTTTTTGTGCTAGATTCAATAAACGCACTATTAAATGTCGGTCTGATTTTGCTTTACATTATTTTGGACGAAGATTTAATTACATAATGCCGTTGGAACAACTGACGACCAGAATGTATAAAAAATGCAAGGACAGAAAAAGACAGGCATCCGAGGTCCAAAACCGACGACAAAGCCTCTTCTAGGCCAGTCGCCGGTTCTCAGTGAGGCACTTTCACAGCCCCTGACACCCGCTAACTCATAGACACAAGTCGTAACCGACAGCCACGTGGAGACACCGAGGCCTGTGGAAACTCAAGGTATTGGGCCTACGGAAAATATACCCTCAGATGGGTCCGGAGCCGCTGAGCAGGCACTGACTTCGGAGGGTGTTTTCAGACCTTCACAGCTTACAATTAAAGCTACTACAGCAGCAAAGGCAAAGTCAAAAACACCATTAAAGACAAGGAAACAAGTGCAGCATTCTCCAGAACAGGCATCCATGCCAAAGAAACAGATGCTTAAAATGGCCGAAGACCTTATAACTTTAATCGGGGGCTCCCATCCCCCTCCTGACAAAAGGCCTAGGCAAGACACTGATTATGATTCTTCTGATCAGGTTTCCATTTCCTCTGATTCTTCTTCTGACCAGGGCTATTCTCTTCCTCCCTATGAGGACTGTGATGCTGAAGAGTCCATTCCTTCAGCCTCACTGCCTGAGGATTACTCTTTTGGGGAAACCCTGCACACCATAAGGGAGCATTTCCAGTGGGAGAGCCAGGATTACTCAGAGTCCAAGAAAAGGCTCAGAGATTTCCTTCTATTGCCTCAGCACAGGCCCCTAGCTATCCCCTCCCTGTGCTTGATATTGTAGATGATGTTTTTTCTGAATCCAGTCTGTCTCCAGATTCTTTACCCCTTGCACCAGTAAAGCCAGACAGGTACTACAGGGTCCCTGACTCTCATAAATTCCTTTACAAAAACCCCGCTGCAGACCCAGAAACTATTTCTCAGGGTCCTAAAGGGGTTAAAGCTTCCACTGCCAAAAATCCTGTCCCCTCAGATAGGGATTCCAGAGCTCTGGACAGATGGGGGAAAAAGTTTACACTTCTGCTACTTTAGATGTAAGAGCTTTAAACTGCCAGTTTCACATGTTTAAATATGAACAGCATATCATGTCATTGTTAAAGCAGAAAATGGTTACAAATATAGAAGGTCCTGACAGTAAAGAAATGCAGGATTTATTGCATGCAGTTGAACAAGTGGGAAAGCATATCCTGCAATGCGGTTTTGATTCATTAGAGGCTTCTTGTAGAGCCGCAGTTACAGGCTCAGTTATTCGAAGACATGTTTGGTTGAAAGAACAAAGTTTACCTGACCATGTTAAAGTGAAATTATTGGATGCTCCACTACAGCATGATTCTTTGTTTGGTGTTAAGGCAGAAGAGGTGTTAAAGAAAATGGAGGATAAAGCAAAGTCAATGCAAACTGTGAAAGATTTCTTACAGGTTCAACCACCTAGATTTAGCAGAAACTGTTCTTCAAAAAATTGGTCCTTTCCAGTGTCAGACAGGCCACAAAGAGGCAGATACAGACGCCCAAGAGGCAGATCTCAGCCCCAAGGCTCCTACAGACCTAAACAATGGGGTGCTACAGCCCCCAAAGGAGAAGACAAATCACAACCTTATAGGAAACAGTCACAATGACTTCCCTCTTCAAATGCCAAGCTCTTACCAGTTGACAGCACCCCTAGTGGGAAAGCTAGCACTTTTTTCAAAAAAATTGGCACATGATCACCCAAGACCAATGGGTGTTGAATATAGTTTCTCAAGGGTACAGGTTCCATTTCCACACACTTCCAAAACCAAAAGGTATGCCAAACCTGCCACAAAACCAATGGGCACAGGCACAAAAACAGATTGCTGCTCATATGGATATGGGAGCTATTCAAAAAGTTCCACAAGAAGAACAGGGCCAAGGATTTTACTCGCGCCTTTTCCTAGTACCCAGAAAGGATAAAGCATGGAGACCAATACTGGACCTGCCAATCCTAAATACTTTCCTGGATGTTCCAAAATTCAAAATGTTAACACTACAACAACTCCTGCCCATGCTGGGCAAAGAGGCTTGGCTAGTTACTTTGGATCTCAAGGAGGCATACCTACACGTCCCAATCAGACAATCGTGCAGAAGATACCTCAGATTTATAGCAGGCTCAATGCATTATCAATTCTCTGCACTGCCCTTTGGCTTATCTACTGCGCCCATGGTCTTCACAAAATGCCTGGCATCAGTAATTGCATTTTGTAGACAAAAAGGAATTCAAATATATCCCTACTTGGACGGACTGCCTTATAGAAGCAGAGAGCAAGGACATTCTTCTAAAGCACCTGGCATTTGTAAAAAGATTGCTAATTTGCCTTGGGTACATAGTAAACGAAAAGAAATCAAAACTAGTGCCCTCTCAAGAGATAATATTCCTGGGTGCAAGCTTAAATACAACTGCCCAGATGGCTTATCTCACGCTAGACAAAGGCAACTGACACATTACTTTCAAATGATGGCAACAAAGACCCAGCTCCCTGCAAGGAAAATTCTGCAGGCCCTGGGTTTCATGGCTTCTTGCATTCTACTAATTCCAAATGCCAAACTGCATATGAGGAAACTGCAATGGTATCTAAAAAGTGTTTGGACTCAGCATTGTCACAGCCTAGAGGCAATCATAACCTTGATTCCCTGCCTACAACAGGAGTTTCGATGGTAGTCCCAGGCCTGTCACCACAACAAGGGACAGCCTTTCACCTTACCTACAGCCAGGCAGACATTAACAACGGATGCATCGGATTATGCCTGGGGAGCACATATGGCAGGAAAATGTATTCAGGGTGCGTGGACCAAGGAACAAATGCATCTTCACATCAATCAGAAAGAGATGCTAGCTGTACAGAATGCCCTGACAGCCTTCAAGGACCCAATACATCCAGGGCAATTATTAATAAAGACAGACAATACCACAGTTATGTGGTACATAAACAAGCAAGGGGGCACACATTCCTACCCCCTGTGCGCAGACAAGCCATGACTTTGTGGAACACAGCACTGACCTACCAGGTACATCTGCAAACACAATTCCTGCCAGGAACAAAGAATACACTGGCAGACGAACTAAGCAAAAATCTCATGGATCCTCACAAATGGAAGCTAAATCCACAAGTGTTCAACATGATAAGAAGGGAGTGGGGACGCCCAGACATAGATCTCTCTGCCTCCCCTCACAATTGCCAATTACAGAAATTTTGCACAAGAATTTATCACTCTCAAGCATGGAAAGTGGATGCACTATCTTTCAGCTGGAAAAACCTGACAGTCTATGCCTTCCCTCCAATGCCTCTTCTCACCAAGGTGCTTCTAAACGTCAGACAAGAGAGACCAAAAATGATCCTGATTGCACCAGTCTGGCCACGCCAGCACTGGTACCCGATCCTAAAGATTTTGTCCCAAGGCCCACCTTGGCCTCTACCTCAAATCCCTCAACTTCTAACACAGCAAAACAATCAGATTCTGCACAGTCAACTCAGAACCTTAAACCTAGCAGCATGGCAGATAAGGTAGCTACTCAGACTGCATCTCTCTCTTTAAAAGCTGTTATGGATGTAATTTTGGAAGCCAGGAGACCTAGCACTAGGAAATCTTATTTAGAATAATGGAAGAGATTCTGTGCTTGGAACCAGGCACAAGGGCTCGACCCTCTGGTCCCTAATACGCCTCAGATTTTGCAATACCTGACTGAGATGTTGGACAAAGGCCTATTTTTTCATCTATTAAAATCCATGCCTCTGCCATTTCAGCTCATTACAATACGAATCCTCCTATTTTCTCACATCCTCTACTACGACAGTACCTCAGAGGGGCAAAGAATATAAGACCCCCTAGGAGAGCACCAGTACCTACTTGAGACCTCAATTTTGTTTTAAAAAAACTAACACTGCCTCCATTTGAACCAGCCAGCTCAGTTGATCTAAAATTCTTGTCATGGAAAACTGCTCTGCTCCTAGCATTAACTTCAGCAAGAAGAGTTTTAGAGTTACAGACATTGATGGCTGTGAAACCTTTCCTCATTTTTCACCAGGACAAGGTTTCTCTAAGGACGAACACAACATTAATACCAAAAGTGGTCTCCAATGTGGCCTGAAACCAAACTATTCATTTGCCTACTTTCTACCCAAATCCCCAGAATAAAGGGGAAAAACTTCTGCACTCTTTGGATATACACAGACAACTACGATTTTACTTGGATAAAACAAAGGCTTTCAGAAAAACTGAGCAACTGTTTGTAGCATATGCTGCAGGATCACAAGGAAAACCAATTACAAAGCAGACAATCTCCAAATGGATAGCGCACTGCATCCACTTCTGTTATGCACAACATGGCAAATCTGTGCCCAAGGGCATTAGGCCTCATTGTACCAGAGCAGCAGCCACTTCAGCAGCTTTCCTCAGAGGGGTACCAACCAAAGACATTTTAGAAGCTGCAACCTGGAGCTCAGTGCACACTTTTACCAAGCACCACCACCTACCTATCTACTCCAAATCCAGAGCAGGCTTTGCTACTGCAGTTCTGCAGGGCTTGTTAGCCTCGCCAAATCCAATCTAGACCCAGCTACCCTACCTCAGCTTTGGGATTCTACCCAAGTGTAATGACTGCAACAGTGAAACACGATGAACATAGTACAGTTGTGTACCTACCATAAATGTAGATGTTAGAGTGTCTTCACTGTTGCAGTCCTGGTTACCCACCCACCTTCCCCCTCTTTGCTGGGTCTATTCTGTACTTCTCAACTCTATACAACCTATGTGGTGTATTTGCTTTTAGAGGAAGGAAATGTTTATAGTAATATATGCATGGTTGTTTGGCATATTTCTATCTTTACAGCCTTCATATCTGGCGGCACCTGACATCTGGGGCAAGAAAAACTGAAGAAAATGGCATTGGTTGCAACTTTTATACCCCTGGCACACTGACGTCAGGGAAGAGGGCGACAGCAACTGACACCGGACCAAGACTTTGGAACTCGGGCCGACTATGGGTCGCCTGCCAGCAGGATAACCCCAAGTGTAATGACTGCAACAGTGAAGACACTCGAACATCTACATTTATGGTAGGTACACAACTATACTTTTCTTCTCTACTGACTATGGGGGCTATAGAGCCAATTCCTGCAAATCAGGCAGGCCTAGGTTTTTATTCAAGACTTTTTCTGGTATCCAAGAAAGGGGGCATCTGGCACCCTATTCTGGATCCGTCTATTCTAAACACTTTTTCTGGTGATTCCCAAATTCAAGATGCTCACCCTTCAACAGTTACTGCCAATGCTGTGCAAGGATTCATGGCTGGTAACTTTATATCTCAAGGAGGCTTATCTGCACATCCCCATAAGGGAGAGTTGCAGGCAGTTCCTTCGCTTCAGGGCTGGGGAGCAACACTTTCAATTCTCTGCATTGCCCTTTGGCTTATCTACTGCTCCCAGAGTTTTTACCAAGTGCTTGCCTCCAGCCATTGCTTTTTGCAGGCAGAGAAACATTCAAATTTATTTTTTCCTGGACAACTGTCTCATTCAAGCAAACTCCCCAGGACAGCTAGAAAAGGATTTGGATTTCATGAAGAACATTCTCACCTCTTTGGGTTACACACTCAACGAAAAGAAGTCAAAGTTGGTTCCTACAAGGGAGATTGTTTTCCTGGGAGCGAGTCTGAATACAGCCACCCAGATGGTATTTCTCCCTCAACAGAAGCAGGAAGATCTTTCAGCTTACTTCATGAACTTGGCAAGCATGACCCAGCTCTCTGCAAGGCAATTCCTGCAAGCACTGGCGTTCATGGCTTCTTGTATTTTGATGATCCCATAGGCAAGGCTGTATATGAGAAAACTTCAATGGTACCTCAAGAATCTTTGGTGTCAACACACACAGGACTTAGACTTGATTCTTCCCTTAATTCCCTGTCTACAAATGGAGTTCCTCTGGTGGGCGACAGCCTGTTCTCAGAACAACGGTCTGCCTTTCCACCCACCGACTGCCAGCCAGAATCTCACCACAGACACCTCAGATGTTGCATGGGGGGCTCATCTGGAAGGCAGGGGCATACAGGGGACTTGGAGCACCCAGCAGATTCATCTGCACATAAACTTAAAAGAATTGATGGCAGTGCAGCAGGCCTTGCTGGCTTTCAAGGACCTACTCTATCCTGGGACTCTGCTGATCAGGACAGACAATACCACAGTCGTGGTACATCAGCCAGCAAGGGGGGACTCGCTCTTACCCCTTGTGCAGACAAAGCATGAGACTATGGTCCATAGCAGCATCCATGGGCTTATATCTAATAGCCCAGTATCTTCCAGGGAGACTGAACTCCTTGGCAGATCATTTGAGCAGACATGTTCTGGTTCCTTACAAGTGGCAACTGAACAAGGACATTTTCCATCGCATCACTCATCATTGGGGCACCCCACAAGTGGATCTGTTCTCCTCTCACACAAATCATCTCCTAACAACCTTCTGCACCAGGGAGTTTCACAACCAAGCTTGGAAAGTGGACGCATTGTCCTTCCCATGGACACATCTCTCAGTTTATGCATTCCTTCCTCTGCCCCTTCTTCCCAGAGTGCTATTAAAGATAAGGGACCAAAAACCAAAGGCTATTCTGATAGCACCAGATTGGCCCAGGCAGCATTGGTATCCCCTCCTTTGCAGCCTTTCCTAGGCTCAGCCTTGGCATCTTCCCATGCTACCAGATCTGTTGGTTCGGAAGGGGGGGGGGGTGTTCCTTCATACTCATCTTCAAACTCTGCATTTAACTGCCTGGCTAATACTTTAAATCTTTCCCAACAGGTGGTTGAAGTTCTTCATGAGGCCAGGAGGCCTAGCACCAGAAAATCCTCTGCAGATAAATGGAAGAGATTTTGCTCTTGGATGCTAGTTAAAGGAAAATACTCTTCTCATCCTTCTCTTTCCCTCATTCTTGACTACCTAGCAGGATTGCTTAATGGTGGACTCTCCTTTTCTTCAATCAAAATTCACGCTTCAGCAGTTTCAGCTCCTTGTTCATTTGAGCAACCCATTTTTTCTCACCCCTTGATGAAACAGTTCCTGAGGGGAGCTAGTAATCTTAGACCTGCCAGAAGAGCTCCTACTCCTGCTTGGGATCTTAATTTTGTCCTGGAAAAACTTTGCCTCCCTTTGAACCAGCTGCCTCTGCAGATTTAAAGTTTCTATCCTGGAAGACTGCTTTCCTTTTAGCTATTACTTCAGGGTATCTGTGCTGCAAGCCCTAATGGCAGTAAAACCTTTCATCATTTTTCACCCAGATCGGGTTTCTCTGAGAACTAATCCCTCCTTTATGCCTAAGGTAATTTCCATTTTAACCCTTAACCAGTCTATTCACCTCCCTACATTTTTCAACAGTCCCCAAAATAAAGGGGACAGGATTCTGCACTCTCTTGATGTGCATAACTAAATCCTTTCGAAAATCTGAACAGCTGTTGGTTAGTTTTGCTCCTGGGGCTCAGGGTAAAGCTGTTTCCAAACAAACCATCTCCAAATGGATTGCTCATTGTATTCACTTTCGTTACCTGCAGCATGGGAAGGTTCCCCCTCAGGGTATTGGGACCCATTCTACTAGAGCAGCCTCTACCTCTGCAGCCTTTCTAAGAGGTGTGTCTACTAAGGACATTCTAAAAGCAGCTACTTGGTCTTCTGTCTATACTTTCACAAAGCATTAAAATATACTTCTGTTTTCTAAATCTGGGGCTGGATTTGCCTCTGCAGTTTTGCAGGGCCTTCTTACCAACCCTTAATCTGTGATCCTTCCTCCCCCCTTTAGTCTTTTTCCTGGGCTTTGGGAATCAACCCATATATGAGGATTGCAACAGTGAAACACGAACAGTACAGTTGTGTACACTTAACCATTAATGTAGATTTTCGAGTGCATTCACTGTTGCAGTCCTGGTTTCTCACCCTCCATTCCTCCTTTTTTCTTAAGGCACAGACTACATATTTTTATTTTTTGTATGACATGTGTCCAGGGTGCTACCTTCCTGGGTTAGCCTTCTTTTGGGGGCTCCTGACAGTTAATGCAAGAAAAACTGAGGAAATGCCGTCAGCTGCTTCCCTTTATACCTGACGTTCTGATGTCAGTTTTACAACTGGTGGTAGCCGACGTCCTATACCAAGGACTCTGGTATTCGGGCCGACTGAGGGCTACCGGGAGCCGGATAACCCATATGTGAGGACTGCAACAGTGAATGCACTATAACATCTACATTTATGGTAAGTGTACACAACTGTACTTTTTATCCCTGCTGTGGTAGCCTTCGGCTGGCCTGAATACCAGAGTCAGTGTTTTTCTGCGTCTGTTGCTGTTGCTTGCAAACTGACATCAGGTCGTCAGTGCTATAAAGGAAGGCAGCCAACACCATTAATCAGTCTTTCTTGCCGTGGAGCCCATAGCAGAAGCAGTTCACGTGTGCGTCGGTCGGTCGCTACCAGAGTTTCAATTACAGCTGAAAATGTCTAAAGCCAAGTACCCCATTGAGGATCCTTTTTTCTTGCACTAACCGTTGTCTGAAAAAGTTAACAATTGTCTCGCCTGTGGAAAGCAAATCCCACACCGAGACTTCCATTCTTACTGCTTCACTTGTTTAGGCCCAGACCACGACATCCCCCACTGCCTGTTCTGTGCTCTCTTTAACACTAGGACCATTTGTCTTCCATCTTCGCAGTCCAAAATTGCGTCCGTCTGCCAGCAATCTGTAGACATTCTGAAAAAACGTAAGGATAAAGATAGAGACAGACCACACAAGGCTAAGTCTTCCAACGAATCTACCGCTAAGCATGTCGTCACTTCTCCGGAATTCAGTGAGGCGCTTTCGCAGCCCCTGATGCCTGATTCGATACCTTCGCAGGCCTCTACTGAGACTCTTTCAGAGTGCGGTATGCCACAGAAATATTTATCGTCTTCCGAGCATCTGGTTGTCTCTGCTTTGGTTGGTTCCAGAGCCACGACACAGGCACTGGCTTTCGAGGAGGTTTCTCACAGTACCGAATCTAGACAAAAAACAACGTCTTCTCATACGACAACCATTTCTCTCAGACCGATGGATACTCTTAGGCCTAGAAGCAAGGCCACACCTAGGAAAACTACCTCTAGACACCATTTTACTCCTGCCCCACCACCCCAAGCTCAAATGTTTAAAATGGCGGAGGATCTTATCTCTCATCAGGGGTAGTCAGGCTGCAACTTCTAAAAGGAAAAGAGACCTTTCTCCTGAAATGCCAACAGAACAGGATTCTGAGGAGTCTGATTATTCAGATTTTGAAGAGGAACAACAACCTTTGACTGCTTATGAGGGTTCAGATGCAGAGGAATCCATTTCTTCTGCCTCCCCACCAGAAGATCTTTCCTTTGGGGAAACCCTTCACACCCTCAGGGAGCATTTCTAGTGGGAATCCCAGGACTTCCCTCAGTCTAAGAAAAGACCTAAGAGAGTTTCTAGACCTGCCCCAGCACAGACCCCTGGCCATCCCTCCAATCTTAGAGGTGATAGATGATGTCTTCCATGAATCCAGCTTAGCTCCTGATGCCCACCCACCTGCTCCCAGAAAACCTGACCGATATTACAGAGTACCAGGTTCTCACAAATACCTGTACATAAATCCTACTGCAACCCAGAGGTCATTACACAAGGACCCAATGGAACTAAGGCTAGTTCTACAAAGAATCTTGTTCCTTCTGACAAGGACTCCATGGCTCTGGACAGATGGGGTAAAAAACATACACCTCTGCAACCTTAACTGTCAGAGCACTCAACTGTGTCAGTTCCAAATGTTAAAATATCAACAACACACTTTGGAACTATTAAAACAAAAGATTTCAACCTTTCCTGACTGTGCCAATTTGAAAGAGGTAGCAGATTTACTGCACTCTACTTTTCTAGTGGCCAAACGCTTATTACACTCTGGATATGACATCCTAAAAGCCTCAAGCAGGGCAGCAGTGTCAGGATCTGTCATTAGGAGACATGCATGACTGAAGGAACAACCTCTCCCTGATCATGTCAAATCTAAATTACTTGATACACCCTTGGATAAGGACCACTTGTTTGGAGTAAAAGCAGAAGAGGTGCTTAAAAAGATGAAAGACAAAGCAAAATCTATGCAAACAGTAAAAGATTTCTTTCAGGTACAACCTCCTAGGTTAAGCAGGAATTTTCCATCAAAGCACTGGTCCTTTCCTGCACCTAGCAGACAGGGGCAATGTAAGCCCCACAGGGACAGAACACCCGAACCCCCTATCCCAGGGACAGTAGAGAACCAAACAGTGGACCACTTCTGCTTCAAAGGCAGGGAGTTGTAAGCCATCTCTCTGTGGCAAAAACTCTCAATGACTCCATCTCCCCCCTCTGCCATCTTTTCACTCACCACAAACTAGGAGAAGCCTCTCCCTCTGCAAAGAAAATTGGCTTTCTATAACAAAGGACCAGTGGGTCTTAAAGATCATTTTTCAGGGATACAAATTCTCCTTCAAAGAACTCCCAATTCCAATAGGGTACCCAGACTTTTACCTCCAAGTCAGTAGGCAGAGGCATTGAAATAAGTCCAAACTCTCATATCCCAAGGGGCAGTAGACCCTGTTCCCTCAGATCAAACAGGCATAGGCTTTTATTCCAGGTTATTCCTTGTTCCCAGAAAAGAGGCCACTTAGCACCCCATCCTGGATATTTCCATTCTGAGCACCTTCCTGGTGGTCCCCAAATTCAGAATGCTAACTTTGCAGCAGCTGCTGCCTATGCTGACAAAAAATGCTTGGTTAGTTACCCTAGATCTAAAAGATGCCTACCTCCACATTCCCATAAAGGAATACTGCAGGAAATTCCTTCACTTCAGAGCAGGCTCACAGCACTTTCCGATGTTCTTCATGTTTCACTGTTGCAGTCATCACATTTAGGTTATCCTGCCAGGGGTAGCCTTCAAGTTGGCCCGAATACCAGAGGCTTAGTATTTCTGCATCATTGTTGTCACTCCAGGACTGACGTCAGGTCGTCAGTGGTATAAAATCAGGCAGCCGACGTCATTACATCAGTCTTTCTTGCCGAGGAGCCCGAAACAGAAGCAGTTCACATGAGTGCTGGTTGGCCACTACCTAAGTTTTTGTTACCAAATTAAAGTTGAGGTCTTCTAAAGCTAAGTACCCCACTGGGGATCCCTTTTTCTTGCTCTAACCGATGTCAGAAAAAGTTAACAATTGTCTCGCCTGTGGAAAGCAAATACCACACCGATACTTCCATTCTTACTGCGTCGCCTGTTTAGGCCCAGACCACGATGTCCCTCGCTGTCGCTTTTGTGCTTTGTTCAACGCCAGAACTATATGTCGTCAGGACCTTATTGTAGCTAGATATTTTCGCTCTCAGTCATCGAATTCCCATATGGCTTTGGTATGCCATCCGACTACCGATCTTCTGAAAAAACATAAGGATAAAGACAGAGACAGACCGCACAGGTCCAAAACTGCCAACAACACTTCCGTTAAGCTAGTCGTCAGCTCTTTGGTCCTCTGTGAGGCGCTTTCACAGCCCCAGATGCCCACTTCTGTGGATTCGCAGGCCGCTACTGAGACCCTTTTGGAGTCCGGTATGCCACAAGATGCTTCTTCGACTAGGGATACTGTGGATGTCTCTAGCTTGGATGCGTCTAGAGCCGCTGAGCAGGCACTGGCTTCCGAGGAAGTACTTTACACTACTGATACTTGACACAAATGGATGACTTCTTTCGCATCTTCAGTTCTTTCTAAAACTACCAAGTTTCTAAGTCCCAGGGTATGAACTATGCCTAAAAAAACGACGACCCAATCTCTGGCACTTGCTTCCTCGCCTCAATCTCAAATGCTTAAAATGGCGGAAAACCTTATCATGCTTATTAGGGGAAGCCAGGCTACCCCTTCCAAAAGAAATAGAGACTTGTCCCCAGTAGTTTTATCTGAACAGAAGTCCGATGACTCTGATGCTTCTGAATATGAAGACATGCAACCCCTCTCTGCTTATGAGGATTCTGATGTAGAGAAATCCATCCATTCTGCCTCTCCACCCGAGGATTTTTCATTTGGTGAAACCCTTCATACATTAAGGGAGCATTTCCAATGGCAATGTCAGAACTATCCTCAGTCAAAAAAGAGACTCAGTGAATCCCCTCAGGGATTCATGAGCTTTAGACAGATGGAGTAAACAAGTATGCACCTCTGCTACTCTTACTATTAGAGCACTAAATTGTCAGTTCTACATGCTGAAATATCAGCAGCATACCATGGAACTCCTCAAACAAAAAATATCTTCCTTTCCTGCTTGTACAGAAAATAAAGAATTACAAGACCTTATGCATTCTGCAAGCCAAGTTACTAAGCACACCTTGCAATGTGGCTTTGACGCCCTAGAAGCATCTTGCAGGGCAGCATTCACTGGCTCTGTCCTTAGCAGGCAAGCTTGGCTTAAGGAACAGACCTTGCCAGACCATGTCAAATCAAAATTATTGGACGCACCATTGAACAAAGACAATTTGTTTAACACCAAGGCAGAAGAGGTCTTAAAAAAAGATGGAAGAAAAAGCTAAATCTACGCAGTTAAAGACTTTTTACAGGTCCAGCCTCCGAGGTTCAGTAGGCATTGCCTCTCCAAGCACTGGTCCTTTCTGGCCACCTCTAGGCCATCTCAGCCCAGACCCAGGGGAAGCAGACCCCCCAGACAGCAACCCCAGGGAATGCAGAGATCCAAGCAGTGAAGTTTCTCCTCTTCAAAATCAGGGAGTGCTAAGCCACCCCCTTATGGTAAGAACTCACAATGACTTAAACCTCCACCCCATACCTCTGCCCACCTGCTTGTGCCCCTAGGAGGAAAACTCTCCTTCCATGCAGACAACTGGGCCTCTATTACCAAAGACCGATGGGTCCTCAACATAGTGTCCCAGGGATAAAAATTTTATTTCCACACTGCCAGCCCCAAAAGGGTTTCCAGATCTTCCTCCAAACCAGTGGGCAGAGGCCAGAAAGCAAGTCCTTTCCCTGCTTTCCATGAGAGCAATACAGAAGGTTCCTGCAGACCAGATAGGCCAAGGTTTTTATTTCAGACTCTTCCTGGTACCCAGAAAAGAGGGCAATCCTCTATCTATCCATTCTAAACACCTTTCTGGTGATACCAAAATTCATAATGCTCACCCTCCAGGAGCTTCTTCCTATGCTTTTCAAGGATGCTTGGTTAGCCACCATAGACCTAAAAGAGGCCTACCTACATATCCCAATCAGGGAATCTTGCAGGAAATAACTACAATGTTCTTCATGTTTCACTGTTGCAGTCATTACATTTGGGTAATCTGCCGGCAGGTTGCCCTCATTCAGCCTGATTAACACAGTCTTGGGTCCTGCGTCGGTTGCTGTCCCTTCTTCCATGATGTCAGGTCGTCAGGGGTGTAAAACATGCAGCCGACGCCATTACATCAGTCTTTCTTGCCGCACGGTGCCTGAAGCAGAAGCAGTTCGCAAGTGCCGGTCGGCTGACTCCTGAAATTTTCGTTTTCGAGTTTCAGAACCGAAGTCTTCAACTAAAAGCTAAGTACCCAGTTGGGGAAACTTTTTCTTGCTCCTTACCGATGTCAGTAAAAGTTAATAACTGCATTACTTGTGGGAAGCAAATACTTCATAAGGATTTTCATTTGTACTGTATTCCTTGCCTAGGCCCTGACCACAATGTTCCTTGCTGTCGTTTTTTTGCTAAATTTAATCAATGCACTATTAAACATCGGTATATTTTTGCTTCTAAATATTTTGGCTCAGGATTTAATTATCCAGAAATGTCGTCGGTTAGCAATCCGACTACCAGAATAGCTAAAAAACACAAAGAAAAAGAGAGACAGACCGTCGAGGTCCAAAACTGATGATGATGCTTTTCCTAAGCCAGTCACCAGTTCGCCGGTACTCAGTGAGGCTCTTTCGCAGCCCCTGATACCCACTACTTCTGATTCGCAGGCCTCTACTGAGACCCATTCGCAGTCCAGTATGCCGCGAGATGCTTCAATTATGGAACCCACGGATGTCTCTACTTTAGATGGGTCCGGAGCTGCTGTGCAGGCACCGGCTTCTGAGGCTGTTTTCAGGCCTACAGATTTGTATATTAGACCAATGCCATCTTCAAATCTAAGGCCAAAATCTAAATCTATGTCTAAAATACCGATGCCTGGGCCACATGTGCAGGCCCCTGTGTTTAAAAAACAAATGATCAAAATGGCTGAAGATTTAATTACTCTAATCAGGGGTAGCCAACCCCCTCCTTCTAAGAGGCCTAGGCAAGACATTGATTTTGAATCTTCTGAACAGGATTTTATTTCTTCTGATTCTTCTAATGAACAGGATTTGTCTATACCTACTTATCAGGACTCTGATGCAGAAGATTCCATTCCTTCTGCTTCTCCCCCTGAGGATTTTTCTTTTGGGGAAACTTTACATACCTTAAGGGAACATTTCCACTGGGAAAGTCTGGATTTCTCTGAATCTAAAAAGAGACTTGGGGATTTTCTTCTTCCTCAGCATAGGCCTTTGGCTATACCTCCTGTTCTTGACATTGTTGATGATGTTTGTCAGAATTCAGAATGGCTCCTGATTCTCTGCCTCCGGCTCCTTGTAAGCCAGACAGATACTATAGGGTACCCGATTCCCACAAATTCCTTTTCAAAAATCCTATTGCGGATCCTGAAACCATTTCTCAGGGTCCCAAGGGCATTAAGGCCTCTACTGCTAAAAATCCTACCCCTTCTGATAGAGATTCCAGGGCGCTGGATAGATGGGGTAAGAAAGTTTACACTTCTGCAACCTTGGCAATCAGGGCTTTAAACTGTCAATTTCATATGCTTAAATATCAACAGCATATTATGGGACTGCTTAAACAGAAAATGATGTTAATTTCTGACTGTGTGGAAAATAGTGTTACAGGATTTATTGCATTCAACTGAACAAGTTGGAAAGCATACTTTGCAATGTGGTTTTGATTCATTGGAGGCCTCCTGTAGGGCTGCTGTAACTGGGTCTGTGTTAAGAAGGCATGCTTGGCTCAAAGAGCAAACTCTGCCTGATCATGTTAAAGCAAAATTGCTGGATGCTCCTTTACAACAGGACCGTCTTTTTGGTAATAAGGCTGAAGAAGTTTTAAAAAAGATGGAAGACAAAGCTAAATCTATGCAAACTGTGAAAGATTTCTTACAAGTGCAACCTCCAAGATTTAGTAGGCACTGGCCTACTAAGAACTGGTCCTTTCCAGTTCCTTCGAGAGCCACTCAAGTCAAACCCAGACATTCCAAAGGCTCCAGGTTTCAGTCACAAGGGACTTTTAGAACAAAACAACGGGGTGCCTCCACCTCCAAATCTGGAACCAGCAAGGCACCTCCCTATGGTAAACAGTCTCAATGACTCCTCTCTACACTCACCAAGCACTTGTCTTTTAGCCGCCCCTTTGGGGGGAAAGCTGCACTTCATGCAAGAAACTGGCAACTTATAACCCAGGACAAATGGGTTTTAAATGTAGTATCCCAGGGATACAGATTTCATTTCCACACGTTGCCAATCCCAAACGGATGGCCAGACCTGCCCCCAAATTGGTGGGCAGAGGCCCAGAAGCAAGTTCTGTCCCTCATGAACATGGGGGCTATTCAGCCAGTACCAGAAGAGGAAAAGGGACAAGGTTTCTATTCAAGACTTTAAATGGTACCCAGAAAAGACAAATCATGGCATCCAATTCTGGACTTATCTACTCTAAACGCATTTCTGGACATTCCAAAATTCAAGATGCTGTCTCTTCAACAGTTGCTTCCTATGCTAGGCAAAGATGCCTGGTTGGTAACTCTAGACTTAAAAGAGGCTTACCTGCATATCCCAATCAGGGAAT
The DNA here is from genome assembly GCF_019279795.1 of Protopterus annectens. Classification (NCBI taxonomy): domain Eukaryota; kingdom Metazoa; phylum Chordata; order Ceratodontiformes; family Protopteridae; genus Protopterus; species Protopterus annectens. Next base: position 938,351,190 of record NC_056748.1, read on the forward strand.
CTTGCAGAAAATACCTCCGCTTCAAAGCAGGCCATTTGCATTACCAGTTCTCTGCACTGCCCTTTGGCTTATCTACTGCGCCTAGGGTCTTCACAAAGTGCCTGGCTACAGTAATTGCATTTTACAGGCAAAGAAATATTCAAATATATATCCATACCTGGAAGATTGTCTAATTCAGGCAGAAAACAAGGACATTCTTCTAAAGCATCTGGCGTTTGTAAAAAGGGTTCTAACTCGTCTAGGGTACACATTAAACGAAAAGAAACCTCAACTGGTACCCTCTCAAAAAATTACATTCCAGGGTGCAAGCTTGAATACAACTGCCCAGATGGCTTACCTTACGCCAGAAAAGCAAATTCAATTGGTGACTTACTTCAAACAGGTAGCCACAAAAACCCTGCTATCTGCAAGACAAATTCTGCAAGCCTTGGGGTTCATGGCGTCCTGCATTCTTCTAATTCCATATGCAAAACTGCATATGAGGAAACTTCGGTGGTACTTAAAATGTTTATGGAGTCAACATTGTCACAGTCTGGAAACAATGATTCCTGTCATACCTTTCCTGAAACTAGAGTTCCTATGGTGGGCAGAGGCCTGCCACCAAAAACAAGGGACTGTCATTCACTCCACCCCCTTCCGCCCAAACCCTAACTACAGACGTATCAGACTATGCTTGGGGGGCTCATCTGGCAGGGAAGTGCATTCAGGGCAAATGGAGCCCAAATCAAATGCACCTTCATATCAATCAGAAAGAGATGCTAGCTGTACAGAATGTACTGACAGCCTTCAAGGACTACCTTCATCCAGGACAATTAATAATAAAGACAGACAACACCACGGTTATGTGGTACATAAACAAGTGGGGGGGGGTACACACTTCTACTCTCTTTGCAGACTAGCCATGGCATTGTGGAACACAGCCTTGACCTATCAAATACAACTACAAGCTCAATTTCTGCCAGGAAAGCTGAATTCTCTAGCAGACAAACTAAGCAGAAATCTCATGGACCCACACGAATGGAAACTGGAACCACGGATATTTCAACATGTTGAGATGCAAATGGGGGAGTCCAGACCTAGATCTTTTTGCCTCACCCCAGAACTATCAGTTGGACAAATTCTGCACAAGAACTCATCACAAAAAAGCTTGGAAAGTGGATGCTCTATCATTCAGCTGGAAAAACCTATCAGTCTATGCTTTCCCCCCTCTGCCTCTGCTCTCCAAAGTTCTACTAAAAGTCAAACAGGACAAACCAAAAATGATTGATTGCCCCAGACTGGCCTCACCAACACTGGTACCCACTCCTGTGCAATGTGTCACATCTTCCACTGTGGCACCTGCCTCAGACCCCCTTACTTACTGTCTCAGCAGAACAACCAAATTCTGCACACTCAGCTTCAAAGTTTGAATCTTGCAGCGTGGCTAATCACATAAATTCAACTTTAGCATCCCTCAGCAAACCTGTGATGGATGTCATTTTGGAGGCGAGAAGACCTAGTACTAGAAAATCTTATGCAGCCAAATGGAGAAGATTCGGTGTCTGGAACCAGTCACAAGGAATAAGCACAGCAGCACCCAGTATTCCTCAGATTTTACAATACTTAACTGAGATGCTTCACAAGGACCTGTCCATTTCTTCCATAAAAATCCATGCCTCTGCCATTTCAGCTCATCACAACACAGAACCTCCCCTCTTCTCTCATCCTCTGATAAAGCAGTATCTCAGAGGGTCCAAAAACATAAGACCACCCAGGAGAGCTCCAACCCCTGCATGGGACCTCAATTTTGTATTGGAAAAACTCACTCTCCCTCCTTTCGAGCCAGCCGCTACTGCAGACTTAAAATTTCTCTCCTGGAAAACAGCTTTCCTTTTAGCAGTCACTTCAGCTAGAAGAATTTCTGAATTACAGGCTCTTATGGCAGTGGAGCCTTTCATCATTTTTCATGCGGACAGGGTGTCTCTCAGGACCAATCCATCCTTCATGCCTTCATTACTAAGGCGGTATCCAGTGTGGCTCTTAATCAGACCATTCATTTGCCAACTTTCTTTCCCAATCCACAGAACAAGGGGGAGCGAATTCTGCATTCATTGGATGTACACAGACAACTTAGATTTTACTTGAACAGGACAAAATCTCTAAGAAAATCTGAACAACTGCTGGTGGCATTTGCTGCAGGGGCAGAGGGAAAGGCTATTTCAAAGCAGACTATTTCCAAATGGATAAGCCATTGTATTCATTCCTGCTATATGCACCATGGTAAGACTTATCCCCCAGGGGATCAGATCTCATTCCACCAGGGCTGCATCTACTTCTACAGCCTTTCTTAGAGGTGTTCCTACCAGAGACATTCTAGAAGCTGCTACCTGGAGCTCAGTTCATACATTCACCAAGCATTACCAGTTCCTTTCTTCTGTAAATCCAGAGCTGGCTTTGCCACTGCTGTTTTGCAGGGCCTTATAGCTGGTCCTAATGGTGTATAAATCCATACTCCCAACCTTAGCTTTGGGAATCTACCCAAATGTAATGACTGCAACAGTGAAACACGAAGAACATAGTACACTTGTGTACACTTACATTAAATGTAGATGTTCGAGTGTATTCACTGTTGCATTCCTGGTTACCCACCCTCCAGCCCCCTGTTTTTCTCTTACTTATACCTCTACTTATATATATATATATCTACCCATTTGGGGGGCACCTGACATCTGGGGCAAGAAAAACGGATGTAATGGCGTTGGCTGCATGTTTTATACCCCTGACAACCTGACGTCATGGAAGAAGGGACAGCAACTGACGCAGGACCCAAGACTTTGTTAATCAGGCCGACTGAGGGGAACTTGCCAGCAGATTACCCAAATGTAATGACTGCAACAGTGAATACACTCAAACATTTACATTTAATGTAAGTGTACACAACTGTACTTTTCAGGGCAGGATCAATGCACTTTAAGTTCTCTGCGCTTCCGTTTGGCTTATCCACTGCTCCCAGAGTTTTCACAAAATTCCTGGCTCCAGCCATTGCTTTTTGCAGACAAAGAAATATTCAAATTTATCCCTACTTAGACGATTTCCAGATTCAGGCAGTCAGTCAGGAAAAGCTGTTACAGCACCTGACCTTTGTAAAGGACCTACTGACCTCTCTGGGGTATACTATCAATGAAAAATGTCAAAACTAGTACCCACACAAAACATTTTATTCCTGGGAGCAAGCCTGGACACAGCATCCCAGATGGCATTCCTTACTCCAGAAAAACAAGCCTGACAGGCTACTTCTCTCAACTAGCCACCAGAACCCAGTTATCTGCAAGGAAAATCTTGCAAGCTCTAGGGTTCATGGCCTCCTGCAGTCTACTCATTCCATATGCCATACTGCATATGAGGAAACTACACTGGTGCCTAAAAAGCCCTTGGTGTCAACACTCTCAAGACCAGGAAGCTATCGTACCAATGATACCTTGTCTAAGGAAAGATTTTCTTTGGTGGGCAGCAGCATGCATCCACAACAAGGGACTTCCCTTCTCACAACCCCATGCTGCCCAGACCCTCACCACAGATGCATCAGACTATGCCTGGGGTGCACACCTGTACGGCAGGTGCATTCAGGGCCATTGGAGCCCAAATCAGATACATCTGCACATCAACCAAAAAGAGATGCTAGGTGTTCAGCATCCCCTGACAGCTTTCAGACCTCTTCTCTCCCCGGGGCCTCTACTGATCAAAACAGACACCACCACAGTGATGTGGTATATCAACAAGCAGGAAGGGCCTCACTCTTATCCACTGTGCAGGCTGGCCATGACCCTTTGGCACACGGCCTCAGCCATGCAACTAAACCTGCTAGCACAATTCCTGCCAGGCTCCCTAAACTCTCTGGCAGACAACTTGAGCAGAAACCTGTTAGACCCACATGAGTGGTAGCTAGACCACAGAACCTTCACCTTTGTTACCGAGAAATGAGGCACCCCGAAGGTGGATTTCTTTGCCTCCCACTCCAACCATCAGCTCAGCAAATTCTGCATCAGAGAACCTCACAGCAAGGCCTGGAAAGTGGATAATTTATCCTTCCAGTGGGTAAATCTCTCGGTCTTTGCATTTCTCCCTCTACCACTCATTTCAAGGGTTCTGCTCAAAATAAGGGAGGAAAAACCGATGGCAATCCTGATTGCCCCAGACTGGCCACACCAGCACTGGTACCCACTGCTGCGCAGCCTGTCACCCCTGCCACCATGGCACCTACCTCAGATCCCACCACTCCTGACCCAGAAGAATGGAGAATTCATGCATCCCCAGTTGCAGACCCGCAGCCTGGCTTATTCCCTGACCTCTCCTCAAGCTGCCAGCTTAAGCAAACAAGTCCTAGATGTTGTACGTGAGGCCAGATGCCCCAGCAGTAGAAAATTCTGTACTAACAAATGGAAAAGATTTTGCACCTGCATCCAGGCTAAGAGAGCCGAAACAGCACAGCCCCTCCCTACCTCTCATCCTGGATTACCTAACAGACCTACTGCACAGGGGTCTATCCTTCTCTTCTATTAAAATTCATGACTCTGCCATCTCTGCTCATTACAGCACAGAGCCACCTCTCTTCTCACACCCTCTCATCAAATAGTTCCTAAGAGGAGCTAACAACTTAAGGTCACCCAGAAGAGCTCCTACCCCGGCTTGGGACCTTAACTTGGTGTTGGAAAAGCTCACCCTACTCCCTGCTTTGAACCTGCAGCTTCAATAGAGTTAAAATTCCTCTCTTGGAAAACAGCCTTGCTTCTGGCCATCACTTCAGCTAGAAGAAGTTCAGAGCTACAAGCACTCATGGCTGTAGAGCCCTTTATCATTTTCCATGTTGACAGGGTCTCCTTCAGGACTAACCCATCCTTCATGCCTAAAGTGGTGTCCAGTGTGGCTCTCAACCTATTCATTCATTTGCCCACCTTTTTCCCTAACCCACAAAACAAGGAGGAAAGGATTCTTCACTCTCTAGATGTGCACAGGCAGCTTAGATTCTATCTGGATAGGACTAAATCTTTTAGAAAAACTGACCAATTGCTAGTCAGCTTCGCAGCAAGGGCACAGGGCAATGCCATATCCAAACAAACAATATCCAAATGGATAGCACACTGCATCCATTTCTGCTACAAACCGCACTGGAAACCACCCCCAAAGGGGGTCAGGACACATTCCACCAGAGCAACCTCCACCTCTGCAGCTTTTCTCAGAGGGGTCCCCACCAGGGACATCCTAGAGGCTGCAACATGGACTTCTGTTCATACCTTCACCAAGCATTATCACCTGTCTGTCTTCTCCAAATCCAGGGCAGGCTTTGCCACTGCAGTCTTGCAGGGCATCCTAGCCAGCCCCCAGTCTTCTTGACTGCCTCCACCCTTTTCTTCAGCTTTGGTAATCAATCCAAATGTGATTACTGCAACAGTGAAACATTAAGAACATAGTTCAGTTGTGTACACTTACCATAAATGTAGATGTTAGAGTGTATTCACTGTTGCAGTCCTGGTCCCCCCCCCTCCATCCCCCTTGTCTCTCTCTATCGCTTCCTCTCTCCTTACAGGGAATTTTCGGTATTTATTTTCTACTGGTGGTGTTTTTCCACCATTCCCTAGCTCCCTACTTGGGGGCTCCTGACAGTTGGGGCAAGAATAACTGATGTAATGGCATCGGCTGCCTGATTTTATACCACTAACGACCTGACGTCAGTCCTGGAGCGACAGCAACAGACGCAGAAATACTAAGCCTCTGATCGGGCTGACTGTGGGCTACCCCTGGCAGGATAACTCAAATGTGATGACTGCAACAGTGAATACACTCGAACATCTACATTTATGGTAGGTGTACACAACTGTTCTTTCTCTGCGCTACCCTTTGGCTTATCTACTGCTCCCAGGGTATTCACCAAATGCTTAGCCCCAGCCATAGCCTTTTGCAGACAGAAAAATATACAGATTTACCCTTATCTGGATGACTGCCTTGGTCAGGCAAATTGCAAAGAAAAGCTCCTCAAGGACCTCCTCTTTGTCAAAACCCTCCTAACCTCCTTAGAGTACACCATCAACGAGAAGTTATCAAAGCAAACACCCTCCAGGAAGATCATTTTCTTGGGAGCACTGCTGGACACAGCATCCCAAGTGGCCTTCCTATCCCCAGAAAAGCAGAGCTTCCTGCCTCTCTCTTTTACCCAGCTGGCTTACAGAAGTCACCTCACTGCGAGGAAGTTCCTGCAAGCCTTGGGTACATGGCATCTTGCAACCTTCTAATTCCTCTGGCCAGGCTTCACTTGAGAAAACTTCAGTGGTACCTAAAGAACATTTGGTGCCAGAACTCTCAACCTCTAGAGATCTCTCTCCCTCAGATCCCCTGTGTAAGGGCTGAGTTTCTCTGGTGGGCAGGGGCCTGTGCCCTGAACAAGGGTCTTTCCTTCACCCTCTGCCCAACCAGGCAGACCATTTCCACAGACTCCTCAGACATTGCTTGGAGTGCTCACCTAGAAGGCAGGTGCACCCAAGGTCGTTGGGATGCCCAGCACCTTCCCTTACACATCAACCAAAAGGAAATGTTGGCAGTACAAAAGGCTCTGACATTCTTCAAACCCCATCTCAAGCCAGGAGTTTTCCTTATCAGAAAGACAACACCAGAGTAATGTGGTACATCAACAAACAGGGAAGGGACCCAATCTTACCCTCTTTGCAGGCTAGCCATGAACCTCTGGCTGACAGCCTCTTCCATGGGCTTATACCTAATAGTCCAATACCTACCAGGGATCAACAACACCCTGGCAGACCACTTAAGCAAAAACTTACTGGACCCCCAAGAATGGCAACTCAATCTTTTTACAAATCGCTCAGGCATGGGGGACTCCAGAGGTGGTTCTCTTTGCTTCGCATCTCAACCATCAGCTGAAAAACTTCTGTACCAGGGACTATCCCCACTTGGCGTGGAAGGTGGATGCCTTCACCTTCCCCTGAAGCACCCTCTTTGTGTATGCATTCCCATAGTACTGATCAAAATAAAGGAGGAGAGACCAAAGGTCATCCTCATTGCTCCAGATTGGCCCAGACATTAGTACCCCTTACTGCACAGCCTGACCTTACAGCCTTCCAGGCAGCTTCCCCTGATCTCAGACCTCTTGACTCAGGTGGGGGGGGGGATACTGCACCTAGACTTGCAGACTCTTAAACTATCAGCATGGCTAATACTTTCAAGGCAAACAAGGGGACCCTGTTAAGCAAACAGGTCCTAGACATTATCACAGAGGCCAGAAGGCCTAGCACCAGAAAATATTATGCAGGAAAATGGCGAAGATTCTGCTCCTGGAGCCAGTCCAGGGGGGGCAATACCTCACAACCTTCCATCCCTCTTATCCCGGACTACCTAGCGGAGCTACTTAATAGTGGCCTCTCCTTCTCCTCTATTATTGATTTCAAAAGAATTTAGTAAAATTGGGTAAATTGCAGCTCACTTTAAAAAGAACTGAGTAGAATCACTGTAAAGTTGTATTCTTTAAGCCTGCATACTCACAGACCTTGGAAATCCTTGTAGCTTGTCAAAAGCTTGATTTCCCACCACATGATGCAAGATTACTTCTAGGACTGCTTTGGCCACCATTTTCAAACCCCTAGTGCCTAAGGACCCAGTCAGCTGTTTTTTTTACACAAACTGTATGCTAGAACTGTTTTTTTGTACTTTTCACTGATTATGTGGCAAAGAAACAACTAAAAAAGCTAAGCGGCATGCATAGCAATAATTTTCTAATTCACCAAACCAGTAGAATGTTTAGAAAAACGAGTGGAATTACCTGTAAGGTTTGCTAGCCAGGAGTGATTTTGTAAGCATATTTATTGACTGCATGTGGTAATTTTAACATTATAAGCTTGGTGACATAGTTTGCTGTGATGTACTGTTATGCTGGTTCATGAATCGTGAACAGAAGTGTTTCCTAGCATTTAGCAAGTGGATTTAACAGTACTGCCTTAATGCTGTAACTACTGATAGCATAAAACCACATAGGAAAAGCTGTGTAAAATTCACTGAACTTGCCTGTGCTGTAAACTACTGCTCTGACTGATAAGTGCAATTGAATATAGAGAAATGCAGAAGCTGTGGTAATACTAATATTAATGAATGCCCTGCCTGAATCTTTAATACTGTTTTCATGCTGTTATGTTAGCTATGTTCCAATAGAATCCATGCACTGACTCTATGTACCTTACCAGGTCTTTCCACCCCACCTGTCCTTACCTCGAATGGCTCAATCTGTGCTGAAAAGAAGCCATCATCCTGAAAACTAAAAAAAAAAAAGCATTCCTGCACTGATGTTCTTCGTGTTTCACTGTTGCAGTCATCACATTTGGGTTATCTGCTTGCAGTAGCCCTCAGTCGGCCTGATTTTCAAAATCTTGGGTCCTGCGTCGGTTGCTATCTCATCTTCCATAACGTCAGGTAGTCAGGGGTATAAAGCATGCAGCCGACGCCATTACATCAGTCTTTCTTGCTGCGCGGTGCCCCAAGCAGAAGCAGTTCGCAAGTGCCGGTCGTCCGACTCCTGAAATTTTCTTTTTCGAGTTTCAGATCCGAAGTCTTCAACTAAAGCTAAGTACTCTGTTGGGGAAACTTTTTCTTGCTCTAAACCGATGTCAGTAAAAGTCAGTAATTGTAGTTCTTGTGGAAAGCAAATACCGCATAAAGATTTTCATTCATACTGTATTCCTTGCCTAGGCCCTGACCACGACGTACCTCACTGTCTGTTTTGTGCCTTATTTAAGCAGGGAACTATTCATCGTCGGTATATTTACGCTTCTAAATATTTTGGTACTCTGTTCAATTATCCAGATATGTCTTCAGTAAGCCATCCGACTACCGACATTCCGAAAAAACGCAAAGATAAAGACAGAGACAGGCCGCCTAGGTCCAAAGCTGCCGATGACGCTTCTCCTAAGCCAGTCGCCAGTTTGCCGGAACTCAGTGAGGCGCTTTCGCAGCCCCTGTTACCCGCTACTTCAGATTCGCAGGCCTCTACTGAGACCCATTCGGAGTCCCGGTGTGCTGCGAGATGCTTCAACTGTGGAACTTGCGGATGTCTCTACCTTGGATGGGTCCCAAGCCGCTGTGCAGGCTCCAGCTTCTGAGAATGTATTCAGGCCTAGTGATTTGCATGTTATACTGACGCCATTTTCTTCTTCAAGGCCTAAAACTCGAACCATGCCTAGAAAATCGATGCCCAGACCGCATGGTCAGGCCTCTGTGCCTAAAAAAACAAATGATAAGAATGGCTGAAGACCTTATTACTTTAATCAGGGGATGCCAACCTTCCCCCTTTGAGACCTAGGACTGAATTTGCTTATGATACTTCTGACTAGGATTCTGAAATTTCTGTTTCCTCTGATGACCAGGATTTACCCTTATCTACCTATGAGGATTCTGATGCAGAGGACTCTATTCCCCTCTGCTTCCCCCCAGAGGGATTTCTCTTTTGGTGAATACTTGCATACTTGTAGGGATCATTTTCATTGAGAAAGCCAGGATTTCTCTGATTCTAAAAAGAGGCTTAGGGATTTCTTACTCTGCCCCAGCACAGGCCTTTAGCTATCCCTCCTGTACTAGACATTGTTGATGATGCCTTTTCGGAATCTAGTTTGGCCCCTGACTCTCTCTACCTCCTGCGTCAAGAAAACCTGATAGATATTACAGGGTTCCTGACTTTCACAAGTTCTTTTTTAAAAATCCTACTGTGGATCCTGAGACCATTTCACAGGGACCCAAGGGCATTTACTACTGCTAAAAATCCTACCCCCTCTGATAGAGACTCCAGGGTGCTGGATAGATGGGGTAAGAAGGTACCTTGGCCATTAGGGCCTTAAATTGCCAGTTTCTTATGTTAAAGCATCAACAGCATATTATTGGATTGCTTAAACAGAAAATGATGTTGATTCCTGATTGTGCTGAAAATAAGAATTTACAGGATTTAATGCATTCCGCTGAACGGGTTGGAAAACATATTTGCAATGTGGTTTTGATTCACTAGAGACATCTTGCAGGGCTGCTGTCACTGAGTCTGTACTTGGAAGGAATGCTTGGCTTAAGGAGCAATCCTTGCCAGATCATGTTAAAGCTAAATTGCTGGATGCTCCCTTAAATCAGGACCTACTGTTTGACAACAAAGAGGAAGAAGTTCTTAAAAAGATGGAGGAAAAAGCTAAATCTATGTAAACTGTTAAAGATTTCCTACAAGTACAGCCTCCAAGATTTAGTAGGCATTGGCCCTCTAAGAATTGGTCCTTTCCTGCCTCTTCCAGGCCTTCTCAGTCCAAACCCAGAACCAGCAGAACACCCAGGCTTCAGTCCCACAATCCCGCACAGGACTAAGCAGTGGGGGGCTCCCTCTTCCAAATCAGGGAGTAGTAAGACCTCCCCCCCATGGTGAACTGTCTCAGTGACTTAACTTTAAAACTTCCAAGCACTTCTCAACTGACTGCTCCTTTAGGGGGAAAGATTGCTCTGCAGGCAAAAAACTGGGAACTCATTACCCAGGACAAATGGGTTTTAAATGTAGTTTCCCAAGGATACAGATTTCACTTCCACACGATGTCCTTCAAGGATGCATCTGCAGTCCTTACAAATGGGTTGTCCTGTCGTCAGGCAGCCCTTCGGTCGGCCGGATTCCAAAGTCTGGGTCTGGCTTCGGCTGGTGTCGCACTTCACCCGACGTCATTGCTGCAGTTACTCGGGTATAAAGGCATCAGCCAACGCCATTTTCCTCAGTCTTTCTTGCCGTGTGGCGCCCGAAGCAGAAGCTGTTCGCAAGTGCCGGTCGGTCAGAACCAGAGATTACGACTACCGAAGACTTCTAAAAAGCTAAGTACCCCATTGGGGACTCTTTCTTGCCTCAGCCGATGTCAGAAAAAGTGAATAACTGTTTAACTTGTGGGAAACAAATACCTCATAAAGATTTCCACTCTTACTGCTTACCTTGTTTAGGCCCAGACCACGACGTAGCAGCTTGTCTAGCCTGTGCTTCTTTTAACCGACGGACGCTTAGATGTCGGTCGGAATTTGCTGAGCAGTTTTTCGGCTCTGATTTTGCTTATATTATGCCGTCGAATCCTCCGACTTCACAAATATCCAAAAAAAACGCAAGGAAAAGGACCGACACTCGCGGTCCGCGGTTTCGGCCGAAACCACGGTTAAGCCAACCGCAAGTGTCTCGGTTTCGGCTGAAACCGAGCAAGCGGTTCTTCCTTCAGCCGAAAGCTTACCTTCTACCGAGGCCTCTTCCAACCTGGTGGAATCGGCTTCTGAAATCCAACCTGCAGTTGTGGTTTCTCAGGAATTATCTGACACTATTCCCTTGGATATTTCAACCCCTGCACGTGGAGCTGCTAGGCCTCCTGCAGCCATGTCCATTAAGGCCTTTGCCAGGGCTAAAGCAGCTAAAGCTACTAAATCTGTGCCTGTTAAGACCTCCTCTCACAGGCCTAGCTCCAGTTCCCAAATGCTTAGTCTAGCAGAGGATCTCATTTCTTTAATCCGGGGATCCCAACCTCACCCAGACAGGGCCTCTCAACCACCTCCAGAGAAGAGGCCTAGAGCAGAGCCCCCTGAGCCAGTTTCCACAGATGATTCCTCTGATGATTCAGATAATACAGACCCTCCAGAGGCTCCTTTTTCCCCTTATGAAGACTCTGATGCTGAAGAGTCCATTCCTTCTGCCTCTCCGCCTGAGGAATTTTCCTTTGGGGAAACCTTGCATGCTATGAGGGAACAATTTCAGTGGCAGGGCCAAGATTTTTCAGACTCCAGAAAAAGGCTTAGAACCTTTTTGCATTTACCACAACATAGGCCTTTAGCTATACCTCCAGTTCTTTCTGTTGTAGATGATGCATTTAATGATGCTTGTACTGCTCCTGATTCATTACCTCCGGCCCCTGCTAAGCCCGATAGGTTCTACAGGGTCCCGGACACACATCACCATTTATACAAGGCTCCTTTTGCAGATCCCGAGACTATCTCCCAGGGGCCTAAGGCTGTAGCATCTACCTCTGCCCAAAATCCCCTCCCCTCTGAAAGGGAATCCAGGTCCTTAGAGAGATGGGGTAAAAAAGTTTACACTTCTGCTACTCTGTCAGCTAGGGCCTTGAACTGTCAATTTCATATGATCCAGTATCAAGAATTTATGCTAGACCAGTTAACCAAAAAACTGTCCTCTGATGAACCTTTAGACAAGAAATATGTTCAGGAAATGGTACATAACATTCAGCAAGTTAGTAACCATTCTTTAAAATGCGGCTATGATGCACTGGAGGCTTCCTTTAGATCAGCCATGACTGGCACAGTTATCAGAAGGCATGCATGGTTAAAAGAGCAGGCCTTACCGGACCATATCAAATCAAAGCTATTAGATGCTCCCATGGACAAGATCAATTTGTTTGGCTCTCCTGCACAACAGGTGCTGAAGAAGATGGAAGAGAAGGCAAAATCTGTCCAAACAGTGAAAGATTTCTTACAGGTCCAACCTCCAAGGTTTAGCAGGAATTGGCCCTCCAAGAATTGGTCCTTTCCAGACTCCTCCAAAGCACAGAGAGGCAGGAATAGGCGTTCAAGAGGCAGAAGCCAATCCAGGGGTGCCTACAGGGGATGCCAGTGGCAGGGTAACAACCAGCGAGGCACAGACACAGCCACCACCACTACTACAGGACAATCACAGTGACTTGGCTCTGGCACCGCTTACCAGGGAACAACTAGAAGCACCCTTAGGCGGGAAGCTAGCTTTATTTTCAAAGAACTGGCATTACATCACAAGAGACAAGTGGATTTTGCAGACAGTAGACCAAGGTTACAGGTTTCATTTCCATACTCTACCAGGAAAGAGAGGAATGCCAAACCTACCACCAAATCAAAAGGCAGAAGCTCTAAAACAAGTAAATCAATTATTAAAGATGAGAGCTGTGGAAAAGGTACCATATATGGAGCAAGGAAAGGGCTTTTACTCCAGACTCTTCCTAGTACCAAGGAAAGAAAAAAAATGGAGACCTATTCTCGATCTGTCCGCTTTAAACACATTCCTCATTGTTCCAACATTCAAAATGCTGATCCTACAGCAGCTTCTTCCCATGCTGGGCAAGGAGTCTTGGCTGGTAACTCTAGATCTCAAGGAGGCATACCTGCACGTCCCCATACGACCAAATTGCAGAAGATACCTCAGATTTCTTGCAGGATCAGAGCATTATCAATTCTCAGCATTGCCCTTTGGCTTATCTACTGCGCCCAGAGTGTTCACGAAATGCCTGGCATCAGTAATTGCTCATTGCAGGCTTCAGGGGATCCAAATCTACCCTTACCTGGACGACTGCCTGATACAAGCGGACAACAAAAACAAGCTAGCAGAAGACTTGAAAAGAGTCATTTACCTTCTACAAGCCCTGGGATATACAGTCAATATAAAAAAGTCAAGGCGGATACCATCCCAAAAGATAACCTTTTTGGGTGCGGAGCTGGACACATCCAAACAAATGGCATTCCTAACAGTAGAAAAACAGGAGCAACTCCCTCTCTACTTCTTGGCATTAACAAAACAAACCATCTAACAGCAAGAAAAGTCCTACAAGCATTGGGCTTCATGGCATCCTGCATAATATTGGTCCCACATGCCAGACTGCATATGAGAAAGCTACAGTGGTACCTGAGGAATTTATGGTCTCAGCACAAGCACAGCCTAGAAACTCAAATTCCAATAATTCCATGCCTGAAGCAAGAATTCCAATGGTGGGCTCAGGCCTGTCAATCAAACGAAGGATTGCCCTTCCACAGCACTCAACCAAGCCAAACCATCACAACGGACGCCTCAGACCTCGGTTGGGGGGCCCACATGATGGACAAATGCATACAAGGTTTATGGACTCAAGAACAGCTGCACCTACACATAAACCTAAAGGAAATGCTGGCAGTAAAACTGACAATTCAGACTTTCAAACCATTTCTTTGACAAGGCCAATTGATGATAAGGACAGACAACACCACAGTTATGTGGTACATCAACAAGCAGGGAGGCACTCATTCATACCCGCTATGCCGGATGGCCCTGGACCTCTGGAATGTGGCCTTGAGTTACAACATACAGTTACAAGCAATCTTTGTACCAGGAAAAGAAAACACTCTAGCAGACATATTAAGCAGGACTACCACGGATGCCCACGAATGGATGCTGCATCCGGACATCTTTAAAACCATTACAAGAAAATGGGGGCTCCCAGAAATAGACTTATTTGCATCCCCACACAATCACCAATTAAAGAAATTCTGCACCAGGACGTACCACCCACTGGCATGGAAGGTGGACTCCCTATCCTTCTGTTGGAAAAATCTGACAGCATATGCATTCCCACCACTTCCTTTGATGCACAAGGTGCTATTGAAATCAAAGAGGACCGTCCAAGGATCATTCTGATAGCTCCAGATTGGCCAAGGCAACATTGGTACCCATTACTGAGGAGCATGTCTCTGGAACAGATATGGCCCTTACCCCTAGTTCCCTTGCTGTTAACTCAGAACAATTACAACACCCTGCATCCAAACCTGAAAACTCTGCAGCTGACTGCCTGGAACATTGCAGAAGACAAATTAACCCAAATTTATCCCAAAGGGTTAAGGACATTATCTTGGAAGCTCGCAGACCTTCAACAGGGAAAACCTATTCAGCAAAATGGAAAAGATATCTCATTTGGAGTACTGCTAAAGGGGAAGATGCGTCACTGGTAAACATAGCCAACATCCTGGAATACTTGGCAGAGCTATTCCACAAAGGCCTGTCCTACTCTTCCATTAAGATTCATGCCTCAGCTATTTCAGCAGAATACGACTTGGATCCTCCAGTTTTCTCACATCCTCTGCTCAGGCAGTTTCTGAGAGGAATTAAAAATGTAAAACCTCCTAGGAAACCACCATTACCTGCATGGGACTTGAACTTTGTGCTAGAAAAATTTACACTACCTCCTTTCGAACCAGCAGCAACAGCAGAATTGCAATACTTATCATGGAAAACTGCTTTCCTGCTGGCAATCACTTCAACAAGAAGGGATGTCCTTCATGGATGCATCTGCAGTCATAACAACTGGGTTGTCCTGTCGTCAGGCAGCCCCTCAGTCGGCCGGATTCCAAAGTCCGGGTCCGGCTTCGGCTGATGTCGCACTTCACCCGACGTCATCTCTGTTGGTCTTCGGGTATATAAGCATCAGCCGACGCCATTTTCTTCAGTCTTTCTTGCCGCGTGGCGCCCGAAGCAGAAGCTGTTCGCAAGTGCCGGTCGGTCGGATCCAGAGATTATTTCTACCGAATACTACTTCGAAGACTTCTAAAGCTAAGTACCCGTTGGGGACTCTTTCTTGCCTCAGCCGATGTCAGAAAAAGTTAATAATTGTTTAACCTGTGGGAAACAAATACCTCATAAAGATTTCCACTCTTACTGCCTGCCCTGTTTAGGCCCAGCCCACGACGTAGCAGCTTGTTCGTCCTGTGCTTCTTTCAACCGATTTAACGCTTAGACGCCGGTCAGAGTTTGCAGAACAGTTTTTCGGTTCTGACTTTGCGTACATTATGCCGCCGGACCCTCCGACTCCGCATTCTGCCAAAAAACGCAAAGAAAAAGACCGACACTCGCGGTCCGCGGTTTCGGCCGAAACCATGGTTAAGCAAACCGCGAGTGTCTCGGTTTCGGCCGAAACCGAGAAAACTGATCAAACTACACCTGAAACTATCACTACAACTGAGGTCCCTGCTAACACTCTTGAATCGGCCTCAGAAATTTTACCCACTACGGTGCTTACCACTGACTTATCAGACACCATTCCCTTGGATGTCTCTACCCCAGCACGTGGTGCTGCTAGGCCTCCAGCAGCCATGTCCATTAAGGCTGTCGCCAGGGCTAAAGCAGCCAAGACTACTAAAACAGTGCCTGTTAAACCCCCTTCTACCAGGCCCTCTGCCAGTTCTCAAATGCTTACCTTGGCACAAGATTTAATTTCATTAATTAGAGGATCTCAATCTCACCCAGACAGGGCCTCTCAGCCCCCAGAAAAGAGACCTAGGGCAGAGCCCCCTGAGCCAGTGTCCTCTGATGATTCTGCTGATGAATCAGACATAACTGACCAGCCAGAGGCTCCTTTCTCCAATTTTGAAGATTCTGATGCTGAAGAATCCATTCCAGCTGCTTCCCCTCCAGAAGAATTCTCCTTTGGGGAAACCTTGCATGCCATGAGAACAGTTCCAATGGCAGCAACAGGATTTTTCAGACTCCAGGAAAAGACTTAGGACCTTTTGCACTTATCACAGCACAGTTCCTTAGCTATGTCTCCTGTTCTTTCTGTGGTGGATGATGCTTTCAATGATGCCTGCTCAGCTCCAGATTCCTTACCCCCAGCCCCTGCCAAACCAGACAGATTTTACAGGGTGCCAGATACTCATCACCACCTCTACAAGGCCCCTCTTGCAGACCCGAAACTATATCCCAGGGTCCCAAGGCAGTAGCCGCGACTATAGCTAAAAACCCTATTCCTTCTGAAAGGGAAGCAAGGTCATTAGACAGATGGGGTAAAAAAGTTTACACTTCAGCCACTCTTTCAGCTAGAGCTTTAAATTGTCAGTTTCACATGATACAATACCAAGAGTTTATGCTTGATCAGTTAACTAAAAAGCTAACCACTGATGAATCTCTTGATAAGAATTATGTATTAGAAATGGTAAATAACATACAGCAGGTTAGTAACCATTCTTTAAAATGTGGCTATGATGCACTGGAGGCTTCATTTAGATCAGCCATGACTGGCACAGTAATTAGAAGGCATGCATGGCTAAAGGAGCAAACTTTACCGGATCATGTTAAATCTAAATTGCTTGATGCTCCTATGGATAAATCAAGTTTGTTTGGTACACCTGCCCAGCAGGTTATGAAGAAAATGGAAGAAAAGGCAAAATCAGTCCAGACAGTTAAAGAATTCTTGCAGGTTCAACCCCCAAGGTTTAGCAGGAACTGGCCGGCCAAAAATTGGTCCTTTCCTGACTCCACAAGACCACAAAGGGGTAGGAATAGACGTTCCAGAGGCAGAAACCAATCCAGAGGAGGTGCCTACAGAGGACGACAGTGGCATGGTAACAACAGAGGCACAGAATCAACACCTGCCTCTACATCAACACAGCCACAGTGACTTAAACCTAAACCCGCCTACCAGGGAACAAATAGCAGCTCCTCTAGGCGGAAAGCTAACCTTATTTTCAAAAAACTGGCACCACATAACAAAGGACAAGTGGATTTTACGAACCATAGATCAAGGTTACCGGTTCCACTTCCACACTTTACCAGTCAAAAGAGGAATGCCAAACCTACCTCCAAATCAAAAAACACAGGCTCTACAACAGATAATGGAATTAGCAAACATGAGAGCTGTGGAAAAAGTGCCAACAGCAGAGCAAGGAAAGGGGTTCTACTCCAGACTATTCCTAGTTCCAAGAAAGGAAAAAAGTTGGAGACCAATTCTAGACCTGTCTACCCTAAATACTTACATCATTGTCCCAAAATTCAAAATGCTGACCCTACAGCAACTTCTTCCCATGCTGGGCAAGGAGTGTTGGCTGGTAACTCTAGATCTCAAGGAGGCATACCTGCACGTCCCCATTCGACCTATCTGCAGAAGATACCTCAGATTTCTTGCAGGATCAGAGCACTATCAATTCTCAGCATTGCCCTTTGGCTTATCTACTGCGCCCAGAGTATTCACAAAATGCCTGGCATCAGTAATCGCCCATTGCAGACTACAGGGAATTCAAATTTATCCATACCTGGACGACTGTCTGATACAAGGGGACAACAAAAGCAAGCTGGCAACAGATTTACAAAGGGTCATTTACTTGCTTCAAGCACTGGGATACACAGTCAATTTACAAAAGTCAAGGCTGATACCATCCCAGACGAGGACTTTCCTGGGAGCGGAATTGGACACAGTAAGGCAAATGGCATTCCTAACTACAGAAAAACAAAAAGAACTCCCTCTTTACTTCTTGGCACTAACAAATCTGAACAAGTTAACAGCAAGAAAGGTACTGCAGGCCTTGGGTTTCATGGCATCATGCATAATCTTGGTTCCATTTGCCAGACTACATATGAGAAAGCTTCAGTGGTACCTAAAGAATTTATGGTCCCAACACAGACACAGCCTAGAAACGGAAATTCCACTAATACCATGCTTAAAACAGGAGTTCCTATGGTGGGCTCATGCATGCCAGTCAAACCCAGGCCTGCCCTTTCGCAAAGCTCAAGCAAGCCAGACCATCACAACAGATGCTTCAGACCTGGGATGGGGGGCACATATGCTGGGCAAATGCGTGCAAGGATTGTGGACACAGGACCAACTTCACCTGCACATCAACCTAAAAGAAATGCTGGCAGTAAAACTGGCAATCCAAAAGTTCAGACCATTTCTCAAGGAAGGCCAGTTGATGATAAGGACAGACAACACCACAGTCATGTGGTACATCAACAAACAGGGAGGCACTCACTCCTACCCCCTATGCAGAATGACTTTGGAGCTGTGGACCCTGGCACTCAGCTACAACATCCAGTTACAGGCAATATTTGTACCAGGAAAAGAAAACTCTCTAGCAGATATGTTAAGCAGGACTACATCGGATGTCCACGAATGGCAGCTGCACCCGGACATCTTCAAGACCATCTCGAAGAAATGGGGAATGCCTCAGATAGATCTATTCGCATCACCTCTCAATCACCAGCTCAAAAAATTCTGTACAAGGACATTCCACCCACTAGCATGGAAAGTGGACTCGCTCTCCTTCAGCTGGAAAGGACTAACAGCATATGCATTCCCACCTCTTCCCTTGATGCACAAAGTATTACTAAAAATCAAGGAGGAACGTCCAAGGATAATCCTGATAGCTCCAAACTGGCCAAGACAACATTGGTACCTACTGCTGAGGAGCTTGTCTCGGAACAATATGTGGCCAATACCCCTGATGCCCTTGATGCTAACTCAGAACAACTACAGCACCATGCATCCAAACCTAAAAACGTTGCAACTGACTGCATGGAACATCACATAGCAGCTGCTAATTCACAGCTTTCACAAAGAGTTAAAGACATTATTCTTGAAGCACGCAGACCTTCAACAAGAAGAAACTATGCTGGAAAATGGAAAAGGTTTGTCACTTGGAGCTCAGAAAGAGGTAAAGATGTATCAAACATAGATATGCCCAACATTCTGGAGTATCTGGCCGAACTACTTCATTCAGGCCTGTCCTATTCCTCCATCAAGATTCATGCATCAGCTATTTCAGCAGAATACAGCTTTGATCCACCTGTTTTTTCACACCCTTTGCTCAGGCAGTTCCTCAGAGGAATCAAGAATGTAAAACCTCCAAGGAAACCACCACTACCAGCCTGGGACTTGAACTTTGTGCTAGAAAAATTGACTCTATCACCTTTTGAACCAGCAGCAACAGCAGACCTGCAACACCTGTCATGGAAAACTGCTTTCCTACTGGCAATTATTTCAGCAAGGAGGGTTTCAGAACTACAGGCCTTAATGGCAGTGCAACCCTTTCTAATCTTCCACCAAGATAGAGTGTCCATGAGGACTAATCCTACATTTATGCCTAAGGTGGTATCCAGAGTGTCCTTAAACCAGGCAATCCACCTACCTACCTTCTTTCCCAACCCACAAAACAGAGGGGAAAGAATACTGCATACCTTGGATGTACATAGACAGCTACGCTACTACTTGGACAGAACAAAAAATAGCAGAAAGACTGACCAACTTTTCGTAGCCTATGCAACAGGAAGGGAAGGAAAAGCTATTTCCAAACAGACAATCTCCAAATGGATAGGAAATTGCATACGATTCTGTTACTCCTACCATGGAAAGCAAATTCCACAGAACATAAGACCTCATTCTACAAGGGCAACAGCCACTACCACAGCCTTCTTACGAGGAGTGGCTACCAAAGACATTATTGAGGCGGCTACTTGGACCTCCGTGCATACATTTGCCAAGCATTATAATTTACCTCTATATTCCAGATCCCGAGCAGGGTTCGCCACTGCTGTTCTGCAAGGGATCCTAAACACACCATAATCTACCTTTATCCTCCTCCCCTAGTTGGCTATGGTATTCTACCCAGTTGTTATGACTGCAGATGCATCCATGAAGGACATAGTACAGTTTTGTACCTACCATAAATGTAGATGTCCGAATTGGATAGCATCTGCAGTCAGGATTACCCTCCCTCCTTCCCCTCTGTGGTACTCCTAGGGTGTTTACCCTTCTAATAGCTAGCTAGTGGGGGGACTTCTTTCATGGTGTATTTGTTTGTATTTATGTACATACATGCTTATTTTTGTGTTTACCTCTATCTTTTGGAAACATTGGCATCTATCCAAAATTTTTAAGCCTTCTAGAGGGCTTCTGGCATCTGGGGCAAGAAACACTGAAGAAAATGGCTTCGGCTGATGCTTATATACCCGAAGACCAACAGAGATGACGTCGGGTGAAGTGCGACATCAGCCGAAGCTGGACCCGGACTTTGGAATCCGGCCGACTGAGGGGCTGCCTGACGACAGGACAACCCAGTTGTTATGACTGCAGATGCTATCCAATTCGGACATCTACATTTATGGTAGGTACAAAACTGTACTTTTCTGAGCTACAGGCATTAATGGCAGTACAACCCTTTCTGATCTTCCATCAAGATAGAGTGTCCATGAGAACAAATCCTACTTTTATGCCTAAGGTGGTCTCCAGAGTATCTTTAAATCAGGCTATCCACCTACCTACATTCTTCCCCAATCCACAGAACAGGGGAGAAAGACTGTTGCATACCTTGGATGTACACAGACAATTACGCTACTACCTGGACAGGACCAAGAGCAATAGAAAAACTGACCAGCTACTGGTAGCATATGCAACAGGAATGGAAGGGAAAGCAATTTCAAAACAGACAATATCTAAGTGGATAGGAAATTGCATTAGATTTTGTTACTCCTACCATGGAAAGAAAACTCCAGAAAACATCAGGCCTCACTCTACAAGAGCTACAGCCACTACCACAGCTTTTCTACGAGGAGGAGTGGCTACCAAAGACATTTTAGAGGCTGCTACTTGGAGCTCCGTGCATACATTTGCCAAGCATTATAATTTACCTTTATACTCTAGATCCCGAGCAGGTTTTGCCACTGCTGTTTTGCAAGGGATCTTAACTACACCATAATTCTATCTTTCCTCCTCCCCCAGTTTGGCTATGGTATTCTACCCATTTGTAAGGACTGCAGATGCATCCTTGAAGGACATAGTACAGTTTTGTGCCTACCATAAATGTAGATGTCCGATAGGAATGCATCTGCAGTCAGGATTACCCACCCTCCTTCCCCTCTGTGGTACTCCTAGGGTATTTGCCCCTCTTATAGCTAGCTGGGGGAATCTATTATGTGTATTTGTTTGTATATATGTACATACATGCTTATTTTTTGTTTGCTCTCTAATATTTTGAATCATTGGCATTTATCAAAATTTAGCCTTCCTAGAGGGCACCTGGCATCTGGGGCAAGAAACACTGAGGAAAATGGCGTCGGCTGATGCCTTTATACCCGAGTAACTGCAGCAATGACGTCGGGTGAAGTGCGACATCAGCCGAAGCCAGACCCAGACTTTGGAATCCGGCCGACCGAAGGGCTGCCTGATGACAGGACAACCCGTTTGTAAGGACTGCAGATGCATTCCTATCGGACATCTACATTTATGGTAGGTACAAAACTGTACTTTTTCTGTACTCTGTGTTTTATTTGTATTCTGCTTTTAATTGCATATTAAAACTTGAAAAGAGACCACAGCTACGTCTCTTGTGAATCGGATGGAATTTTCCCACTCACTTACCCTGTTACTGTTGTGTTCTTAAACACCACTGTCTTTCTAGTTTCCTGCCCCTTATGTTAATTTGACCATATGTCTCTTCCCTCTCTCCTTTTCACTGGCTGGTGTGAGTAAGCACAAAATTGTTATTTTGTGAGATCACTCCCCTTCAACTATTTAAATTTATTGGCTATCCTACTGTATTCCACAGTACCAGAATACAAAAGTGCCCACCCCCTTTCATCTGTCTTGCTGTTTTAAAAATAGTGGCTCTTCACTTAGACAGCTAAAAAAGTTACCCACTTTCATATCTAGCTGCTTAGTGTATACTGCAATGTTTAAGATACACCATTTATGTTGTGTTGTCCTATCTCACCTTCATTCTTACTGGATGGGTTCGGAGCTGATCCTCTGCTCCAATTCGGCTGAATACACTAGCTTGAAATCTCTAACTTGGCTCGTGGCTGAATAGGTATCCCATCCTGTAGTGGTGCAATTCCTCAGATCTTGTTTGCCACTTTATGATTCGAATGCCCTCTCCTTGGCCATGGCTAAGTTTCTTTAAAGCTTCATGTTCTTTCTTATATTTAGCTATTTAGCTATAATAATACTTAGTTTAGCTTTAGTAATTTAGATAGTTTTTCTTCTGTAGTTTACGTGTGCAATTTAATCTTGCTACTGTGTTGTTGGCCATTTCTCTCCTTTCCCATCAAGTTTTATGGAGGTAGTTAGTGGTTACTGTAGAATAGTTGGTTAGAGTGTGTATTCCTTTGTCTGCATATATTAGCTCATTTTAGTTAGAGAGCCAAGTACCCGCTTAACTTAGAGGGTTTGTCTTTGTGTCCCTTTTTGTAGCTCTGCTAGGTCCTTTTAAGTTAGAGGGCCTAGTGCCTGTTTAACTTGGAGGACAGAGCTGTTCCTTTATTTTTCCTTTTCTTCAATAGATGTGCTTAGTTATTATAGTGTTTTAATAGAATATTTACCTTTTGTGCGTGTTAGTTTTCTATAGAGGTGTAATTGGTGTTTACTTCCTTTTTGGTATTAGTAGTTGTGTTCCTTCTTATAATGTCTAAGGAAAGCAGAGAGAGAGAAGGAACCTAAGTCATCAGGCTTTAAAAAGTGCCAGAAATGTTCACAAAAAATGTCAGTAACTGATGGGCATAATATTTGTGTTTATTGTTTTGGGGGCCATTCACCTCCAAGAGACATGTACATTATGTCATTCTTTCAGCTCCCTTGTTTTACAGGAAAGAAAGAACAAGCTAATTCTCAAAGGAGTCCTGAAGCCTTCTTTTGATGAAGCTTTACCTTCCTCTAAAGGTGACAAGCCTGCAAAAAGACAGTCTCCCTCTTCTTCATTCGGAGCCTCCTCAAAAATTGGCCAAATCTTCAGATACATCTCTCTGCTCAGCTCCACAGCCCTCTGAACCGAGAGATATCATTGAATTGGACAAATCAAGTCCTTCGGCTCCATGGCATCCGGAGCCGAATGAGACTATTTTTCGGTGCTGGTCCACTGAACTAGTACCGGTCTTCTCTACCTTGAGATCTCCCATATTGGAGAGATCTCTCTCACCAAGCCTCTCCTCCAGGTTCTCTAAGAGCTTGTCAGACGATGACGTGGACAGGGTGGTGTGCAGACCTTTGAAGTCGCCGGCACTGGCTAAATTGTTTTCGGCTCCAACCCGACCAGTTTCGGAGCCATCCAAGACTTGGTACATCCACAACTATTCCTCCTCCAAGCCAAGCTGGATCTTCGGAACTGGAATGCCAAATACCACTTGCTGTAGACTCTTTGGTTCCGAGACCTCTCCAGGAGGTTTTGGAACCGATCCCTGCTCCGATGCTCTTGGTGCCATCCGGAATGTCTAGGAGCTAAAGTTCTCCAGTCGGCACCAGGGGGGATGCTTGGTCCTGAGTTTCGTTGGTTCTGAGTTTGCTTCTTGGAGCTTTGGCTCGGCTGAGCTCTGCTCCTATATCAGCCTTGGAGCTAATCTCCGTGGAGCCAGGGATTCCCTCTGTTTCCTCTGAACTGGAGGTGTCGTTGGAGGCAGGGGGATCTGCCTTCAAGCTGATAAGGAGTGTGCTGATACCACCTACAGCTGTACACAAGGATACTGGTATTCTCCCCCACCCAAAGGCACTGGCTTCTGTCTCTGCACCACCCCATTCACAGGATAGCAGAGATTCAGAGCCAGAGAAAGCCCCACTGGCCGAACCCCACTCTTCCGAGACCTCCCCAGAATACCCTTCAAAGGAGGATCTCGAAAGAGAACATGCAAGAGGAAGCATATAGACGCCCCTGACGAGACCATCACCTCTGACACTGACCTCGAGGAGTCAGAAGGGTCCCCACGGTCGTCCTCTGAAGATATCTCCTTTGCAGATATCTTAGAAATCCTGAAACAGAGAGGTGGCTGGAAAACCCTCAACCCTTCTGATGAGGAGTCTGTGTACCTGAAGGCTTTTGAATCTCAACCTTCAGCCTCCTGGGTGTCTCCGCCTTTTAATGAGCTATTGGAGTTGGTTAGTCGAATAGCGTAGGAGTCACCAGACACTGTGGAACCAGTCCCGCGGAGGCCAAATAAGTTCTTATCAACTTCTTCTGAAAAATATTTTCTCATGCAAGGCATTCCTGTAGATGCTATGTTGGTGGCAGCAGCCACCAAGAAGGAACTTTCTGAAACATCCTCATCTGTCCATCCGCTGAACAAAGACTCCCAGACGATGGACAGATATGGGAAGCATATTTTTTCATCAGTGACTTTTACCCTTAGATCGCTGAATTATCTAACGCACTTTGAGACTACTAAGAGATCTCCTGAAGGAGTTAGGAGATGCTCTCCAAGATTCATTGGCTGCGGGGGGTCTCAGAAAAGGTGACCTCTCAGCTGTCTACCTTAAGTTTCATCGTTAGCTCCTCCATGAGACTGATATCCTATGCAGCGGATGGAGCGAGCAGGGCATGGGTTCAGGAGTTTCCCTGAGGAGACACTCCTGAATGCACTTGTGTAACTTTGTGGAGCCTTTCAAGTCTACCTTTGTCAACGCCCCTTTTGATGGTTCCTCACTTTTTGGACCCAAAGTCGAGGACAAACTCACCAGATGCGAGCAGGAAGGGAAAACTCTCTCTGCCGTTGGAGTGCGTTTTTCCCGTACCTTCAAGACCTTACCCTAAAGATCAGAAGAGTGGGAAAATGTGGTTCAAAAGATCCCAGGGAGGTGTTCTTTGTGTTTCACTGTTGCAGTCATCACATTTGGATTATCCCTGCCAGGGAAGCCCTCGGCCGGCCCGAATACCGGAGGCTTAGTATTTCTGCGTCGGTTGCTGTCGCTTCAGGACTGACGTCAGGTCATTAGTAATGTAAAATAAAGCAGTCTACACCATTACTTCAGTCTTTCTTGCCACGGAGCCCGAAGCAGAAGCAGTTCACTCGAGTGCCAGTCGGCCGCTACCTGAGTTTTGTCTACGAATTGAAGCTGAACTCTTCTAAAGCTAAGTACCCTGTTGGGGATCCTTTTTTCTTGTACTAATCGATGTCAGAAAAAGTTAACAATTGTCTCGCCAGTGGAAAGCAAATACCACACAGAGACTTTCATTCTTTCTGCGTCACTTGTTTAGGCCCAGACCACGACGTCCCCCACTGTCGCTTCTGTGCTTTGTTCAACGCCAGAATTATCTGTCATCGGGCCTTTATTTTTGCTAGATATTTTCGCTTACAGTCCTGAATGCTGATATGGCTTCGGTAAGCCATCCAACAGCAGATCTTCTGAAAAAATATAAAGATAAAGACATAGACAGACCGCATAGGTCCAAACATAACGACGCTCCCATTAATCTAGTCGTCAGTTCTCCGGTCCTCAGTGAGGTGCTTTCGCAACCCCTGATGCCCGCTTCTGTGGATTCACAGGCCACTACCGAGACCCTTTCGGAGTCTGGTATGCTGCAAAACTCTTCTTTGACTAAGGATGCTGCAGTCTTCTCTACCTTGGATGGGTACGGAGCTGCTGAGCACTTCAAAACCAGGGAGTTCTAAGCCACCCCCTTATGGTAAGAACTCACAATGACTCTCCTCCCCTACCCCCTCCCTCTACCCACCTTCACCTACCCCTAGGAGGAAAACTCTCTTTCATGCAAGCACCTGGGCCACCATTATCAATGACTTCCGAGGAAGTCCTTCGCACTACCGATTCTCAACACAAACAGTCATCATCTTCTGCGACTACCGTTCTTTTGAAAATGACAGAGTTTCTTAGGCCCAGGGTACGAACCACACCCAAGAAACAGATGACCCAATCTCAAGCACCTGCTTCCTTGCCTCAGTCTCAAATGCTTAAAATGGTGGAAGACCTTATCATGCTGATCAGGAGAAGCCAAGCTACCCCCTCCAAAAGGAAAAGAGATCTGTCCCCAGTACTTTTGTCTGAACAAGAATCTGATGATCTAAAGAGTTACAAGAGTTAATGCATTCTGCAAGTCAAGTAACTAAACACACCTTGCACTGTGGTTTTGATGCCTTAGAAGCTTCTTGTAGGGCAGCAGTCACCGGATCTGTCCTTAAAAGGCATGCATGGCTTAAGGAACAGACCATGTCAAATCTAAATTGTTAGATGCCCCCTTGCACAAAGACAACTTATTTGGCACGAAGGCAGAAGAGGTCTTAAAAAAATGGAAGAAAAAGCAAAATTTATGCAGACAGGTAAGGATTTCTTACAGGTCCCAGCCACCCAGGTTCAGCAGGCATTGTCCCACCAAGCACTGGTCCTTTCCTGCTCTCACTAGGCCAGTTAAGCCCAGACCCCGGGGAACCAGACCCACCAGACAGCAGTCACAGGGAATGCTGAGATCTAAGCAGTGGACTGCCTCCACTTCAAAACCAGGGAGTTCTAAGCCACCCCCTTATGGTAAGAACTCACAATGACTCTCCTCCCCTACCCCCTCCCTCTACCCACCTTCACCTGCCCCTAGGAGGAAAACTCTCTTTCATGCAAGCACCTGGGCCACCATTATCAATGACCACTGATTCTCAATATAGTATCCCAGGGATACAAATTTTCTTTCCACACCCTTCCATCTCCAAAAGGGTTCCCAGATCTGCCTCCAAACCAGTGGGCAGAGGAGCAAAAGCAAGTCCTTTCCCTGCTCTCTATGAGGGCAGTAGAGCATATTCCTGAAGAACAGAAAGGCCAAGGTTTCTACTCCAGACTTTTTCTGGTACCCAGAAAAGAGGGCACCTGGTGCCCCATCCTCAATCTGTCCATTCTAAACACCTTCCTGGTGATCCCAAAATTCAAAATGCTCACCCTCCAGCAGCTGCTACTCATGCTCTCCACAGATGCTTGGTTAGCCACCCTAGATTTAAGAGGCCTACTTCTACATTCCTATCAGGGAATCATGCAAGAAATATGTCCGTTTCAGGGCAGGATCTCAACACTTTCAGTTCTCTGTGCTTCTCTTTGGCTTGTCTACTGCTCCCAGAGTTTTCACAAAATGTCTGGCTCCGGCTATTGCCTTTTGCAGACAAAGGAATATCCAGATTTACCCATACTTAGACGACTGCCTAATTCAGGCAGACAGCCAGGAAAAGCTACTCAAGCACCTGACCTTTGTAAAGTCCATACTAACCTCCCTAGGGTACACAATCAATGAAAAGAAATCCAAACAGGTGCCCCCCCCAATGAATTATATTCCTGGGAGCAAGCCTGGACACAGCATTCCAAATGGCATTCCTTACACCAGAAAAGCAAACTTTCTTGACAGCCTACTTCTCTCAACTAGCCCCCAGACCCCAGCTATCTGCAAGAAAAATCCTACAAGCCCTGGGATTCATGGCATCTTGCATACTACTCATTCCATATGCCAGACTGCATATGAGGAAACTTCAGTGGTACCTAAAAAGCCTTTGGTGTCAACACTCTCAAGACCTGGAGACTATCATTTCTTGCCTCAGAAAAGATTTTCTTTGGTGGGCAACAGTATGCTCCCACAACAAGGGACTACCTTTCTCAACAGCCCCCGCCACCCAGACCCTCACCACACATGCATCAGACTATGCCTGGAGGCACACCTGGACGGCAGGTGCATACAGGGCCAATGGAGCCCACAGCAAATCCATCTGCACATCAACCAAAAAGAGATGATTGCTGTCCAGCATGCCTTGATGGCTTTCAAGCCCCTTCTCTCTCCAGGGGCTCTCCTGCTCAAAACAGACAACACCACTGTTATGTGGTATATCAACAAGCAGGGAGGGACTCGCTCGTACTGTCTATGCAGGCTGGCCATGACCCTTTGGCACACAGCCTCTGCCTTGCAACTCCATCTGTTAGCACAATTCCTAACAGGTTATCTCAATTCTCTGGCAGACCACTTAAGCAGAAATCTTCTGGACCCACATGAGTGGCAGCTCAACAGAAGAACATTCACCCTAATAACAAAGAAATGGAGCACCCCGAAGGTCGACCTCTTTGCCTCCCACACCAACCATCATCTCAGCAATTTCTACAACAGGGAACATCACTGCATGGCTTGGAAAGTGGATGCCGTGTCCTTCCCCTGGGTCAATCTATCAGTCTGTGCCTTTCCACCACTACCTGTCATCCCCAGGGTACTGATCAAAATAAAGGAGGAAAAACCAAGGACAATTCTTATAGCTCCAGACTGGCCTCGCCAGCACTGGTACCCCTTGCTGCGCAGCCTGTCCCCCCTGCCACCATGGCATCTTCCTCAGATTCCAAACCACCTGACCCAGAGGGAAGGGGAATTCATGCATCCCCAATTGCAGACAATCAGCTTGGCTTATTCCCTGACCCCCGATCAATCTGCCAAACTCAGTAAACAGGTTCTAGATGTTATACGTGAGGCCAGACGCCCTAGCACTAGAAAGTCTTATGCTGACAAATGGAAAAGGTTGTGCACCTGCATTCAGGCTAAGGGAGCCAATACGGCACAGCCCTCCCTCCCTCTCATCCTGGATTATTTACCTGACCTACTACATAGTTGCCTTTCCTTTTCCGCTATTAAAATTCATGCTTCTGCTATCTCTGCTCATTTTCCCACTGAGCAGCCCCTTTTTCTCACACCTCTTGATCAAACCGTTCCTAAGAGGGGCTAGCAACTTGAGGCCACCCAGAAGAGCACCAGTCCCAACTTGGGACCTTAACTTTGTGTTGGAAAAGCTCACCCTGCCCCCCTTCAAACCAGCTTCTTCTGCAGAGCTAAAATTTCTCTCCTGGAAGATGGCTTTCCTTCTGGCCATCACTTCAGCCAGAAGAATCTCCGAGCTGCAAGCACTCATGGCTGTGGAACCCTTCATCATCTTCCATGCTGACAGGGCATCCCTCAGGACTAACCCATCCTTCATGCCCAAGGTGGTGTCCAGTGTGGCTCTCAACCAATCCATTCATTTGCCCATCTTTTTTCCTAATCCTCAGAATAAGGGGGAAAGAATCCTGCACTCTCTAGATGTGCACAGACAGCTCAGATTCTATCTAGACAGGACTAAATCCTTCAGAAAGTCTGATCAATTGCTGGTTAGCTTTGCTACAGACATGGCAGAAGGCAAAGCCATCTCCAAACCATTTCCAAATGGATAGCACACTGTATCCATTTCTGCTAGAAACAGCATGGAAAACCTCCCCCCAGGGGAGTCAGGCCTCACTGCACCAGAGCACTCTCCACCTCTGCAGCTTTCCTCAGAGGAGTCCCCACCAGGGACATCCTGGAGGCTGCCACCTGGACATCTGTTCACACTTTTACCAGACATTACCACCTGCCTCTCTTCTCCAAATCCAGGGCAGGGTTTGCCTCTGCAGTCTTGCAGGGCATCCTAGCCAGGCCCTAGTTTCCTTGACTGCCTCCACCCATTCCTCAGCTTTGGGGATCAACCCAAATGTGATGACTGCAACAGTGAAACCCGAAGAACATAGTACAGTTGTGTACACTTACCATAAATGTAGATGTTCAAATGTATGCACTGTTGCAGTCCTGGTTTCCCTCCCTCCATCCCCCTTTTTTCTTCTCTTTCCTTACAAGGGACATTTTGGTATTTACTTTCTACTGGTGGGGTTCTTTCACCAGAACCTGGCTCGTACTTGTGGGCTCCTGACAGGTTAGGGCAAGAAAAACTGATGTAATGGCATCGGCTGCCTTACTTTATACTACTGACGACCTGACATCAGTCCTGAAGCGACTGCAACCGACGCAGAAATACTATGCCTCTGGTATTCGGGCTGGCTGAGGGCTACCCTGGCAGGGATAACCAAATGTGATGACTGCAACAGTGAATACATTTTAACATTTACATTTATGGTAAGTGTACACAGTTGTACTTTTTTCAGGATGCATGAGGTGAACCCTTCCCCAGGAGCAGAGGGGGAGGCAATAATGGTAGACTCCATCCTAGAGGCAGAGGGGGTCCACAAAACCAGGGTGACTGTGATTCCTTTCCTGGCCAGCCCTACCAGCACTCCTGAAAGGAGGCCCGTCTGCTCTACTCTAGAAGCAGTCGGGGGGGGGGGTAACTTTGTACCCAGAAGCCTAGTGAGATATCACAAGAGACAAGTCGGTACAAAGTATAATATCCAGAGGTTATTCCTTTCACTTTTGCCATCCTGTCCCACAGATCAGAACAACCCCATTTGTTCCACCCAGTCAAAGGGAACAAGCAACTATAGAAATTCAAAAGTTTCTAGACAAGAGTCATCCAAAAAGTCCCTGTAGCCCAAGTAGGATTCGGAACTAACTCTGGATTCTTTTTAGTGCCAAAAACAACAGGGGACTGAAGACCCATATTGGATCTTAGCAGACTAAATAAATCCATGAAGAAGTCCAAGTTCCGAATGCTGACACTGCAGTCAGTTCTTCCCTTTTTAGGGAAAGACGATTGGATGTGCTCAGTAGACCTCCAAGATGTGTACTACAACATAAAAATGGACAGAGCGTCAAGGAGTCATTTACGCTTCCTTCTGGGAGCCAGTCATTCAGTTTTGAGCACTGTCCTGTGGTCTCACTACAGCCCCCAGAGTGTTCACCAAATGCATGGCAGTAGTCACGGCTCACTTGAGACATCTAGGATTCCAAGTGTTTCCGTACCTAGACAAATGGCTCCTAACTGCCACCACCAAGCATCTACTTCAGCAGGCGAGAGACACCACACTTCAAACCTGTTCTCAGGGATAACAATGAATTTTAAAAAATCTGCCTTGTTTCTCTGTCAACATTTCACATTCATAGGCACAGATCTCGACACCGTTTCCATGATGGCACGTCTGCCTCCAACTGTTTCTGTTTTCAGACAACAAATAGCCAACCTTCTACCCAGAAACAAGGTGAAAGCAAAAACAATTTTGAAAGTCCTAGCAACCATGGTGTCAACAATCACCCTAGTTCCTCTAGCGAGGATGCATATGAGAATTCTTCAATGGCTCCTCTTTGCTCGGTGGTTGTTAGAAGACCTTCCCATGTCTCACTAATTCAGAATTAGAGTCATGCAAGAGAGATCTTCTGTGGTGGCTTCGGTCTGACCACGTGCCCATGGACGACCTTTTGTGCCACAACAACCTGTAGCTACTGTGACCACGGACACCTTCCAGATTGGGGGGGGGGGCATTATCTGGTTAAGAACAGTCCAAGGCACATGGCAAGAACACGAGGCCCATTTGCACATTGGTGTTCTAGAAATGAGAGCAGTGCTTCTAGCATTGCAAGCACTTCAGGACTCTCTTCCACTAGGAACGATTGCAGTCCAGTCAGACAACATGTCTGTAGTCTGGTACATAAACAAACAAGGAGGAACCAGATCATACCCCCTTTGTCGAGAGGCGCTGAAAGTATGGCATTGGGCAATCTTTTCCCAACGTTTTCTGGTAGCAACGCATATCCCGGGGAAATCCAACGTGGTAGCAGACAAACTCAGCAGGGTGAAATTAATGCCTCACGAGTGGCCTCTAAACCAAAACATAGCGGAGAAGATTTTCCGAAAATGGGGCCAGCCTTGCTGTAACCTATTTGCCACTCCCATGAATACCAAATGCAGCAGCTACTTTGCCCTAACCCCCCCCCCCTCGGGGGGGGGGGGAGACACCGAGAGATGCATTTGTTCACAACTGGCCTTCGGGACTACTATATGCCTTTCCCCTGATACCCAAAGTCATTCAGAAAGCAAAATCCTTGGGAAGCAGGCTGATTCTCATTGCTCCATGTTGGCCTCATCAATTTGGTTCCCCTTTCTCTGGCCTCACCTACAGGAGAAACCATGGGTTCTGGACCCAGTTTCAGACCTTCTGACCCATATGTCAGGAGCACTTCATCCTGCTCTTCAAACTCTCAATTTGACAGCATGGCTGCTCCACTTCCAAACTCAGGCTTCAAGACTTCACGCCAGCAGTAAAACACATTTTGGTATCTTCTCACAAGGCTTTTACCAGGAAGTTTTATTCTAGTAAATGGAAGAGGTTCTCCTACTGGCTAGAAGCAAGAAACATTGATCCTTTTTCTGCCCCATTCAGTTAAATTTTAGAATTTCTTGCAGAACTTTTCCAGCAAGGCTCCACTGCAGCTACAATTAGAGTCCAACTAGCTGCAATTTCTAATTTCCACATTGGTGAATATACTCCTAACCTGATGTCACACAAATTGTGTAAAGCATTTTTAAAAGGCACTTTTTTATTGAGACCTCCCATAAAAGATCCTCTCTCACCATGGGATCTGAATTTTGTCCTGACTCACCTAACATTGCCTCCCTTTGAGCCTTCATCATCATGTGATCTCAAATTCCTCTCTTGGAAATCTATTCTCCTAGTACCCATTACATCTACAAGAAGAGTCTTGGAGTTGCAAGCTCTATCAGTCAAGCCGCCATATTTGATTTTCCATAAGGATAGAGTATATCTACAAACTGATCCATCCTTTGTGCCAAAAGTTTGTTCCCAAACCAATCTGAATCAGTCAGTTGAGCTGCCAGTCTTTTTTCCCAATCACAGCAACAAGGCAGAGTACAAACTTCAGTAGTTGGATGTGCCTAGACAACTTAGGTTTTATCTGCATAAGACCGAAGATTTCAGGAAAACAGATCAGTTGTTCATCTCCTTTTCAGAAGCAAAAAAAGCCATGCCATTTTCAAATATTATGCTTTCAAATTGGTTCTCAAGTTGCATTACCTTTATATACACCTCAAATAACAGGAATTTACCATTCAAAGCGGAGGCCACTCTACTAGAGCGTTAGCAACATTCTCTGCTTATCTAGCCAGATTATCAATGGACAATATTTGTGCCGCTGCTACGTGGGCAAGACCCCCATACTTTTATTACTCATTGCAAAGTTGATTTGGCCTCCAGGGGCAGGACTTCCTTTGGTTCTACTGTGCTCAAAGGTATACTCCCGTGAGCCACCCAGGAAAATGGTGCTAGGGGCGTTGTCCCATCCAGTAAGAATGCAGGCGAGATAGGACAACATAACATAAAGAAGTTATGTACTCACCATAACATTCCATGTTTGTTGTCCATCTCTCCCTTCATTCTTACGGCCCTCACACCTTCCCCCAGCCAAGGGCTACTAGAGGACCTAGATAAGAGATCTTTCTTCTTTAGTGAAGGAGCTCCTCTGAATTTCCTTGTTATTTCTATACCTGATGTTGCATGATTAATATAGATATATTGTTATGATTGGCAGCAAGCAAGACCTGGGAAATTACACCACTGCATGATGGGATACCTTTTCAGCCACGAGCCAAGTTAGAGACTTCAAGCTAGTGTATTCAGCTGAGTTGGAGTGGAGGATTGGCTCCGAATCCATCCAGTAAGAATGAAGGGCGAGATGGACAACAGACATGGAACATTATGGTGAGTACATAACTTATTTTTTTTTCATCTTACCTTTAAACATCTATTGCAAGACCACTAGTTATTGGAGAGCCCACATTCTGGCTCTCGGTAGTCATCTTGGAATTAGTGCTTCTGTTTTCTTCTGATGAGAGGAGTACAGGAACATTATTTCCTGGAGACTACTGATCACTAGAAAGCCTAATATAACTGCTTTATAGGTAACAACTTGGAGGCGACCCCTAACCGGGAAAAGCCAAAAGACACAAACAAACAAATAGGTAACAACTTGAAATCTGTGCTTATATTCTGGTCCTGTTGAGAGAAGGAGCAGAGTGCATTGATGACTGTTTCTGGTTGGAGAGTGAGTGTACTTAATGTTCCCAATTGCTTGGGTTGCTATTTAGGGCATCTACCAGGAAAAAGATACAAGCCTACAGACCCTTGCATCATGTGGGACAAGACTGTGGATCACCAAACAGACTGTAGCTTGCTTCTCATCTTGGGATTGGTGCTAACATTTTGCTTCTGATATGAGAAGAAGCAAAGGAACATTGTATCCCAAAAGAGTGAAGCTGTGGTGAGACCGGCATTAGTAGTAGCCATTCATGTGACTCCCCTCTTTTCATCATTCTTGACAAGCTAATTCTTTGTTTTCAGTAAATACTGCTTGATTTGTTTCTAACTTCAGAATATCTGCCTAAATACTTCATCCTTAAATTTTCAGGGTCTACGTTTCCCTCAGGTGTTTGGCAGTGCTGTGTATAGACTCAGACACCTTGAGTGACATTTTTCCTGTAAAAGCACAATTGAAATTTCTCCAGTACCTAGTTGCACACAGGACAACTAGTTTGCAGTGACAAGCACTGTGATACCTTGAAACCACCTGCTTACTGACATCAGAAATCTAGAAACCATTAAAAGCTTCAAAGATGCATTTAAAGATGATCTCTTTACTGAATTTATCAGCAACTTGCGACCATGATAATGGTTAGGTAACTTATCCTATATCATGAATAGCTCAATGCATTTCAGAAACATTTTTCAGTATCTTATACACAAATATTTCATTTGAATATAGGAGTTTACATATTATACGTATGATTGTACTGTATTTTATGCATATCTTAGCTTGCATTTTTTATGTATTTTTTTCTCTGTGTGCTCTGAGTGGATCTTTTAGTCATACCCTGTCTGCATTGAATGTTACCATTATTTTCTGAATTATTCTATGTACAGTTGTGATTTATTTTCTGCTGTTTGAATTCTGGTTGTGACTGAAAAGGATCAGTAGACCAGTCCACTTACCAGGTTTACCAGTAGTAAATAAATAAAATGGGATGCAAAATATTGAAGGTACATGGGATGAAACTGACATCTGAGAAGGCAGTTGTATTGACAACACGGGAAAATCAGAAGAAGTTGAAAATTGAAATAGAGGGGAAAATACTAGAACACATTAAGAGCTTCAGTTATTTGGGAGAGGGTGGTTGAGACGAAGGGGAGTCTGAATGAAGAAGTCAAAGCTAGAAACAGAGGGGCTGCAGCCAACTGCTTCAGATAGTAAGGGGTTGTGTGTGACAGAAGAATGCCAAAGAAGCTGAAAAGTAAGGTGTACAAAATAGTGGTGCAACCAGTACTTCTCAAGAATTATTTTGTATATGTTATTGATTGTACTGTCTATACCATTGCTTATGTAGTGATAGTTTTATGTTTTTTTTTCTTTGTATTGGTGTTAGGGTGGACGAGGGAGATTTTAGGCATATTTGCTGCTGATTTTAGATTGATATTTTGCATGTTGAATTTATTGTTTGGTTTAGCTACAGTTTGCCACCTTGAACCTTTAAAGTCAAGTGTAAATGAGGTCTCTTATTTTTTTTGATGAAGTTAATTCTGTCTGCTAGTTTCTGTGATGTAATATAATGTTGAGTTAAATGTTTAACATTTTTTAGTTGTTGCAGAATGTGGACCATGAACATGTTGACACTGGTAATGGTTTTGTGTGGTATGAATAAATAAGTGAATTTATTAACCTTATGTTGTCAGTCTTCATTCATTCTCAACTGTTGGGTTTTGGTTCCATCCTTAGAACTGACTCAGCCGTTGTATCAAGCTCGCTCCAGCCAGAAACTGTTGAGCTAAGGCTACCCATAGTGCCTCTCTTCTCTTCCCTCCAGGTCTCATTTGCCGTGTAGAGTTTTAGGATGCATCAGTCTTGCTCTCAAGCCAAGTGCTTTTTTTTTTGTTTGTCATAAATATCTTTATTAAGACTTATTTTCTTAACTCTAAACTTGCCGTTAATTTAGTTTTTCTTGGTTACTTGATATTTATTGAGTGAGTATTATATTTCTACCCTTTTTTACACTTTGGTATCTCGCATTACCATCACTGGTATAGGCCCCTCCCTTCCTTCTTACCTCTGGTAAATCTTTAATACCATTGTTGGTATCCCACTTTTTCCCCCTTCTTTACCCCTTCTCGGTATTTTCTTCATTACCATTGTTGGTATGACCCTTAAAAAAAAAAAAAAAACTGTCTTGTCTTGTTTTGTGTGTGTGTGTGTGGGGGGG
Source organism: Protopterus annectens (assembly GCF_019279795.1). Classification (NCBI taxonomy): domain Eukaryota; kingdom Metazoa; phylum Chordata; order Ceratodontiformes; family Protopteridae; genus Protopterus; species Protopterus annectens. The sequence continues at coordinate 938,387,488 of NC_056748.1, forward strand.
GGGAAGCTTTTTGCTGTATGTACATTTACTTCTGATTGGACATGGCAGAGAAACATAAGGTTACAACCAAATTTAAGCAGTGTGAGGAATGTGGTAGAAAGATGCCCAACTCGGACGGGCATCTCTCTTGCGTATATTGTTTGGGGGTGCCACATTTAAACATCCAACCACCGTGTGAACTCTGCAAGAGTTTTAGTGCTCAGACCCTTGCAAAGCAGGGCAACAAATTGATTCTCAAAGGGTGGTAAAATGCCCTTTTAGTGAGTCAGTCTCCCAAGAAAGAATCAAAAAAGAGGAGCCACTCTGTTCTGGCGTCTCCTTAATCTCTTGACTTAAAATCCTCTAAAGACCAGGCTCCTACCTTGGAACTGAAGCCTAAACATTCAAAATTGACACCAACAGCCATTTCAGCGCTGAAGCTTATAACTTCCCACACGGTACTGACAATTATTACGGAGCCTACAAAAATTACCTCGGTAACGACTCCGTCATCGGTACCTGTGACCCTCTCGGCACCAGCCATAGTTTCCCCAGTAATACCGGTCACTTTCCCTCCAACACAAACAATTGGTCAGCCAACCACGGTGCCGAAGGTCGAATCCTTTCCTATGACTAAGTACTCTCCATCTATTAACCCCTTTTTTGGTCAGCAGTTGTGCCCATTTATTGAATGTCCAGAATCACCCTCTGGGATGTCTATTCATTCCACCAGGAGCCTTTCGGAGCTTGATGTAGTTAGGATAGTGGATCAGCTCTTGACAGCCACAGGTCTTCCAGCTTTGTCTAGGTCCTCCCTCCCATCTGGAGTCGAGGTCTACTCTCCAAGGACTCCAACTTATCTTCCTCCTTCAACCTCTCTGCAGGTCTTGGAGCCCTCAACTTCAGCACTCCCATTGTCAACTATTTTGGTACTAATGGTGGACCTCACCTTGGTTCTGGAACCCACTCTGTGGTCCTCTGCTCAGTCGGAGCCGACCCACCCATGGGACCGTGACTTGGCTGTCTGCTCTGGGATCCCTAGTTCAGCATAGTTTTTTTTCCACAGTGCCGTTTATGGTTCTGGGTGCTTTGACAGTTCACATCCTCTTGGGGCTCCTTTTCTGGAGGTGGGCTGATCGGAGCGGGGTGTTGATCTTGGTTCTGACATTGTCTTTCTCAGTTCCAGGCTCCTATCCCTCTTCAAGTGGTCCTGCCCTTTCAGATTATGGAGAGAGCTCTTGCCTTAGCAGGCTCGCAGTTTGCACCATCCACGGAGTGTCATATCTATGTATCCTCTGGCTCACAGCTGTCATAATCTGGTTACAATGGGGCAGCGGGCACAAGAGCAACAAGACACCCTGCTGCAGGGTATTGTCTCTTAGGAGTCCTCCTTAGACCTCCCCCCTGAGGAGCAACCCCGTAAGAGATCATGCAAGAGGAAGCGTGTAGATTTGCCGGAAGAATCTCTCACTGAGGATACAGACTACGATGAAGGGGAAAGTTCCCCATGGTCACCCCCTGAAGATCTCTCCTTTGGAGACATCCTGGAAATCTTGAAACAGAGGGGTGATTGGAAGCCCATCAACCCTTCCTCCATGGAATCTGTCATCTTGCATGCTTTTCGTGCCCAACCTACTTCTTGGGTGACCCCACCTGCTGAAGTGTTGGTTAAACTCATCATGCAGCATGCTTGGAAGGCCCATGACACTACAGAGCCAATTCCCCGGAGACGGGACAATATTCTGTCTGCACCGGAAGATCAACCCCACCAGTCTAAAGGCTTAGTGGTAGATGCTAAGGTGGTGGCAGTTACCATAAAGAAGGAACTCACAGAGGGGAGTCCTGCTGTCCATCCTCCAAACTGAGAGTCTCAGACGAAGGACAGATTCGGGAAGTGGGTCATTGCTTCAACGACCTTTGCAATACGGTCGTTGAATTTCTTGGCACACTTCATCCATCTTAAAAGGGATATGATCACTGAGCTGTCAGAAACCTTGGCAGGGGCAGTGTCTGATGAGGTATGCGGTAAGGTTGCCTCCCAGCTTGCGACACTAGAATCTGTATCAAACTCTTCCATACGGCTTATTGCACACAGCCGAAGGGACGGCCAGGGCAGCGGGTACGTGTTGCCATTAGCCGTCACGCTTGGATGCTCTTATGTGACTTTGTGGACCCTTTCAAATCTTCCTTTTTCAACCCTTCGGTTGATGTTTGTTTTTTTCATGTTTGGCCCAAAAGTCAGGGACACATTAGCCAGGTGTGAGAAAGACAGAAAAACCCTTTCTGCTGTGGGCGTGCATCTTTCTACTCCGCATAGACTTTATTCCAGGAATCTGAGGGGTGGAAAGATGTGGTTCAGAAAGTCCCAAGGGCATTTTTGGGACACACTTGGTGAGTCCCGTCCCCCCCGGGCCAGAGGGGGGAATCAGGATGATGCCCCTCTCATGGCAGAGGGGGCCCGCGTAATCAGGGTTCCAGAGATTCTTTCTGTCGACATCCCTACCAGCGCTCCTGAGCAGCAGCCCGAATGCTTACCTCTGGAGGCAATCGGGGAAGATTCTCTCTGCACCACTTAGCCTGGCACTCAATAACATCAGATTCCTGGGTGCAAACGATAATTACCAGAGGTTACTATATCCCTCTCAGTCTTCATCCAAGACCACAAAAGCAAATCCCCAACATTCCACCCAGTTAGAGGGATACAGCAGCACAAGAAATTCAAAAGCTTTTTCAAAAAAGAGTCATCCAAAAAGTCCCACCAGACCAAATAGGATCCGGATTTTACTCAGGATTCTTTTTTGTGCTAAAAAAGACAGGGGACTGGAGGCCAGTTCTAGACCTCAGTGTATTGAACAAGTTTGTTCGACAGTAAAAATTCTGGATGGTCACAGTAAAGTCTATCCTTCCATTTCTGGAGAAAGATGATTGGATGTGCTCTCTAGATCTTCAGAATGCGTATTGCCACTTAAAAACGGACAAGTGCTCCAGGAAATACCTCTGCTTCCGTCTGGGAGCCAGTCATTACCAATTTCGAGCACTGCCCTTTGGAATCACCACAGCCCCCAGGGTGTTCACCAAATGCATGGCAGTGGTAGCAGCTTACTTGAGGCTACAAGGATTCCATGTGTTTCCGTATTTAGACTGGCTTCTTACCGCCCCCACCAGGCATCTACTGCTTCACGCCCTGGACTGTGTTCTAGAGCAGGCAGAGTTCTTAGGCATATCAGTAAACAGGGAAAAGTCAAAGCTATCACCCACACAAGACATAGAATTCATCGGAGCAGCATTCGACATGAAAGCCTGTGTGTCTGCTCTGCCTCTTCACAGACTGCAAAGGTTAAGGTCACAGCTTCAAGTGATACTCTCTCAAGACAAAGTCCCAGCTCGTTTAGTCTTACAACTCCTGAGATCTATGGCAGCAAAAATCACCCTTGTTCCTTTGGTGAGGTACCACATGAGGCTGCTTCAATGGCTCCTGGCATCACATTGGTCTCTGCTAACACATCCAATGTCCTATTCAGTCCCCATAACCAACCGATGCACACAGGATCTAAATTGGTGGATGAAGTCGGAAGACAAATTATGGAATCACCCTTTTTTACCCTCTCAGCCCAAGGCCATAGTGACCACGGCTGCATCCCTTATGGGGTGGGGCATTTTCAGGGAAAGACTGTGCAAGGCATTTAGTCCCCCTTAGAGGCCAATTTGCATGTCAACGTCCTAGAACTAAGAGCGGTGCTCTTAGCACTGCAAGCATTTCAATTTGCCCTTCCTTTGGGGACAGTTGCTATCCAGTCAGACAACATGTCGGTAGTCTGGTACAGCAACAAACAGGGAGGAACCAGATCCTACCCTTTGTTGGGAAGCCCTAAGAGTATGGCGATGGGCGATCGCCTCCAACTGCTTTCTGGTAACAAATTTCCACATTGGCTTCGAGGACCTATCCTTAATGTCTCATCGACTTTGCAAAACCTTCCTAAAAGGCATTATGCACTTGAAACCACATTTTAAAGAACCCATTGAACCATGGAATTTAACATTAGTCTTGCAGAGTTTGACCCGTCAACCCTTTGAGCCAGCAGCCACCTGTGATATCAAATATTTTTCTTATCGAAATGATTGAGAGATTGCATCACCTATGTTTATGATCGAAATAAGCTAAAAATATCTACCAGTCAAAGTTCATTCTACCAGATCAGTTTCCACTTCAGTAGCCTTTCATTCTAGAGCCTGTATGGATAACATTTGCACTGCGTCCACTTGGGGTACTCCTCATACCGTTATCACTCATTACAAATTGGATATGGTATCCAGGGGAAGAGCATCCTTTGGCTCTGTGGTGTTCAGGAATATCCTTCCATAGGGCCACCCAGGAAATAAAGTAGCTAGGGTCTCTGTCTCAGCAATGAAGAATGAATGAAGATTGACAACATCAGATAAAGAAGTTATATTCTTACCATAATGTTCCATCTGTGTTGTCGATCTTCATTCATTCTTGACATCCCACCCTCCAACCCCCTCCAAAGACTCCTGGAGGTTTGGAACAAGTCCTGGTTTTATAGTAGGGCAGTTGCTTAGACAAAGCTTCCACATTTTATTTCTATAAGCGAAACTTGATCTGAAGGGAAGGGAAGAGAGACACTATGGGTAGACTTAGCTCAAGAGTTTCTGGCTGACGCAAGCTTGACACAACGACAGAATCAATTCTGAGGATTGTGAACCGATATCCAACAGTCAAGAATGAATGAAGATCTACAACAGAGTTGGAACATTATGGTAAGAACATAACTTTTTTTTGTCATTAGCCATGTAATTTTCATCTGTTCCTGCTTAGCTTCCATGTTTTAAATAGTGGTGCATTTTATAGTACAGCCAAGACTTTGCACAATACTGTTAGCACAAAAGGATGTTGCAAATGCATTTTGTTTATTTCTTGTTTGTCCTTTAGTAATGAACAGCTTAGCAAAAGCTGTTTTGTCAAATAACACTGAATCGGAGTTTAAACAAGTATACGAGGAGTGTGCGTTGTCATTTTATAGTATATTTTAATAATGGGTACCTTCTTTTTGATCGGCAAGTGTAAATAATGTGGAATTTCCAAAATATACCACAAATTCAACTGACTTTCTATTTTTTCCCCTTAGGGCATCCATCCTGTCTAAAATTTTCTTCAGAGTTAACAGCAAACGTGAAAGCCATACGATGGCAGTGTATAGAATGCAAAACATGTAGCTCTTGCAGAATACAGGGTAAAAATGCAGTAAGTGTCCTGATAATAATTTGACAGCTCTGGCTGTATCTTTCTATATTTTGTAACTGAATATCAGCAATAAGAATGAACTGGTGTGCATTTTAAATATTTTGTGTAGACTCTCTTCTCTGTGGTCTACTGCCAGGGTAGAGCAGTTCTTGAGTTATATCTCATGTGGTGACAGTTTTTTTGCTGACATCTAAAATGTTGAAACTGAAAGCCCAACTGTTAACCATGCCCAAGCTCTTAAATTCAGAGGCATTTTTGATCGTTGTTAAAGTTTTCAGGTTATTCATTGATGAGGTTATGCTGTGTTATGGAATTCAAAGGTGTACTTCAGATGTTCATTGTGTTACACTGCTGCAGTCATTACACTTGGGTTATCCTGCCGTCAGGCGGTCCCGCAGTCGGCCAGAGTTCCAAAGTCTTGGTCCGGTGTCGGTTGCTGTCACTTCTTCCCTGACGTCAGTGCGACAGGGGTATATAAGATGCATCCGACCCCATTTTCTTCAGTCTTTCTTGCCGTGCGGTGCCCGAAGCAGAAGCAGTTCGCAAGTGCCGGTCGGCCGACTCCTGAGATTTTCGAAGTCGAATTTCAGATCCGAAGTCTTCAATAAAGCTAAGTACCCCGTTGGAGAAACTTTTTTCTTGCCTCAGACCGATGTCAGAAAAAGTTAATAATTGTATTTCTTGTGGGAAGCAAATACCTCATAAGGAATTCCACTCTTACTGTATTCCATGCCTAGGCCCTGATCACGACATTACTAGTTGTCGGTTTTGTGCTAGATTTAACAAACGCACTATAAAATGACGTTTTGATTTTGCATTGCACTACTTTGGCCGAAGGTTCAATTATACTATGCCGTCGGATCAACCGACGACCGCAATTCCGAAAAAACGCAAAGACAAGGATAAAGACAGGCATCCGAGATCCAAAACCGACGACGAAACCTCTTCTAGGCCAGTCGCCGGTTCACCGGTTCTCAGTGAGGCACTTTCACAGCCCCTGACACCAGCTACCTCAGAGCTACAGGCCACCTCCGACTCCTATGTGGAGACAACTAGGCCTCTGGAAACTCAAGGTATTGGGCCTACAGAAACTAATCCCTCAGATGGGTCCGGAGCCGCTGAGCAGGCATGGGCTTCTGAGGGTGTTTTCAGACCTTCACAACTTACCATTAAAGCAAAGACAAAAGTACCATTAAAGGCAAAGAAGCAAGTACAGCATTCTCCTGGACAGTCCTCCATGCCTAAGAAACAGATGCTTAAAATGGCCGAAGACCTCATTACTCTAATCAGGGGTTCCCATCCCCCTCCTGAGAAAAGGCCTAGGCAGGATACAGACTACGATTCCTCTGATCAGGTTTCCATTTCCTTTGATTCCTCTTCAGACCAGGGATACTATCCACCCCACTATGAGGACTCTGATGCTGAAGAATCTATCCCTTCAGCCTCTCCTTCTGAGGATTATTCTTTTGGAGAAACTTTACATACCATGAGGGAGCATTTCCATTGGGAAAGTCAGGATTATTCAGAATCCAAAAAAAGGCTCAGGGACTTCCTTTTATTGCCTCAGCACAGGCCCCTGGCTATTCCACCTGTGCTAGATATTGTGGATGATGTGTTCTCTGAATCCAGCTTATCTCCTGATTCTTTGCCCCCTGCACCAGCCAAGCCAGATAGGTATTATAGAGTCCCTGACTCTCACAAGTCTCTCTATAAAAACCCTTCTGCTGATCCAGAAACTATTTCCCAGGGTCCAAAAGGGGTTAAGGCTTCCATTGCAAAAAATCCAGTACCCTCTGACAGAGATTCCAGAGCTTTGGATAGATGGGGGAAGAAAGTTTACACTTCTGCAACTTTAGCAGTAAGGGCTTTAAATTGTCAGTTTCACATGCTTAAGTACCAACAATATTTAATGGCTCAGTTAAAACAGAAAATGCTTGCAAGCTCAGAAGCTCCTGACTGTAAAGAAATGCAGGATTTATTGCATGCAGTTGAACAGGTGGGAAAACATACTCTGCAATGTGGTTTTGATTCTTTAGAGGCCTCTTGTAGAGCCGCAGTTACAGGTTCTGTGATTCGAAGTCCTGCTTGGTTAAAAGAACAGAGTTTACCTGATCATGTTAAGGCAAAACTTTTGGATGCTCCTTTACAGCATGATGCCTTGTTTGGTGTTAAAGCAGAAGAGGTGTTAAAGAAAATGAAGGATAAAGCTAAATCTATGCAAACAGTCAAGGATTTCTTACAGGTACAGCCACCTCGATTTAGCAGAACTGGTCCTTTCCAGTGTCAGACAGGCCACAGAGAGGCAGATACAGACGCCCAAGAGGCAGATCTCAATCCAAGGCTCTAACAGACAACGACAGTGGGGCACCTCAACCCCAAAAGGTGAGGACAAGTCTCAACCTTACAGGAAACAGTCCCAATGACTTCCCCCTTCGTACGCCAAGCACTTCCCTATTGGCAGCCCCCCTTAGGGGGAAAACTAGCACTTTTTTCACAAAACTGGCAAACAATCACCCAAGACAAATGGGTTCTGAATATTGTGTCTCAAAGTTACAGGTTCCACTTTCATACTTTACCAAGGCTGAAAGGAATGCCAGACCTGCCACAAATCAATGGGTAGAGGCACAAAAACAGATTTAAGCCCTCACGGACATGAGAGCTATTCAAAAAGTACCACAACAGGAACAAGGACAAGGATTTTACTAAAGAGTCTTCCTGGCCCCAGGAAGGATAAGGCCTGGAGGCCCATACTAGACCTTTCTATTCTAAATACTTACCTGGGTATTCCGAAATTCAAAATGTTGACATTACAGCAGCTTCTACCCATGCTGGGCAAGAAGGCTTGGCTTGTTACTCTGGACCTCAAAGAGGCATACCTGCATGTCCCTATCAGACAAAAGTGCAGAAGATACCTCAGATTCAAAGCTGGTACAATGCACTACCAATTCTCTGCACTGCCCTTTGGCTTATCTACTGCGCACAGGGTCTTTACAAAGTGCCTGGCACCAGTAATTGCATTTTGCAGACAAAAAGGAATTCAAATATATCCATACCTGGACGACAGCCTCATTCAAGCAGAGACAAAGGATGTTCTACTGCAGCATCTGGTGTTTGTAAAAAGTTGCTAATTTCTCTGGGACAGTAAACGAAAAGAAGTCAAAACTAGTGCCCTCACAACAGATTACATTCCTGGGTGCCAGCTTAAATACAACGGCCCAGATGGCTTATCTCACGCCAGACAAACAAGTTCAACTAACTCAATATTTTCAATTACTGGCAAAAAAGTCCCATCTCCCTGCAAGAAAAATTCTGCAGGCCCTGGGATTCATGGCATCCTGCATACTACTAATACCATATGCCAGACTGCATATGAGGAAATTACAATGGTACCTAAAAAGTGTTTGGACTCAACACTCCCACAGTTTAGAAGCAGTAATACCAATGATTCCCTGCCTACAACAGGAGTTTCGATGGTGGGCACAGGCATGTCACGTAAACAAGGGTCAGCCTTTTACCCTACCCACAGCCAGGCAGACTCTAACAGCAGATGCTTCGGATTACACCTGGGGAGCACACATGGCAGGAAAATGCATTCAGGGCAAGTGGACCACAGACCAGATGCATCTTCACATCAATCAAAAAGAGATGTTGGCTGTTCAAAATGCCCTAACAGCTTTCAAGGACCTTCTGCATCCAGGACAATTATTATTAAAGACAGACAACACCACAGTAATGTGGTACATAAACAAGCAAGGGGGCACTCATTCTTATCCCCTATGCAGGCAAGCCATGACCTTGTGGAACACAGCTCTAACGTATCACGTTCATCTGCAAGCACAATTCCTGCCAGGAAAGAAAAATACTCTGGCAGACGATCTAAGCAGAAATATCATGGGCCCTCACAAATGGAAATTGAATCCACAAATCTTCAGCATGGTAACACAAAAATGGGGATGCCCAGACATAGATCATTTTGCCTCCCCACTGAATTGCCAACTACAAAAAGTCTGCACAAGGACTTATCACACACAAGCATGGAAAGTGGATGCTCTCTCGTTCAGCTGGAAAAGCCTAAAAGTTTATGCCTTCCCACCACTGCCTCTCCTTTCAAAGGTGCTCCTAAAAGCCAGACAAGAAAAACCACAGATGATCCTGATTGCTCCAGACTGGCCACGCCAGCATTGGTACCCAATCTTAAAGAACTTCGCTCAAGGCCCACCATCGATTTTGCCTCGAATTCCACACCTTCTGACTCAGCAAAACAATCAGATCCTGCACGGTCAGCTCAAAACCCTAAACCTGGCTGCATGGCAGATTCATTAGTCAAACGGGCAACACCTCTCTCTAAGGCTGTTATGGATGTCATTTTGGAGGCCAGGAGGCCTAGCACCAGGAAAGCTTACTCAGAAAAATGGAAGAGATTCTACGCCTGGAACCGGGCTCAAAGCCTTGACCCTCTTGTCCCAAACATTCCTCAGATTTTACAATACTTAACTGAGATGCTGGACAAAGGCCTATCTTTCTCATCAATCAAGATCCACACCTCTGCCATTTCAGCACATTACAACACGGATCCTCCTTTATTCTCTCATCATTTGCTAAAGCAGTACCTCAGAGGGGCTAAAAACATAAGACTGCCCCGGAGAGCACCAGCACCAACTTGGGACCTCTATTTCATTTTGGAAAAACTGACCCTGCCACCTTTTGAGCCAGCCAATACAGCCGATCTAAAATTTTTATCATGGAAAACAGCTCTGCTCCTGGCAGTAACTTCAGCACGAAGAGTCTCAGAGCTACAGGCATTAATGGCAGTGGAACCTTTTATAATTTTTCATCAGGACAGGGTTTCTTTAAGGACAAACCCTACCTTTATGCCAAAGGTGGTATCTAGTGTGGCTCTTAACCAAACCATCCATTTGCCAACTTTTTATCCAAACCCCCAGAATAAAGGGGAGAAACTTCTGCACTCTTTGGACATACACAGGCAGCTACGCTTCTACTTGGACAAAATAAAAGCTTTCAGGAAAACTGAGCAACTGTTTGTAGCATATGCTGCAGGATCACAGGGCAAGGCTATCTCAAAGCAGACTATATCCAAATGGATAGGACACTGTATTCGTTACTGCTACACACAGCATGGAAAATCAGTCCCTAATAACATTAGGCCACATTCCACCAGGGCAACAGCCATTTCAGCAGCCTTTCTCAGAGGAGTACCTACCAAGGAAATTTTGGAGACTGCAACTTGGAGTAAAGTGCACACCTTTACCAAGCATTACCACTTGCCTCTTTACTCTAAATCCAGAGCAGGATTTGCCACTGGAGTTCTGCAGGGCCTCATAGCCAATCCTAACTCTTTATAGACCAGCCACCCAACCTTAGCTTTGGGATTCTACCCAAGTGTAATGACTGCAGCAGTGTAACATGATGAACATAGTACAGTTTTGTACCTACCATAAATGTAGATGTTCGAGTGTTCTCACTGCTGCAGTCCAGGTTACCCTCCCTCCCTCCATCCCCTCTGAACTAGCTGGACTTCTCTATACCTTTCTATCCTATACAACCTTTGTGGTGTATTTGCTTGTAACTGAAGGTATTGTTTTTATTTTATATGTATATTTTTTATTGGCAATATGTATTGCCTACCTACTTGGGGGCACCTGACATCTGGGGCAAGAAAAACTGAAGAAAATGGCGTTGGATGCATGTTATATACCCCTGTCGCACTGACGTCAGGGAAGAAGCGACAGCAACCGATGCCGGACCAAGACTTTGGAACTCTGGCCTACTGCGGGACCGCCTGACGGCAGGATAACCCAAGTGTAATGACTGCAGCAGTGTGAACACTCGAGCATCTACATTTATGGTAGGTACAAAACTGTACTTTTTTTTTCTCATTATTGATTGTCACATTGTATTTTTAAGTTGTTTTCCTAGTGTGAAGCTCAAGCATTTGAATTAGCAGTACAGGTTAAGATGTTCATCATTCCCACTGCCTCAGTGGCATTTTGGGTTATCTGCCAGGGTAACCCAGTACTGGGCCAGCTTTAAAAAGCTCAAACTCCCCTCCATGTCTGTCTTATGACAACTTATTGGCTCAGCATATCTGGAGAAGGAAGTCTTCAGCTGTCACAGGAAATGAGTGTTAGCCTTTTTCTGACATACAAAGAAGAACTGGCTCTTCACAGGATCCATTGCTGATTTTTTTGACAGCATGCTGCACAGATAAGCCATATTTGGGTACCCACTTTCTCTCTTTTTATTGTTAGATTTATTATTTTATTTCTGTTTTAACATTTGTTTAAAAAATGTTTATTATAAAATTTTATTTGTCAGTTTTTACAGTAATTCTGATGTTCATAGCTATATACTAGACTAACAACCTTCAAAAGCCATCATAAGCCTAGCTGTGCAGTCCAGTCTTACTTGTGTCCCTGTGTATTATGGGCATTTATTAGGAGGGGGTATGTTAGGAATTTTGTCTGCCTTTGTCAATCAGATATACGAGAGCCAGACCTCTGGTGAATTACCCATCCATTGGTCAAGGTTATGCTTAAAGGAAAACTCCACCTTAGAACTAAAAAAAACTAATTTTTTCACTCTATCTCTGTTTTCTGAGCTATTTAACACATCTACATCACTCTGATTGCTTTTTATAGAATTTGAATGCGTTTTCTGCAAAAATGGCTGCCATTGGGGCTTGATATATCAATGTGATCTTATTTTTCTTCAAGCCTTTCTCTTTCCCATAATCCAGTTCACCTGCTCTGTATGAGTCATGCTATAGATAAGGAAGTTGTAGTGTATTCCCATCCCATTGACATATAATGGGATTAGTGTCAGTCACTGTCATGCTGCGGTGGTGGTGCTGCGGTAGCGATGTCGCCTCACAGTTAGACGTTGCATGTTCGATTCTCAGTTAGAGAGTCTTCTGTGTGTCGACATGCGTGAATGGGCGTTCCTTCGTTGAAGGTTGTGCGTTAGGCCCGGCAAGCCAGCATGTAAAAATCTACTGCCAACCATTAGCAGACCAGAGTTCCGCTGTGGCGACCCCTAACCGGGAAAAGCCGAAAGACAGTAGTGTCAGTCACTGTCATCTTGTATACCGTTTGTAACAGGACTACTATTATTTTTTGAGTGACCCCCATTTGTGCGTACCTGTGGGCTTGTTTTGCTGTATACTAAGCAGGTATACAGCTGCAAACAAAACAGTAGCTAAATTGCAGGCCTTTGTTCAAAGTTTCTTTTTGTAGTCTTAAGATGAATTGACAGCCCCCTTCCCCCACACTTTGGAAAAATGTGCTGATACTGTACAAGAATTACAAGAAAAAATATTTTCTGAATTTTCTCTAAATTTCACAAACATATTTGATACTACATTCAAGTCATCTAGAAATGTAAAGTAGTATAAAAGTGGTCCCCAACCACCGGGCTGTGGATCATTTGGTACCAGGCCCGACAGGGAGTGAAACAAAAAAGTGAATGTGTGTAAGTATGTGTGTGAGTGTGTTTATGTTTCTGTCTGCATGTGTGAAGGAATGCTTACATGAAAGCAGAATGTGTGTGTGTGTGTGTGTGTGTGTGTGTGAAAGCAGAAGAGCCTGTGTATGAGAGAGTGAACTGTGAGATCAGTAGAGCTGTTATTTTACACTCGCTAAGCAGCGCTTTTGCTGTTTAGCGGGTGTAAAATAAAAAATAATAAATGAAATGGAAAAAACGTGTGTGTGTGTGTGTGTTTCTGTCAACGTATGTGAGTGAACGTGTGCATGAAAGCAGAACAGGCTCTGTGTGTGTGTCTTTGTCTCTCTATATGTGTGAGAGAGAGTGAAGAGTGAGAGCGATCCCTGGCCGCATCAATTAAGAGGTTTGCGTACTTGTCGAACATACCTCTCAACGTCTTGCAAAATAAATCTGGACAGAGCCACAAATAATAGGGAGAGATTTTAATTATTGCTGTTATAAACTTAGAAAGTTGCTAGTATCAGAATAAGGTTTCCATTAGGTTTGCATACCTCTGTATCATACCTCTCAACATTGAGCACAGTAATTCTGGACAGAGCCACAAATAGGGACAAATTTTAAATATATTGCTCTTATAAACTTAGAAAGTTGCTAGAATAAGCAGTGAAAACCCTGCTGCCATTTCTAGCATCCTATCTTTGTGAAGAGGAATTTTCTGCAGTGACAGCAACCAAAACTAAATTATGGAGTAGACTGACATAAAGAACACACTTCTGGTGTCGTCATCTCCCATCAACCCTAGATGGGACTGTCTTGTTGCAGGGGAGCAAGCTCAGGGTTCCCATTGATTCTGGGTTATGTTGAGTTGTATTTATTGTGCACTTTATTATGCTTTATTTTTATGCCCGCGAGATGGCCAGTCCATGGAAAATTCTCTTACTTGAAACTAGTCCTTGGTGCAAAAAAGGATGGAGACAGCTGGTATAAACAACAAACATTCAAAGTTTAAAGCTTAGCATTTCAAGATTGTGATGCTGCTTATGTAAATTTGTCAAAAAAAGGTGACAACTGCCTTTGAACCATTGATCTAATTGCTCTGTTTGCTGTGAAAGGCATGGCTACATTGGAAGCAGCTGTGAATCAGTGTTTTTTTTCTGTCTGCAATAAAAACTGTGGAAAACAGTTCCACGCTTCTCTGTCTTGTTTACAGCAGCCTGAGCTTCTAATATCTGCAGGACTAATTACCCATTAAGACTGTCAACAGTACCCGACAAAGTAAACTACAGATTTCTTTGTACCTGTGGTATATCATGCAGGTGTAGACAAATTCCTTTGCAAATTATGTGAAGTTAAGCTTAAAAAAGTAGGTGTTTTTTCCCTTACTTTCATTTCTTTGCCTTGGAGTCAAAGTTTTATAAAGTACAAGCATGTTTCAGGTACCTACACAATACTGAAATTATATTGTATGGAGAAATGCAACCTAAGAATTGAGTTAAACTGTAGGAGAAGGTAGAGTTTTCCATTAAATAGGGTTATTTATGTCATAAGCAAAATTTAAATGCTTTGATCTAGTGGTTGTGGTGCTGTTCATTTTGTGGATGTGCAAATAGTTCATCAAAGCTGGCTCCAAGGATGTTTTGTATGCCAAGTATAGATCACCTCTCAGTAACCTGTAGGAGACAGAAAATAGAGATAGGGCTTTAAGGTGATCCATATAGGATAATGTGTTTATACTCCGGATTCTCCTGGTGAGGAACCTTTGTGGGTCTTACAGTTGTTGTGTATGTTTGGTCAGGTACATGCCAAAGGGGGCATTATACTTAATTGTAGATCAGATAAGGGCTGAATAAAGTGGCACTATGACTTCTTGGACCTGGATGCCATGCTCTTACTTATACGTTGGGCAACATTAAAATATTTTCTTACTACTTGGCCAGATGTTGGTCAGAGGCCCGATTTACTGTCTGTATATGTTCCCAGATCCTTAACTATGGGGTCAACTCTTGAGAGTGTCTTATCTATGGAGTAATTAGCCTGGGTGGCAGTTTTCCCAAATTGTACTGTAATACATTTCTTTGCGTTGAGTTTTAGTCTGTGACTTTGGCACCAGTCGTTTGTCTTTAGACCCTCTTGTAAGACGTTTGTATTATTGGGGGAATATTTGATAGCTCCCAGTTTGCAGTCAACTATGAACTTGGTCAGCCAAAGGCCCTTCCAAGAAGTAGATGTCAAAATAAAAGTGGTCCCAGCATGGAGCCCTGATGTACCCCAATGGTGACTGGCCTCTTAGTGGAGGTGGGGTATCACCAATCCTGACTTCCTGGGTCCTGTATGTGAGCCAACTAGCAATCCAGCAAGTTATGCAGGAGTGTATGCCCATTTCGACGCATTTGTCAACTATACCAGAGTGGGGCTTGGTGTTGAATGCCTTAGCCAAGTTCAGATAGGTGGTATGCACAGATCCTCTCATCCATTGCTTTAGTGACCTCAAAGAAGTCCTTCAGATGTAGTAGGCATGACCTTCCATTGACAAAGCCAAACTGAGTTGGGTCCAAAGGTTGCATATGTCTTTGTTGATCTGTTGGAATTTTGGATTGTAGTAGTGTTTCTTTGGCTTCTGTCTTTGACAAATGCTTTTGCCTTCATTCTTTACTGATGGGTTCAGAACTGATCCTTGGTTCCGACTCTGCCATTTTTACAAGCTTGAGGTCTTCAACTAGCTCGTGGCTTATTCCCTATCCCATGATGCTCTAGTGCCTTCCCCAGATCTCGTTTGCCTCTGAAAGAGTTCGAGTGATTCTTCTGGCTCTGGCTAAGATGAGTAAATTTTTTCTTACCTCAGTTTTTTGGTGCTACCTTTAAAATTTATAATTTTTATAACTGTGTGTAGTATGTTTGTTCTTAGGTACATTTAGTAGCTTTCGATTTAGCATAAAATTAAATATTTTTTCTGCTTGCGTTGTGTTTGGGCCTACATTCTCCCTATCCTGTTTTTTTATAGACAAGTAGGTTTACTTGTTTTTTCTGACTTAAGGTTTAGGATTTTTGCTTGAAGAAATATTAGCTAGGATTTTGTCTTCCTGTCAGTTTGCAAAAGATTTTTCTCATTGTGCTTTCAACGACTTTGTCGGCTCTGTTATAGATAGGTATAATTGCTTTTGCATTAAATACATTAGAAGTGTGCTGCTGTTGCCATCTCCTATTTAATAGCTCACATTTTTAATTAGAGCACAGCCTGTTTAAGTTGGAGAGCTCCTTTCTTCTGTCCTCTGCGTTAGTTGTGATGGTTTAAAAAAAAAAAAAACTTTAATACTTAGATATATAGAACCTAAGATGTTCTTCATGTTTCGCTGTTGCAGTCATCACACTTTGGTTATAAGTCTGTAGGTAGCCCTCATTCGGCCCGAATACCAGAGTCTTGGGATTTCTATGTCGGATGCTGTTGCTTCTTCCATGACGTTAGGTCGTCAGGGGTATAAAACAGACAGCCAACACCATTACATCAGTCTTTCTTGCCGAGAAGGAGCCCAGAGCATTAGCAGTTCACAAGTGCTGGTCGGCCGCTACCTGAAATTTTTGTTTTTCGAGTTTCAAACCTGACGTCTTCTAAAGCTAAGTACCCCATTGGGGATTCTTTTTTCTTGCTCTAACAGATGTCAGAAAAAGTTAACAATTGTCTTGCCTGTGGAAAGCAAGTACCTCACAGAGATTTTCATTCTTACTGCGTTACCTGTTTAGGCCTAGACCACGACGTCCCTCGCTGTCAGTTTTGTGCCTTATTTAATGCCCGAACCATTTGTCTTCGGGCTATCTTTGTTGATAAATTGCTTTAGTTCTCCATATTCTGAAATGGCTTTGATAAGCCATCCAACTACCGATCTTCCGAAAAAATGTAAAGATAAAGACAGAGACGGACCGCATAGCTCCAAAACTGCCGATGACGCTTCCGTTAAGCTAGTCGCCAGTCCACCGATATTCATTGAGGTGCCTTTGCAGCCCCTGATGCCTGCTTCTACAGATTCGCAGGCCGCTGCTGAGACCCATTCTGAGTCAGATATGCTGCGAGATGCTTCTTCGACTATGGAACCTGCGGATGTCTCTACCTTGGATGGGTCTGGAGCCGCAGTGCAGGCCACAGCTTCTGAGGGTGTATTCCGACCTACCGATGTTTGCATTAAACCAACAACCTCATTTTTAGCTAAAACTGCTGAGTTTCTCAGGCCCAGAGTACACCCTACGCCTAGAAAACAGATGACCAAAGCACATGCCCAAGCTCCCATGCCACAAAAACAAATGCTTAGAATGGCTGAAGATCTTGTTACCCTAATTAGGGGAAGCCAGCCTTCCCGTGCTAAAAGACAGAGAATTGAGTTTCCTTCTGATTCTACAGACCAGGAGTCCGATGACTCTGACTCCTCTGATTACCAGGACATACCCTTATCAACCTATGAGGATTCAGATGCAGAGGAATCCATTCCCTTTGCCTCTCCTCCAGAGGATTTTTCTTTTGGTGAAACCTTGCATACTTTAAGAGAACATTTCTGCTGGGAATGCCAGGACTATCCTCAGTCCAAAAAGAGACTCTGAGAATTTTTAGAGTTGCCTCAGAACAGGCCTCTAGCTATCCCCCTGTCCTGGATATTGTAGATGATGTCTTCATGAAATTCAGCCTTACTCCAGACACTTTACCACTGGCCCTTAGAAAACCTGACAGGTGCTACTGAGTACCTGATTCTCACAAATTTCTCTACGAATCCTACTGCGTTTCCACAGACCAGTTCCCAGGGGTCTAAAGGCATTAAGGCTACTACAGCCAAAAACCCTACCCCTTCAGACAGGGATTCCAGAGCTTTAGACAGATGGGGTAAGAAGGTATATACCTCTGCAACTCTTGCCATCAGAGCATTGAATTGCCAGTTTCACATGTTGAAATACCAGCAACATATTATGGAGCTCGTTAAACAAAAAATGGTGTTATGTCCAGATTGTGCAGAAAATAAAGATTTACAAGACTTGATGCATTCTGCAAACCAAATTAGTAAGCATACTTTGCAGTGTGGTTTTGATGCCCTAGAAGCATCTTGCAGGGCTGCAGTCATGGGGTCTGTACTGAGAAGGCATGCTTGGCTGAAAGAACAAACCTTGCCAGATCATGTCAAATCAAAATTACCAAACTCTCCTTTAATTCAGGACCGTTTGTTTGGTACCAAAGCAGAAGAAGTTCTTAAAAAGATGGAATAAAAAGCTAAATCTATGCAAACTGTTAAATAATTCTTACAGTTGCAGCCACCTAGATTCAGTAGGTGTTGGCCTTCTAAAAACTGGTCCTTTCCAGCCCCTTCCAGGCCTTCTCAGTCCAAACCAAGGGGAAACAGGCCACCCAGACTACAGTCTCAGGGTATGCAGAGATCTAAACAATGGAGTGCACCCACCTTAAAAATAGGGAGTCGTAAGCCGCCCCCTTATGGAAAAAGTTCACAATGACTTTTCAATTATCCTCCCCAGCCCTGCCCAATTACTTGTGCCCCTTGGAGGAAAACATGCCCTTCATGCAAAAAACTGGATGTCCATTACTCGGGACCGATGGGTCCTAAACATTGTATCCCAGGGGTAAGATTCTTTTTCACTCGCTGCCAACCCCAAGCGGGTTTCCAGACCTTCCTCCAAACCTGTGGGCAGAGGCTCAGAAGCAGGTGCTTTCCCTGCTCAGTATCAGAGCTATTCAGCCTGTTCCAGTAGAGCAAAGGGGGCAGGGTTTCTGCTCCAGACTTTTCCTGGTGCCCAGAAAAGATTCTCAAGTCTCAACACCTTTTTGGTGGTCCCAAAATTCAAGATGTTTACCCTGCAACAGCTTCTCCCTATGCTAGCCAAGGATGCCTGATTAGTCACTCTAGACTTAAAAGACGCTTATCTACACATCCCCATAAGGGAGGCATGCAGGAAATATCTACGCTTCAAGGTAGGCTGTATGCACTATCAGTTCTCTGCACTTCCCTTTGGCTTATCTACTGCACCCAGAGTATTCAAAAAGTGCCTGGCTCCAGCCATTGCATATTGCAGACAGAGAAATATCCACATATTCCCTTACTTGGACGATTGCCTGATTCAGGCGGACAGTCTGGAATTGCTAATTCAGCACCTGGCATTTGTAAAAAGCCTTCTCACTTCATTGGGGTACACCATCATTGAAAAGAAATCACAACTGGTGCCCAGTCAAAAGATTGTATTCTTGGGAGCAAGCTTGGACAACTTCCCAGATGGCATTTCTCATTTCAGAAAAACAGATCTATCTGACAAACTACTTCAAACAAATGGCCACCAGAATCCAGCTATCTGCAAGAAAAATACTGCAAGCCCTAGGGTTCATGGCCTTGTGTATTCTGCTAATTCCATATGCAAGACTGCATATTAGGACACTTCAGTGGTATGTAAAAAGTCATTGGTGCCAACATTCTCAGGACCTGGAAACAGTCATTCCAGTCATACCTTGTCTAAGGGTAGAGTTCCTTTGGTGGGCAGAAGCATGCAACCACAACAAGGGACTGCCTTTCACTCAACCCCTTGCTGCCCAAACCCTGACAACAGACACATCAGACTATGCATAGGGGGCTCACATGGCAGGCAAATGCATTCAGGGCCACTGTAGCCCAGGCCAAATTGTCTTGCACTTCAATCAAAAACAGATGTTAGCTGTACAGAATGCTGTGACAGCCTTCAAATACCTAATCCTTCCAGGACAGCTGCTAATAAAAACAGACAACACCACAGTTATGTGGTACATAAACAAGCAGGGGGGAACCCATTCTTACCCACTCTGCAGGTTAGCCATGGCCCTGTAGAACACAGCCTTGAGCAACCAAGTCTGTCTACAAGCTCAGTTCCTGCCAGGCAAACAAAATTCACTGGCAGACTTAAACAGAAATCTCCTAGACCCACACAAGTGGAAATTGGAGCCCAACACCTTCAGCCATCTAATCCAGAGGTGGGGGACACCCGAGGTGGACCTCTTTGCCTCCCCCGAGAACCACCAGTTGAGGAAATTCTGCACCAGCAACCCTCACAGCAGGGACTGGAATGTGGATGCCCTATCCTTCCAATGGGAAAACCTCTCAGTTTATGCCTTTCCCCCTCTGCTCCTCCTCTCAAAAGTACTACTCAAGATCAACCAGGACAGGCCAAGGGCAATTCTTATTGCCCAAGATTGGCCATGCCAGCACTAGTACCCACTCTTACACAGTCTGACAGTGCCACCCTGGCACCTTCACCAGACTCCTACCCTGCTGTCCCAGCAGGAGGGACAGATTTTGCAACCACAGTTGCAAACCTTAAACCTTGCAGCCTGGCTTATCCCCTGAATACACCACCAGCAACCCTCTGCAAACAGGTGCTGGATGTCATTCTTGAAGCCAGAAGGCCTAGTACTAGGAAATCCTATGCCGAAAAGTGTAAAATATATTGTTCTTGGAACCATTCTCAAGGAAAGGACACAGCTGTGCCCTCCTTACCTCTAGTCCTGGATTACCTAGCAGAGCTACTCCACAGAGACCTATCCTTCTCCTCCATTGAGTCATGCCTCTGCCATCTCAGCTCATTATAATACTGAGCCACCTCTTTTTTTTCACCCTCTCATCAAACAGTTCCTGAGAGGGGCTAACAACTTAAGGCCCCCTAGGAGAGCACCCACCCCTGCCTGGCACCTTAACTTTGTACTGGAAAAGCTCACGCTTCCCCCTTTTGAACTTGCTGCTTCAGCAGAGTTAATATTCCTCTCTTGGAAAACAGCCTTGCCTTTAGCCATAACTTCAGCAAGAAGAGTGTCTGAGTTACAGGCGCTAATGGCTGTGGAACCCTTCATTATTTTCCATGCTGACAGATTTTCCCTCCGGACTAAACTGTCCTTTATGCCTAAGGTGGTGTCAAGTGTGGCTCTAAACCAGTCCATCCATTTGCCAACCTTCTTCCCTAACCCTCAAAATAAAGGGGAAAGGATCCTACACTCCGTGGACGTGCACAGACAGCTCAGATTCTACCTTGCCAGGACTAAACCTTTCAGAAACTCTGACCAGCTGCTAGTCCGCTTTGCTACAGGGGCAGAGGGCAAGGTCATTTCAAAACAAACCATTTCCAAATGGATAGCACACTGCATCCATTTCTGCTACAAGCACCATAGAAAACCTACCCCACAGGGGATTAGACCACATTCCACTAGGGCTATTTCCACCTCTACAGCATTTCTCAGGGGAGTCCCTACCAGGGACATTCTGGAAGTTGCAACCTGGAGTTCTGTGCACAACTTCACCAAGCATTACCACTTACCTATTTTTTCTAAATCCAGAGCTGGATTTGCTACAGCAGTCTTACAAGGCTTTTAGCTAGCCCTAACACTTCTTGACTGCCTCCAACCTTCCTCAGCTTTGGGAATCAACCCAAGTGTGATGACTGTAACAGTGAAACATGAAGAACATAGTACAGTTGTGTACACTTACCGTAAATGTAGATCTTCGAGTGTATTCACTGTTGCAGTCCTGGTTTCCCTCCCTCCAGCCCCCTGGTTTTCTCTATCCTTTCTACCTCTCCTCTCTATAGCCGTTTTTAATGGCAGTGGTATTTACTTTTTACTGGTGGTGTTCCCCACCATATACTAGCTTCCTATTTGGGGGCTCCTGACATCTGGGGCAAGAAAAACTGATGTAATGGCATCGGCTGCCTGTTTTATACTCCTGACGACCTGATGTCATGGAAGAAGCGACAGCATCCGATGCAGAAATCTCAAGACTCTGGTATTTGGGCCGACTAAGGGCTACCATCTGGCAGATAACCCAAGTATGATGACTGCAACATTGAATACACTTGAGCATCTACATTTATGGTAAGTGTACACAACTGTACTTTCTGGTTGTGTGTATGTTGTTTTTTTCTTTGGTGCTTATTTCTTCACACTTTATATAGTAATACCCAGCTCATTTAAATTAGAGAGCTGCATGGATAGTTTTTGCTTGTTGGGACTGTATTGTAATTGCATTGTATCTGTTGCAATGTCTAAGCAAGAAAAAGAGGTGAAGCCTTCGGGTTTCAAAAGGTGTCCAGAGTGTAGTCAAAAGATATCAATTACTGATGGACACACAGTGCGTATACTGCCTAGGGGCAGTTCATTTACAGGAGTCTTGTGCCATATGCCACTCCTTTAGCTCGAGTACTTCAAGAAAGAAAAAATAAATTGATTTTAAAAGGGCTGCTATAATCTTCTTTTACAGAAGCCCTAGAACAGGGTTAAAGTCCACATGAAATATCTGTCACCTGCATCGGACAAGACAAAATCTTCCAAAAAAGTAATCCTCTTCTACCTCACAGGGGTCGGAGCCATTAAAGAAGGCATCTAGAATGTCTTCGACAATTTCTAAACCTGTTGATTTCGAGAAAGCATCTACCTTAGCTCCACTGGCATTGGAGCCATTGGTTTTGCAAGTGAGGAGCCGGTCCCCTGCCTTGGAGCCAGTATCTCCTACATTAATATTGCAAGTTACAGCATCTCCAGCTCCCTCATCTAGATCCTGTAGAAGCCTTAATGATTTCAATGTGGATCATGTGGTGCAGCGACTGTTGAAGACACCGGTGCTGGCTAAGCTTTTGCCGGAACTGACCCAGAGGGCTTTGGAACTTACCAGACCTGTCCCTTCTCCGATCTGAGCAGCAGTTTCGAAGCCGATTGTGGTGGAACTGTCGGAGCGGAGACCCTGCACCAGGATCTTTGGCTCCGACTACCTCAGTGCCATCGGAGAGGTCTAGGACCCGATATTCACTGGTCGAGTTCAGGGAGGAGAGTTGAGCCGAGTTTTATCGGATCCGATCTTGCCTCCTGGGGCCTCGGCGCGTGTGAGCTCTGCTCCTGCCTCTGCATCGGAGCCTACACTGTGGTGCTAAGGGGGCCTCTTGGTTCTTCGGAGCTGGAGGTTTCCTCGGATCATGGGTGGGGGGCTTTCGAGGCTATGAGAAGAGCACTGTCCTCAGACCGCCTCACCTCTGGGTCCAGCCATTCCACCCCATAGGGCACCGGTGTCTGTCTCAGCAAAACCAACTCCATACAGGTGTAGCGACCCAGAGCCTCAGGAGGCCCCAGTGCGTGAACCTTTCTCTTCCCAAACCTCTCCAGAATTCCCTTCTGAAGAGGTTCCCCGGAGGAAAACAAGCAAAAGGAAGTATTTGGATTCCCCACAGGAGTCAGTCATGTCAGACATGGACCTCAATGAATCAGTAGGGTCCCCACAGTCGACCTCTAAGGATGTCTCTTTTGCTAACATCCTAGGGATCCTGAAATAGAGAGGTAGCTGGAAGTCCATCACCACTTCTGATGAGGAGTCTGTTTACCTGAAGGCTTTCGGGTCTTGACTTTCCACCACTTGGTTGTCTCCGCCTTTCAACGAGCTTATGGAACTAGTTTGCGGAAGGCGTGGGACTCTGCAGACACAGTGGAGCCCTTCCCTAGTATGCCAAATAAGTTTATCACTTCCCCTGAAGATTAAACTTTTTTGACAAAAGGTGTTCCTGTAGATGTTGTGGTGGTGGTGGCCGCCAGTAAAAAGGAGTTATCGGAAACGTTCACTTGTGTTCATCCCCCAAACAAAGAATCACGCAAGATGGACAGATATGGAAAGCTCATATTTTCTTCAGCAGCCTTTATTCTTAGATCTCTGAATTATCTAACCCACTTCACTAGATTTCAAAGAGATCTCCTTAAGGAACTAGGAGACAAAGTATCATCTCAGTTATCCACCCTTAATTCGTAGTGAACTCATCCATAAGGCTAATCTCCTATGCAGCCAATGGAGTGAGTAGGTCAGCGGGTTCAGGAATTGCCCTTGGGAGACATTCCTGGATGCGCTTGTGTAATTTCGCTGAACCCTTCAAGTCATCCTTCATTAACACCCCTTTCGATGGCCCATCTCTTTTCGGGCGTAAGGTTAAAGAGACACTAACCAGGTGTGAACAGGAAGGAAAAACTGTTTTTCCACGCCTTCTAGGCCCTATCCCAAGGGTCAAATGGGGGGAAAGATGTGGTTTCGGAAGTCCCAGAGAGTTTTTCAAGATGCACGTGGTGAACCTTCCTCCAGGGGCAGATGAGGAGGTAATAATGGAAGACGCTGGCCACGCGACAGAGGTAGTCCACAGAACCAAGGTGACCGGGAATCCTCCTTCCAGCACTCTTGAAAGGAGGCCCACTTGTCCCACTCTGGAGGCAGTCAGGGGACGCTTATCTTCGTACCCACTTGCCTTTTGTAATTTTTAGCCAGACGTCTGGGTACAAAGTGTCATGTCCAGAGGCTACTCAATACCCTTTTCAATGCCACCTCCACAAAGCAAAAAAGGATCCCAGATGTTCCATCCAATCACAGGGATCAGGCAACCATAGAAGTTCAGAAGTTGCTAGAAAGAGTCATTCAATCAGTCCCCGTAGACCAGGTAGGAGCCAGAACTTACCCAAGGTTCTTTTTGGTTCCAAAGAAAACTGGGGACTGGAGACCGATATTAGATGTCAGCAGACTGAACAAATCAGTAAAAAAGACAAAGTTCCGGATAGTAACACTGGAGTCGGTACTTCTCTTTCTGGGAAAAGACAATTGGATGTGCTTGATAGACCTCCAGGATGCGTACTACCACATAAGAATGGACAGGCCATCCAGGAGTCATCTGCGCTTTCGGCTGGGAGCCAGTCATTACCAATTTCGAGCTCTGCCTTTTGGCCTCACTACAGCCCCCAGAGTGTTCACCAAATATATGGCACTAGTTACAGCTCACCTGAGATGTTCAGGATTCCAAGTGTTTCCGTGCCTAGACGACTGGCTCCTAACTGCCACCACCAAGCACCTACTAATGCAAGCAAGAGACACCACCTTACAGCTCTTTGCCCTTTTAGGGATTAGTATAAACTATGAAAAATCTGCCTTATTGCCATCTCAACATATTTTTATAGGTGCAGAATTAAACACAACTACAATGACTGTAAAGCTTCCAGTAGAAAGGATACAGGCCCTTCAAACACAAGCGTTGAATCTCCTGTTCAAAACAAAAGTTCAAGCAAGGGAAGTTCTGAAAGTACTGGGCACGATGGCTGCAGCGATCAGTGTAATTCCTCTAGCTTGTATGCACATGAGAATCCTACAATGGCTTCTTTTTACTCAGTGGTCCATACAAGAACTTCCAATTTATCACCAGATAATACTGACAAAATCTTGCAAAGAAGATCTACGTTGGTGGCTTCAGTCAGACCAAGTGACATTAGTCTGACCTTTTATTCTTCCAGCTCCGCTAGCCACTGTGACCATAGATGCTTCACAGTTGGGGGGGGGCATTATCAGAGAACAGCACAAGGCACATGGCAAAAACACGAGGCTTACTTACATATCAACGTCCTAGAGATGAGTGGTGCTTCTAGCGTTGCAAGCATTCCAGGACTCTCTACCATTAGGAACAATTGCAATCCAGACAGACAACATGTCAGTTGCATGGTATATAAACAAACAAGGAGGAACCAAATCTTATCCCCTTTGTTGAGAGGCCCTGAGAGTGTGGCAGTGGGCAACGTCCTCCCAACGCTTTGTAGTAACAATGCACATCCTGGGGAAGTCCAGTGTGGTAGCAGACAAACTCAGCAGAGAAATATTGATGCCCCATGAGTGGTCCCTCAGACAAGAAGTAGCGGAAATGATTTTCCAAAAATGGGGCCAGCCTTGCTGTGATCTCTTTGCCATGTCCACAAACACGAAATGCAGGAACTACTTTGCCCTAATTCCCCCTGTGGGGAATTCCCCAAGGGATGCACTAGTGCATGATTGGCCGCCGGGTCTCCGCTACGCTTTTCCCCTTTTCCGTTGATACCAAGAGTTCTTCAGAAAGCCAGCACATTGGGAAGGACCTTAATACTAATAGCCCCTTACTGGCCTCGTTAGATTTGGTTCCCCTTCTTACCGGCTCATCTTCAGGAGGAAGTTTGGATCCTGGACCCAGTGCCGGATCTTCTGAGTCATTCATCGGGGATTCCTCATCCATCCCTTCAAACCCTCAAATTGACAGTTTGGCTGCTCCAATTCCAAACATAGCCAGGCTACAAAATCTTTCATCCGCTATCTTCTCATAAGACATCAACAAGAAGATTATATCTTAGCAAATGGAAAAGATTTGCAGTTTGAGTGTTAGAAAACCATATTGATCCTTATTCAGCATCTATGTCTTCTATTCTGGAATCCCTGACAAAGCTTTTGAATGAAGGGGCAGCTGAGGCTACAGAGTCCAGTTGGAAGCAATTTCAAATTTCCACCTTGGAGATAATGGACCAAACATTATGTCACAGACTGTGTAAAGTTTTTCTTAGTGGCACTAATCTTTTGAGACCACCTTTTAAGCCCCCACTACCACCATGGAACCTAAATGTTGTTCTATCCAGAATAATTCTACCCCCATTTGAACCTGCATCATCATGTGAATTGAAGTTCTTGATGTGGAAAACTATCTTTTTAGTGGCCATCACCTCAGCTAGAAGGGTATCAGAACTACAGGCATTAAAAATCAAACCTCCTTACCTATTGTTCCACAATGACAGAGTATCACTATGAACAAACACGTCCTTCCTGCCAAAAGTATGTTCAGAATCCAACCTAAATCAGTCCATAGATCTACCAGTTTTCTTCCCCAAATATGACAATAAGGCAGAATATATGCTATACCAACTTGATGTTCAAAGACAATTACATTTCTGTTTACACAGAACAAAAGAATTTAGAAAATCTGATCAACTGTTTGTGTCATTTTCAGATGCCAAGATAGGTACATCAGTAGCAAAGTCCATTTTATCTAAATGTTTATCAGACTGCATTTTGTTTACCTATAATTAAGTAAATAAACCACTACCAAGCAAAATAAAGGCTCATTCTACTAGGGGTGTTTCCAATTCTGCGTTTCGTGCCAAGTTGCCATTAGATGCTGTGTGTGCAGCAGCAACTTGGACAAGATCTCATACATTGACCACTCATTACAAAATAGATTTGGCCTCCAGGGACAGGGCTTCCTTTGGGTCCACTGTTCTGAAGAATATACTCCGGTGAGCCCCCCAGTAAAGAATGAAGGAAGATAGGACAACTTCACATAATTTGTTCCCACCATAACATTCCATGTGAATTGTCCATCTTGCCGTTCATTCTTACGTCCCACCCTCCAACCCCCAGCCTGTGGCTTCTAGTGGATCAAGAGTTTTTTCTGATTGATGCCTGCTTGTCTTCGACCCTATTCAGGTCTTCTAGATAGTAGGGAATTCTGTGTGTTAGTACGCAGGCAAACAAGATCTGGGGAAGGCACTATAGCATCATGGGATAGGGAATAAGCCATGAGCTAGTTGAAGACCTTGAGCTTGTAAAAACGGCTAAGTCCTCGGTTCCGAAACCATCAGAAAAGAATGAATGGCGAGATGGACAACTCACATGGAATGTTATGTTAGGTACATAACTTCTTCTTTTTTTTTTTTTTTTTTTTTTTTTTTTTTGCTGTTTCTGAGCAGACTTTCAGTACTTCTGTCTCATGCACTCAATGTCAGAACTGTGAATTAATAGCACCTGTTGTTATTGTCGTTACTTTGCTTTATTTAACTTCTGTCAGTTGTAAAG